>NC_044392.1:25949186-26266352 GCF_006542625.1 Nomascus leucogenys | reverse complement strand
ACGAAGCCTCTCTCCAAAAACTTAACAGTCCAAGATCACCCGGGCCAAGCCAGGAATAGAACCTAGAATCTCTTGAATTCTAGCTCCTTCCCTTCCACTTTGCTCACAAAGGGCACATCCACTTCTGAGTTCATAACTCATGTGGTCCCCAGGTACTCTGCCATCTCATGCAAGAAAGACTGTTCTACTCCACGGATGGAGGTTAGATATGGTCATAGCTGCCATCCTCGATGGGGAAAAGTTAGGGGCTTTTACTGTCACCTCTAGGGTCTGTACAAAGAATTTGATCATCCCAAACACCCTGTGAATCATGGTTGCTGAGCCAAGCTGGACAGCATGTGATTTCCTTCAGAAGGGCTAAGACTAGAGTGAAGAAGGCTCCTTCCTGGGGAGACCATGTAACCTTATTCTCTGCCCTGTGGTCTCTTCGCCCTGGGAGACCTGAAACACTAGGGCTCATGGGAGGAAACTGTTAGCTATTTGATGTTGTGAACATCAACAAGAGAATGGTGATAGCAAGCTGAATGCTCTTGTGTTTGACAGGCTTGGTGTTTAATAACATTTGCCATTCAGAGTCTGATATTTTTCTGAGTTTTACATCTGTTTTTTACATCACTTTTTAGAAAGCTGAAATCCTACATACATACATATACATATATGTACACACATACTTTTTTCCAACTTCAACCAAAAGAACTATACATTTTCAATCCATGTTATATAGGTTTTTTATGAACATAATAAATTCAAATACCTGAATAGCCAAGACAATCCTAAGCAAAAATAACAAAGCTGGAGGCATTATGTTACCCAACTTCAAAATATACTACTAGGCTACAGTAACCAAAACAGCATGGTATTGGTACAAAAACAGACACATAGACCAATGGAACAAAATAGAGATCTCAGAAATAAGATTGCATATCTACAACCATCTGATCTTTGACAAGCCTGACAAAAACAAGCAATGGAGAAGATTCCCTATTTAATAAATGGTTCTGGGAGAACTGGCTAGCTTTATGCAGAAAATTGTAACTGGATTCCTTCCTTCCACCATATAAAAAATTAACTCAAGGTGAATTAAAGACTTAAATGTAAAACTCAAAACTATAAAAACCTTAGATGAAAATCTAGGCAATACCATTCAGGACACAGGCACAGGCAAAGACTCCATGATGAAAATGCAAAAAGCAATTGCGACAAAAGCAGAAATTGACAAATGGGATCTAAGTTAACTAAAGAGCTTCTGCACAACAAAAGAAACTATCAACGGAGTGAACAGACAACCTATGGAATGGGAGAAAATTTTTGCAATCTATCCATCTGACGAAGGTCTAATATTCAGAGTCTATAAGGCACTTACACAAATTTACAAGAAAAAACCAATCCCATTAAAAAGTGGGCAAAAGACATGAACAGACACTTCTCAAATGAAGACATTCATGTGGCCAAAAAACATATGAAGAAAACCTCAACATCACTGATCATTAGAGAAATGCAAATCAAAATCACAATGAGTTACCATCTCAAACAAGTCAGATAGCTATTATGAAAAACTCAAAAAAAAAAATCAGATGTTAGCAAGATTGTAAAGAAAAAGGAACACTTTTACACTGTTGGTAGGAGTGACAATCAGTTCAACCATTGAGGAAGACAGTGTGGCAATTCCTCAAAGACCTAGAGGCAGAAATACCATTTGATCCAATAGTCTCATTACTGGGTATATACCCAAAAGGATATAAATCATTCTATTACAAAGATACATGTATGCGTATGTTTATTGCAGCACTATTCACAATAGCGAAGACATAGAATTAACCTAAATGCCCATCAATGATAGACTGGATAAAGAAAATGTAGTATGTATATACCATGGAATAATATGTAGCCATAAAAAGAAATGATATCATGTTCTTTGCAGGGACATAGATGGAATTGGAAGCCATTGTCCTCTGCAAACTAATGCAAGAACAGAAAATCAATCACTGTATGTTCTCACTTATAAGTGGGAGCTGAATGATGAGAACACATGGGCACATGTGCCTGTCAGAGGGGAGCTTGAGGGAGGGAGATCATCAAGAAGAATAGCTAATGGATGCTGGGCTTAATACCTAGGTGATGGGATGATCTGTGTAGCAAACCACCATGGCACATATTTACCTATGAAACAAACTTGCGCATCTAACACATGTGTACCCCTGAACTTGAAATAAAAGTTAAAGGAAAAAAAATAAATTCAAATGTTAATTTTTCTTCTTCTCTTCACAGAATCCTTTCAGCATGTAACCTCCTGACTTCTTTACCTGCTTACAGGGAGAAAGGCTGAACTATGATGATTTAGTCATTTTTACAAATGAGCAGTAAAGGGTCAGAATTACACAAGTTAGTGGAAGCATCCAGACTTTCTGAGTTAGATAATGCACTTTCTACCATAGCATAAGCATCTGTGTAATTATGTCTAAATTTCCAGGCCCAGACTTTTTTTTTTTTTTTTTTTTGAGATGGAGTCTCACTCTGTTGCCCAGGCTGAAGTGCAGTGGCATGATCTCGGCTCACTGCAAGTTCTGCCTCCCGGGTTCATGCCATTCTCCTGCCTCAGCCTCCCGAGTAGCTGGGACTACAGGCACCCACCACCACACCTGGCTAATTTTTTGTATTTTTAGGAGAGATGGGGTTTCACCATATTAGCCAGGATGGTCTCAATCTCCTGACCTCGTGATCCACCCACCTCAGCCTCCCAAAGTGCTGGGATTACAGGAGTGAGCCATCGTGCCCAGCCAGGCCCAGACTTTTAAACGATAAACTTTTTCATAGTTGGTTCCATGAATTATTTAAAAGTTTCATGAAGAAAGACCATTCATTGTGGGCCAAAGGCCATTGATGGCAATCAGACAAGGGATCCAAATTCAGGCCTCCTAGTAACTATTTCCATAAACAACTTTGCTTTCCTGCTCAATGAACAAACAGATTTCATCAAAATTTTGGAGGAAAAAAAAGGAGTATTTATTCTTCAGTCTTTCCCCCATCTGGAGAAAGCCCAAGTTTGTTTTGTCTATTGGTTCTGAATATTGCATGTGCTACTATCATTTATGAGAGTCATTTGGTGATTAGATTGCATGTCTCTCTTGTTTAGGTAGTTCTGCAGATGGACTGGCAGTTGCTCGCATACAGCTGTGCACATCTGGCATGCAGGTGGGTTTTCTGATAGGCTAGCTTGCTTACAAAATGATTTCTTCTGGGAATGAAGAGGAGAGATTGCCCAAGGCCTGAGATGAAGCTGTCCACAAGCTTGGACACTGATTTGTTTCTAACAATGGTTTTCTGAGCAGGGTAGTTTGGGAAAGATGATGAGAAGCATACACCTAGAAAACGAGCGGTCACAGAGTTCCCATCCTCAAAGGCGGGTGTGTGCCAAGGCCTAAGTTGATTTTTGGGGGGCCTGAGAGAGTTTGGAGGGTTAATGCTCTAGTCAAAACTGTATCTATGGATATTTATGGATGAAATGACATGGTAGGTTAGAATTGCTTCAAAAAAATCCTATGTGGGTGTGTGTGGCTGTGTGGGGAATGGGGTTTAGGGATGCACAAGAGAGATGTTGGGTTGATGATTTTTATAGCGGAGTGATTAGTACATGGGGTTCATTGACAACTCACTTTATTTTTATGTATTTTTTGAAATTTTCTAGAATAAAAAGTTAAAAACAAAATCTGTTCCTACATATGGGCCTCCAGAAGAACATTTAATCCTGGTAGGCCTCTTGTTAATTCCAGGTAGTGGATGGCTGGTGGGGTGCAGGCATGGACACAGGCAATGGGAGGAGCAGGAGGTGGGTGGGTGGTCCCTCACACAGCCAAAGGAGGGAGAATGGACTTGGCACGTTTCTCCTGTGACACATTATTCTCTGCTGTACCCGTCAGAAGGCAGGTGTCGTTTCCTCACGTACCATAGCTGTCCCCTCTCCTCCCTCTTCTCCTTGGCAATCTCTCCAAGATGCTCAGGGTTGCACGGAGCCCAGAAATGACCAGAAAAAGGGCTGGTAGAAACAAAATGGGTACTAATGCCACATTCTGTCAGAATTCCAAACCTAATCTAAGGTATAGCCCGAGAAAAGGAGAAAGGTGAAAGGGAACAGAAAGGTGACAAAGTAAACCAAGAAACTGAGGAAGTTTTAGAAAAAATGCTCATCTTTTGGGAGAGAGACTTCCCTGGGCCATCTCCTTGCTAATAGAACATGCAGATGCCCAGCAGAAGTGAGAGGTGAGTGCCTCAGGCCACTAGAAGAGACCAGGGCGGCCTCTCCGGCCCTTGATGTGCTAGGAGGAGCTGGCTCCACCCCACGCTCACCAGGAGAAGGTCATCCCCTGGATTTCTAACAGCCTTCATGGAGGAAGCAGCAGCTAGCTTTCCACAGGACAGCCTCTGCCAGTCCCCCTTCCGGACCCTTCGGAAACCAAAAGTGCTCGGCACTAAGCTCGTAAATGACCTTTCCATTCCCGACTCCAGTTGGTGTCTATGTTTAGCTTCCCTCCTTTCCTCCTGGGGACACTAAGGTGGGGGGCAGTGGTCCTGGCCCCAAGCCACAGGAGCTGGTGCCTGGGCAGCGAGGTGAGAGCACCAGCGGCTTCCAGAGAGTCCATATGGCTGCGTGGCCACAAATAGCTGCACCGACTTGAAAAAAACGCCCACTCTTCTGAAACACACTCTGTGTACTTGAGTCAGACACATTCTGTTCTCTCCCGTCATCCTGACAGGAGCCTCCGTGAGATCCACTCTCAGCTGAGGGGTCCCTACAACCTCTCTTCTTGAACACCCACTCTCCCAACCTGTTTTTCTTTGTATCTGCCGCTCTCCCTGTGTCTTCCTCCTGCCTCTGACTCTATCCTGCACCCCCTTCCCATCTCTCTGGTCTTTGCCTCCTTTTCCCGATTCCTCCCACCAGCCTGTCACTGTGCTGCCCTCCTCTCCCTTCCCCACCCCGCCCCCTCCCGCCTGCCTCTCTCTGCTCCACACAGCTGGGCTCTCTGGGGATGTGGCTGTTTGGGCTGCAGTTCTATGGGCACAGGTGGCACTGGCAGATGCAAGTCCTTTCCATTCATGTGGGTAAACAGTAAACATTATATTAAAATATTCATCACCAGGCCCTCTGTCTGAATGTTAATCTGGGGCGGGAGCTGATTCACAGTCCCCGGCACCAGCTCCTGGGCAGAGCCCGACAGTGATGATGCAACTCTGCAGCAGTAGAGTGGTCAGGAGAGGTTGGCATGGGAGCAAAAGCATTGATTTTGCATTTGGTTCAAGAGTGATACATGGTGGAGCTCTCTGGCCAGAGAAACTGCCTGTCTGCCTGGGGAGGACGTGCTTTTGTAGGGCAGTCACTGGCAGCTGAGCACAGGTGGGCCTGAGCAGACCTGTAGAACAAGCAGGTATCTGACACGGGGCTCCCAGTCGCCTGTTTATCACTTTTGTATTTGTATGTCTGGCTATGTGCAGAGTGCTAATAAGCCCGGTGGCTCCTTAAAAACCCACTGGTGATCCATTTGCTCTCTGTTGTTAACGGTGGCACACCATGTATCTGTTCCATTTCACAGTTAAAGCCTAAGAATCCTGCCGGATTCTGGACAATGCCTCAATGATATCGAAGAAAAATCTAGACTCTTTCTAAGGGATAGATTTTTGGAGGAAGGATGGCACACAGTTCTCAGTGTCTAAAACATTTCTTCATCAGGAACTTCTTTCCTATAATGAATCTAGATCCCTCATACTCCAGAGGAGTTGAAAACGGGTCAGTCATGGTGCTCTAGGTGAGACCCTTCATGTACAGGAGACCTCTATTAGCTCACACACTGTCTTCAGCATTCACTTCTGCAGGCATGGCTGCATTCATTCATTCATTCATTCATTGCTTACCCACTCATTTATTCAATGACAATTATAGATTGCCTTCCCAGTGACTCATACTGGGCCAGGCAAGGGTGAAGACACGAGTTGTCCTCCCGGCCCGTCCTTGAGAATTCACCGTCCAGTGCAGAAGAGAGACAGATACATCATGCACAGGGCTAATTACTCAGTGCAAAGAGCTATGGGACCCCAGATGAGGGAGTGACAACAGCTCACAGATGTTGTTTCAAGAGATTTTTGAGCTCCTCAGGGGCAAAGATCCTACTGTAGTCACATTTTTAATTTTAGTGGCTACACAGTGCCTGCTTCATAGTGAGTGCTCATGGAATGTTTGTTGAATGAATGAATGAAGGTTGTTCTTAGGACACAAAGATGTGAAAGATGATCCCTGCTATCCAGGGGCTTAGCTTTGTTAGGGAAACAAGAAATTATTGAAGGCGTGAGTGAGCATAGGGCCCAACAGTCACCAAATTACTGAGATCTTCTAAATTTCCTTTCTATAATACCCCCACTGTACCCCATATGGGGATATCTAAGCACCCACAAAACTTTACAATATATTGTTTGTTGTCTGCCTCTGTAGCTGGACTACATGGGACCAAGCTCTGGGAATAATCCACCCTGCGGCCATTCCCTCAGGACACATCCATGACAATTACATGCTGTCTAACTGAACTTGTATATTGAGGCAGAGTGGTACTCATGACATCAGAAGTGCCGTTTGTGCCGCGAGAAGTTGGGACCTGCGTCAGGCATTTCACATAGGCAGTCACAATAATCCTCACACACTCAAACTCTATCTTTTTGAACTCATTCAGGAGGCGGAGCAGAATTCAGAAGTCTTGCTAGAGTCCCTGAATATTACATTGTGTTACTTCCCCACATCCTGTCACCATGCCTCAGAGAAACACTGGATTATACTGCGGGGAGAGCCTTTCAACATCCTGCTCGCTGATGTTTAACATCCCACTCTCTTCAAGCCATTTTGGAATTGATGTGAAGAAGTCTTTGCATTGTTTCTCTATATAGAGAAATTCATGTTCTCGTGAGTTTTCCTGTTATTAAAATAGAAAGGCTCATCACTTTTATTTTTTGAGTGCCTGATTCCCACAGATACTAGAAAATGGTATCTGTGTCCCTGCTATTTTAATACTCCAGTATATATGCTATTGAGGTCTGTTAGAGCCAAATTCGTCTCACTAATTTAAATACCTTTCACCAGGTATTCCCCAACTTCTCCTTGTTTTCCCACCCTGCCAATCTGTGTTGATGTGCTACATATGTCTCTCTAATAACCTGGGTGGGAGCTCAGCACACACATGGCTCCTTATTCCATGAAATAAGTAAAAATTAAAGTGCTGGCTGGCACGTACTCTTCTTGGTGACTCGGGGCTGCCATATGCAGAAGCATCTCTGGCACTGTTTACTGAAGTCTCTCATTTTCTGTCTTGCTGGGATCTGGGAATACTTTAAATATTCAGCTCGAGGTAGCGCTTAACATTTATTAACTGCTGATTCTGTGCCAGGCACCGGCCAGGGCATATCCACATTCATCTCACCCCCTACGAGACCATTCTATGAGGCTATAAAATGGTCCTCATTTTATAAACAAGAAACTAAGGCTCCGGGCTGAAAGGAACTGGCTTCAAGTCTCCTAGCTGTTAAAAAGGGACACAGGAGTTCTCATCTAGTCTTCTGTGTTTTATAGACATCCGTATAGGGCTTACTGTGTTCTAGATGCCACTGTAAACATTTTAGAAACATGAACACTTTTAATCCTCATAACAACCCTGTGAGGGAGGTAGTATCTGATGCTAACAGATAAGGAAACTGAGGCATAGAGGGGTGGAATCACTGTCCTCATTTATCTAGCTGCAGCACTCTGCTGCCTCTCCCCCGTAAGTCCTAGACTTCAAGTCATGCCTGTCCAGGCCAAGGGTGTTAGAGAGGAGATCCCAAAAGAACAAAGCTCATCCTGAGGCTAAAAAGCTCATTCTTTTCTGATTTTCTTAATGTGACATTAATTGCACAGCTGTCTAGGCATTCTTCTTTTCCTCCTTGCTTTCTTTTAATAGTCCTTCAGGGAAAAAAATAGTACTTACAATCTAATTTTCCAGAACGCATACTTTGCGGCCAGCCCTCCCTTTCCTCTTCCCTTCGCTTCTCCTCGGTTTTGGTTTGGCGTGGGAGCAGAATCCGCTAACTCTGAGAGATCATGTGCTCCTCCGCTTGCCCCATCTCCCTCTCTCTCACCATCAATTACAGCAAATGTCATTAATTTGAAAGGCAAGGGACCAGGAAGAATGGATTTTGAATTAACTAGTTCAAATAATCTGATATTTTTACTGGAGCATGACAGGGTACCCAGTTAGCTGGGGAACAACAATTGCTTCCAGTTGTGCATTCTCTTGGATAAACTGATATCTGCCTAACAAGGTTTTTTTGTAAAGGGCAATCAAATAGTCATTTGTGTTTCATGGGGCTTCTGAGCCTGGATCCTAATGCCTAGGGCAGCTGCTGTCGTGCTGTTGTGTTGTACTGCCTTGTGGGAGAAATAGGCTTCCCCCTTCATGCAAGAAAGCATGCTTCTGGGACTCCCTGGGGCTCAGACATATTATCTGCCCTAGGCCCTCATCGGTACCATGAGTCGGTCCCTTGGGTTCTTTAGTGTTAATCACCAGTAATAATCACCAGTGCTTATATTAAACACCTCCTGGCTGGGTATGGTGGCTCACTCCTGTAATCCCAGCACTTTGGGAGGCCAAGGTGGGCAGATCACCTGAGGTCAGGAGTTGAGACCAGCCTGACCAACATGGTGAAACTCTGTCTCCACTAAAAATAGAAAAATTAGCTGGGCGTGGTGGTGCGCACCTGTTGTCCCAGCTACTCAGGAGGCTGAGGCAGGAGGATCACTTGAACTCAGCAGGTGGAAGTTGCAGTAAGCCGAGATCGTGCCACTGCACTCTAGCCTGGGTAACACAGAGAGGCTCCATCTCGAAACGACAACAGCAACAACAACAACTAAAACAAAAACAAAACAAAAACCAACCAAACAAAGAAAACAAACAAACACAAATCCTGCTTGGGTCTTGCAAAATTCCTGGTAGCAGAAATGACTAATGATTCACCAAAAACTTGTGCAACCTCTTGCATAGTAAGAAATTGTTGCCAGGAGCAGCTGCCCCACTACAGGCTACAATATCCAGCCTCCTGGCATTCAGGGCCAGTTTTTGCTGATGGGATATGAGCCTGAGTGGTCTGTGTCACTCCCAGGGTGAGAAAGGAATGTAGGTGAGTCTTTCCCTTTCTTCTCTATCTGCTAGCTGGATGCAAGGATTCTGAGGACCAGGGAATGGTGGAGCTATAATACAGAGAAAGAAGCCTTAGCCCCTTGGTCACCACAAAGAGGAAGACTGTCTGCTGATGAGAACACCCATATTGGGCTGGTAAGAGAGAGCAAAATAGCCTTCTGTTGTGCAGCATCTATTTGTTCCCACAGCTCTTGTTAGCCTAACTTACGTGCCATCATCCATCCCTCTTCTATTCTTGTGTTTTTCTTCCTAGCACAGGCAGAAAAGGTCCATGCCCTAGTTTGAAGTTAAGCAGAGAAGGAATATGGCTTGGAGAAAACCATCGAGGGAAGGCATACATGCTGGAGAGCTGGCAGAGTGCAAGGAGGTGGGGATTCAAAACCTGACTATATAAAAGTCATCCCCTGGGTAGTAACTTAAGTGAGCTGCTTATCTGGTATGGTCAATTACCATGCAGCACATATAACCGTTAGTATCATCATCTATTAATAATATGTGCTATATTAACGTGGTTGTAGTTGCATTTGATGATAGCATTAAACTGTTTGCTCTGCCTTCTGTTGCTCATATTCAAGCTACCACATTTTGTGTAACAAGGTCATTTGGTCATACTTGAAAAACAACAAGAGAGGCAACATTCACAGGAAAGAAAACCTATGAAAGTCGACATCCCACAAAGCACATGCCTCCGGCTTTGGCTCCTTCAAGGTTGATACTGTGTGGGATCTCACCAATCATGAGTTTAGTTTCTGGCTTGTTTTTGTTTTTGTTGTCAGCTCTTCCTTTGCAAATATATACAGAAGAGGCAAAAAACATATTGCTTCAGAGTAGAAACTGGACATGACGTCATCTTCTTCTCCAAATAAAAATTACAAAGGAAAGCATGCCTCATGAGTAATAATACTAATCACAATTTAAAAAATTGACACGTTTGAGTATTTAATATGGGCCAGTAGAACTCTAAAGGCTCCACTTGTCAAATGCAGGATTGTAAAGTTGGGCTCTCCCTGCAAGGCTGATGGGAGCTGACCTGGCTTCTCCCTGCTCCTTGGCCCATCCCATTACCTTTGCTTCCCGTGTACCTCTGGCTCAACTTAAGACCGGGGTGTGTTTTGCATGTGCAGCTCCTGTTCACCTTCCTCCACACCCTCCCTTCTGGAACAATCAGACTCTGCACCCCAGCTTTAGCAGGTGTGGCTTTCTTTACCACATCTCTGTGTCCTATGCGAAGGTCTTCCTCTGACTAGGTTTTTCTGGGGAACAATGGCTAATCAAGCAAATTACTCCTTATAATTAGTTAATCAAAGTGCTCCCCTTATAGCCATCAGATGCCTTCAGTGTCCTGGGTCATGTGCCCTTGAAGTCCTTCTGGAGTGGGTTAGAGTGAAAGGAGAACCTACCTTTATTGTGGTTTCTCTTAGCAGGAAGTACATGGGCCTATCTCTCTCTTTCATCCTCTCTGCCTCTCCTCCCAGTCAATCTACTACATAACTACTGTTGCCCCTAAGATTGAACTTGTTTGACAAGCACAAGTCATGGTGCAATACAGCAGAATATCTGAAAATGAAAGTACCCCATACAATGCCTATGGATGTGGCCATCAGAGTCTGGACTTCACATGTAACTTGCCTCATGTCTCTCCTGCCCCTGCATATGATGGTAATTCTTGTACCATGGAAGCCTCAATTTACTTGAGACTTGAACCAAATGGGAACAATAGTCAAGTCAGAACAGCAGCCCGGTGGAGCTCAAAGGCTGACTTTTCACCACCTAGGGGACATGAATGAGTCACTACTTCCAGGAGGGTTTTTTTTAGGATAGTTTAGCTTCTACTATGACACCTCAGTCACTTGAGTTTCTGGGAATGAATATTGAGCCCAGGGAGTTGCTTGCTAGAAGGGAAAGCTAAAAAGTAGAGCTCAGGCCTTACACGTCACGTTCTCCTCAGTTTCCATTTTTCTTGTGTGGATGTAGAATTTCTAAGTGGATTTGGGGCCTGGGAGGGCCTCCAAAGCCCAGTGTCTCTGACCTAGCTGCAGACCCAGTAAACCCAGGACCCTGTAATAGGCCCAGGTAAATAGAAGCTGTGTGTTGACAACAAAGGATGCTGGCAGGAGGCTGTGCGGGCAGGGAAAACCAAGGCTGGGCTGGTGCTGGGTGACCTTGGGGACAAGCGTGTGTTTGACTTCTGTGCTTCTCTACACGACTCAGCTAGAGCTTTGTTTTAAAAGCAGAACCAGATGCTGCCTCTGAGCTCAGCTTTAGGGCTGAAAATAAATTAGAAAAAGAGGGCTCCATGCAGCAAGGCAGCAGGGCAAGGAACACAGCATGCCCTAAAATGCCATTAAGACCATGTCACAGAAGGGAAGTCTCCCCGTTCAAAGAGGCTGGACAGAAGAGGTCTGGAGCAGGAGGATGTTTAGACCTTTGCCTGGCTTTCCCCTTTTAGCAGTTGTGCTGTTAGCTAAATGTGATCTTGGCAAAGAAATAGCCATCCAGTCCTAATGGGCAAGGAAGAAAAACAGAGCCAGGCAGAATGGCAATGGGCTTGTGCTCCAGTGGGTTAGAGAGGAGTCCAAGATGGCCCCAACATTTCCATCCCCTGGTATACACACCCTGCATGATGCCTCCCCATGAGTGTGGCAAGGAACCTGTGAATATGGTGGGAGATCATGCCCATGATTATGTTATGTTGTAGTGCAATGGGGAGTTTGCAGATGCCTTTAAGTTCTCTAATTAGCTGACCTGAGTTAATCAAAAGGGGCTCTATCCTAGGTAATCTAGCCTGATATAATCATGTGAGCCTTTAAAAGAAGGTGAAGTATCAGACACACTCTCCTGTTGGCCTGGAAGGAAGTAGACAGCCAAAATATACAAAATAACAATAATAAATGAAGTAAGCAGCTATGTTGTAAATGGACTATGAATGTGGCCATGTAGCTAGGACCTAGGGGTGGGCTCCAGAAGCTGAGATCAGCCCCCTGCCAATAGCCAGCAAGAAACTAGGTACTTCAGTCTGTTAACCACAGGAACTAAATTTCCCCAACAATCTGAATGAGCTTGGAAGAGGACCCTGAGTTCCAGGTGGAAACCTGACCCAGCTGAAACACGGATGCAGCCTTGTGAGGCCTGAGCAGAGGACCCAGCTATGTCATGCCCAGACTTTTGACCTAGAAAAACTGGGAGAGAATAAATGAGTGTTGTTTTAAGCCATTAAGTTTGTGATAATTTGTTACACAGCAGTAGAAGACAAATACAGCCAGCTAAAGACAGCAAATCAGTGGACATTTCTTGCCTCCTTCCTTCCTTCTTAACTTCATCCTTTCTTCTTTCCTTTCTTGCCTCCTTCCTTCTCTCTCTTTTTGCCACTATTTATGCCTAAATTCATTCATCTATTGATATATTGGCCCATTCGTCCATGTATTCATATTTTCAATCATGTATTCAACACTGTGAAGCACTGTGCTAAGGTGTGGGTCACAGTGGTGACCTGAGCACAGCCCCTGTCTTCAAAGCCAGTCTGGTGTGTGGGTACAGACAATGGCAATCACAATTCAGTGTAGTAGGAGCTATGATAGACAAGAATCCAGGGTACCAGGGACGGGGAGCGCAATGCAATTTTGAGCAGTCGGGGCAGGGGGCTTCTCAGTGGAAGAGGTTTCTCCATTGATTCCTGCAGTACAGAACAATGGGTTCCAAACAGTGCTGCACATTGGAATCGCTGGGGAAGATTAACCAACCCCCTATGCCCAGGTCCCACCTCAGACTCATTTAATCAGGATGTCTGGGGTGGGAGTCTAACTCGAACGGTATCGGGTATGACCTGTGCACTGGGATTTCAAAGAGCTTCCTGGGTAACCCTAATACGCACCAAAGTTTGGGAACTCTGATATGGAGAATGCTGGAGTGCTGTGTTTGGGGCACTCCTCTTTGGAGCAGATGCATTGAACCCCCATGCAGGGAATATTGGCTGTTGAAAGGTCATAGCTGTGGCCCTCACTGAGAATTGCCCTGGGATATAGGGAACTTCCCCATGCAATACTTCCCTTTCCAGATCTTTGCAGGGATACAAACTCGGGGCCTCTTGCCTCAATTTGACACAATTCTGATGGGTCATCCTAGTTCCAGAGCTTCCTATAGGGTCGACTGAGGCCTCAGTTAAAGCTACATATGAATCAGTTCTTCCCACTGCTCAATCTTGCCTTCCTCACCTTCTTAGAGGTCCATCTCCCAAAAGTTCCCCCAATAAACTTCTTGCATGCAATTCCCTGGCTCAGAATATGTTTCCAGGAAAACCAGTGTAAAGCAATGAATAAGAGTTAGCACAACAAAGATGCAGTGGCGAGGGTTACAGACAGGGAGAACAGCACCTGCAGAAGCCCAGATGAAAGTGAGGCTGTTGAATTTTAGAAGACGGTATACAAATTAACATGGTTGGAGTATAGAGTTGGAGGGTGGGAGAGATCAGAAGTTGTGAATGACATGATCAAATATGCCCAAAGCTGCAGGATGGATGGACCCCCTAGATGAACCAAGGATATTCTTTGTTTTTTAAAGGGGTTCTACAATTATCCCATAAATATTGGAGCAGGGTTTGAGTGCCTGACACAGGATCTTGAAACGTGGTCAGCATATGCTCATCCCAAACCTGCTCCCCAGGGTGTCCACATGTGTGAATTAGAGAAAATAGGATGCCCCACTGCAGTGATGCACAAGTGGACACAGGTCCTTATGAACAGCCAGTACATGTTGCTGAGGATGACTGGGAGACCAGAGGACCCATGGCCGAGGGAAGAGAAGCCTCCCTAAGATGAGAAGGCGCAGCCGAAGGGGCCTCTGGAAGGCTGCATTCCAACAGCAATGGGCCATGAGGATGGATCCCAACCAAGGACAGGGCTTATGCCTCGGTGCTCAGAGTTTAAGGAAGCGACAGACCCACGTTCTTTTTCTGTAATGGATGTAACAGCACTATTCATATGGAAGGAATCAATATATTTTTAGAGGGTTATATTATCATACATTATAAATTAGGTAATATATATATGAGAGTATTTGGTAAATGGAAAAAGAGCTGTACAGATGAAAGGTATTATGTCTTCTTCTATGGTATTTATGTAAATGAGCAGACAGGGATGATGGCCACCTGGAAACTGTAAATCCCTGTACAAATGAGAAGCTGCATGATTAGGTATTTCACAAGGTACCTTGGGCCCCGGGCAGGCAGGTCCTAGCTTCCATTCCACAAGGGCAGCTTTCTCCCAGCAGAATGAGCGTTGTGTGCAGAGCGAGTGGGCTGAAATCTCATGACGCTCCATTCACGGAGCCGTGGAATAACAGCATTCAAGCTGAGCAATTTGCAGAGAGTAAATTAAGGGGAATGAAACTCCTGTAACAGATCCTGGGAGGAGGAGGAGACAAAGAGGAAGAGGGAGGAGGCAGGCAGAAATTTTTTAGCAATGCCTTCCTTTTGAGGTAATCTGTTACGTGCAGCCTGCAGGGAATCGAAGCCAGGCCAAATTGTGCCCCCATGGAATGCTCTTCTGGGTGGGATGTTGAGTTTATACATTGACAAAGGGCTTCTAGCCTCCAAAAGCCTTCTCCAAGTGCAGCCTCATGGCAGATGCTGCGACGGGCTGCACGGCGGGGTGTACGAAGAAGGCTGATGCCCAGGAGCTTTTCGAGGATTCACACTTGTTTTGCCAAAGATGAGGCTGGTCCTAGAAGGAACTGGTCTTTGAAGGGAGTTTCTAGAGTGAAAAATCTCCTTTGGGCTCAATGGTTCAGCTAACATCTTTAATATTTCATATTGCCATGATTCCAGCTGTCACTTCTCATTCAACCAGTGCTCAATGAGTGGCTGTCTTTTCCAGGCCCAGTGCTAGGCGCTCTGCATGCATTATCTCTGTATCCCTTACAATACTGCAGGGTAGGTACCATTAGTGTCTGTTTTATAGATATGGACACTGAGGCTTCAAGAGGATGGATAACTGCTCCACCCAAGCAAAGGAGGCAGGTAGCGGTGAACATAGCTCACTAGAATCGACACTTTGTGCAGCTGCTAACATCTTGCAGCTTCAGCAGCCTCTAAACTCCGTCCTTCACCCTCACCCCTGTCCTGCCTCTGCTGTGAGTCGGGTGCTTATTTCTCCCCCTCACTCTGGCTGTGGCTGCTGTCTCCAGGTCTACTCAGTGTGGAGAGCACCTCCTGCCCTGTCAGCCTATGTCCCTGTGGGTCAGTCCCCTCCCCAGGGCAAGTGAGTCCTGCTGCTCCCTCAGTATGGAGCCCCTGCCCCTCCATCAGGAAAAGGTTTATTCAGGAAAGCTAGGTCAGAGTGGTTATCAGAATTGGTTCCCCATGTGTTGGAGCCCTAGTCCTCAGTACCTCAGAATGTCACTGGATTTGGAACTAGGGCCTTTAAAGAGGTGATCAAATTAAAATAGGTCATATGAGTGGGCCCCTACTCTGGTATGACTGGCGTCCTTATAAGAAGAAGAAATTTGGACACAAGTACAGAGGGAAGATGACGGGAAGAGACACAGGGAGGAGGTGGCCATCTAGAAGCCAAGGAGAGAGGACTGGAACAGATCCCTTTCTCACGGTCTGCCGACACCTGGACCTCGGACTCCCAGCCTCCAGGACTGTGTGGCGATACCCCCCTGCTGTGCAAGCCCCGGCCTGTAGGACGGTGTTCGGGCAGGTGCAGGAACCGAATACAAGGTCGTCTCCAATCTGCAGCCCCCACACTCACACAGGCTGCCTCGGCTGTGCCCACCTCTGCTCCTCCCCCTCCCGCGTGTTTTGGCTGCTTGGCATTTATTTAGCCCTCTCTGCTGACAGGAGCGGCTCTGCGCCACAGTACGACAGGAAGCCTGGCTCCTCTGCAGAACTCTTTCCCACTGGGCTTATCTCCGGCTTCCCCGGGCGAGGCAGGACCGGGACTGAGGGGCTGGCTGAAAGGCAGCTGAGAGATCCCTACCCGGGGCTGACTGAGCGAGCAGGAAGGCGGCGCACTAAGCATGCGTTCTCAGCCCTCCTCCGTTCCCCGGGGAGGCCGGGGCCTTTTCCAGGAGGTCAGCACCTCCGCCTCACTACACCTACGGAGGAGGCCAGAGACGTCAGAGCAGCGCCTCGGCTGAGGCAGGAGCTGAGATGCCTTCAAGACGCTACCCACGCCCGAACCAGCACCACCACAGTGGGCAGCGTGCTGCCAGGAAAATGCTTGGATGTGAATCCCAGCTCTGCCATTGATTGGTTGTGTGAATTTAGGCCAATTACTCAACCTCTCTGAATCCAGTTTCTCCATTTGTAAAATTGCAATTCTCACTTGATAGGATTGTTATGAAGAACATATAAGAAACAACAGATAAGGCCGGACACGGTGGCTCACCTGAGCCATCCCAGCACTTTAGGAGGCCAAGGCCGGTGGATCACCTGAGGCCAGGAGTTCAAGACCAGTCTGGCCAACATGGCAAAACGCTGTCTCTACTAAAAATACAAAAATTAGCCAGGCGTGGTGGCACATGCCTGTAATCCCAGCTACTTGGGAGGCTGAGGCGAAAGGATCACTTGACTCCAGGAGGTGGAGGTTACAGTGAGCTGAGATCACACCACTGCACTCCAGCCTGGGCGACATAGTGAGACTCTGTCTCAGAAACAACAGAAGAAATGGATTCTGTAAATGATGGGCACAATAATGACCTACCAGGTGAGGTGGGATAGAGAGGAGAATTGGGAAGCCATCCTTAGTGGCACTAGGCTGCTCTGGAAGGATGATCCTATGAAGGAACACTGAGTAATAGAAGCCTCCTTCAACTTTCTGAATGAGTCTCAAAACACTTTTAAAAGGTGTTGATTCGAGAGTGCCTTTCTGTTATATTTGTTCAGAAACAATGTGTTTCCTGTTTTCCTTCCAAATTGTTAGTGGTCATTGAGAGCACTTTTGTGGGCTATATTCTAGCCAACATTCTAAACACTTATGTTAGCTCAGAAACTAAATCATGTCTCCCCAGATTCATATGTTGAAGTCCTAACCCCCAGTACTTGAGAATGTGGCTGTTTTTGGAAATAGGACCATTAAAGAGATGATTAATGAAGCCGTTGGGGTGGGCCCTAGGCTAATCTGACTGGCATCCCTATAAGAAGAGGTGACTGGAGCACATGTAAGGGGACACACATGCGTGGGGAAAAGGCCCTGTGAGGAGGCAGCGAGAAGACCCCCTTTGCAAGCCTAAGAGAGAAGCCTCAGAGGAAACGCATCCTGCCAACACCTCGATCTTGGACTTCGGCCTCCAGAACTGTGAGAAAATAGACTTCTGGTTTTGAAGGCTCACAGTCTGCAGTCACTTGCTAGGGCAGTCCAAGCAAACAAACACAATCATCACAACAATGAGGCAGGGAATAGCATTGGTCCCATTTTTTTTTTTTTTTTTTTGAGACGGAATCTTGCTCTGTCGCCCAGGCTGGAGTGCAGTGGTGCGATCTCAGCTCACTGCAAGCTCCGCCTCCCGGGTTCACGCCATTCTCCTGCCTCAGCCTCTCCGAGTAGCTGGGACTACAGGCGCCCGCCACCACGCCCGGCTAATTTTTTTGTATTTTTAGTAGAGACGGGGTTTCACCGTGGTCTCGATCTCCTGACCTCGTGATCTGCCCGCCTCGGCCTCCCAAAGTGCTGGGATTACAAGCGTGAGCCACCGCACCCGGCCACATTGGTCCCATTTTGATTCATTTACTTATTTGGCACAGATTTTCTAGGCACCCACTCTGGGCCAGGCCTCAGTTAGGTGCCAAGGATGGACTGGACACAGGCTTGCCCTGGAAGAGATAAAAGGCCGGTGTGCTTATGAGAGGTGGAGACAGACAAGTAAGCAGACCCTAACAGTATAGCAGGGGTGCGTGTCACAACAGGGAGTGTGCAGCCCACAGGGTCCTGGTTGCACAGAGGGTCATGAAGCCAAGTCAGATGGGCTGTATGTAAAGTCTTCATTTGGGTTCGCTGCTCAGTGTTTGCAAAGCCCTTGCCAGTGCTCCGTGGATAAGGACAGCCACGGTACCGGAGCCTCCACCTCCCTCTGCAGTGGTGTGTGTGCCCCACTGGGGGTTGGGAGGAGGGGTGGTGTGTGGGGATACAGGCCAACAAGGACGGAGTTACTATGATGCACCCTCAGTGCCACACGAGCTTTCATGGGTTGCCTGGGAATCCTGATTTCAAGGATTCCAAATATTAATTCACTTGCAGGCTCATTTGCGTCTTCCCACAATGGTCTTCCCTCTTTCTGCCATCAGAGTTCTTTTTTCTAAAATAGAACCACAGCTAATGATAACTGAACACTCCTATGTGCCAGGAATGTTACATGAGTCCTTTGATATCATCACCTGACGGAGTCCCAGAGTCCCCCTGAGTATCTGAGGCTGTTGATAGCCCCTGCTTTCTTGTCTGTCAGCCTCACATCTGATCACCCCTTCCCTGTCCCCCTACCTGACACATACCCCATGCTTCAGGCCTACATAGCCTCAACCTTATTCTTGCTCTCTTCTCTTTCTATGATAGTCCTCAGCCTCAAATGTTTTCCCACCCAGCATAATGAACTCCTACATATCCTTCAAGACCCAGTTTCTTCTATTTGTTTTCATGCAGTACCCAGAAAATACTTCTATTAAAATACTTATCACAATGTATCACCTCCAACATGTTTTCATGTCTCTGTCCGGCACCAGCCTGAGTGACAAGAGGGGCTGTTTGCTTATTTTGTATCTCCAGCATCTAGCACATCAGTGATGCAAAGTGGGCATTAAAGCAATTTTTGTAGAATTTACTTATCTATTTATCTTTGTTTTTTCTCCTTTTGAATTCTGGTGTTTTTGCTGGAGGAATAATCAACTATGGTCTTGTCCCTCTTTTAAAAAGACTGTGTATCCAGGAACAGAAAACCAAACACCACATGTTCTCACTGGTAAGTGGGAGTTGAACAATGAGAACACATAGACACAGGGAGGGAAAGATCACACAGGAGGGCCTGTCGGGGGGTGGGGGCAAGGGGAGGGAGGGCATTAGGACAGATACCTAATGTATGTGGGGCTTAAAACCTAGATGATGGGTTGATAGGTGCAGCAAACCACCATGGCACATTCATATCTATGTAACAAACCTACAAGTTCTGCATATGTATCCCAGACCTTAAAGTAAAATTAAAATAAATAAATAAATAGACTGTGTATTTTTAAGTAAGAAGAACCCTAGATACAGCCCTGTTGGTTGCTGTGGTGAGCAGCCTTTGGGATGGTCCCCAGTCATGCCACCTCCTGGTATTCACACCCTTGTCTAATTCCCTTCCCTGGAGTGGGGGCTGGATTTATTGACTCACTTCTAACAATTAGAATATGGCAGAAGTGACTGGATTATAAAAAGACCAGGTCACTTTTAAGACTGGGTTATAAAAAAGCTGTGGCTTCTGTCCTGGGGCTTTTTCGCTCTCAAACGGCTCACTGTAGCGGAAGCCAGCTGCCATGTAAAGTAGCCCAGAGGAGAGGCCCACATGATGAGAAGCAGAGGCCCTCGAGGACCCATGGGTGTGCGTGGGAGCAAATCTTTCTCCAGTTCTGCCTTGAGATGACTGCATCCCCAGCTAACAGCTTGATTGTAACCTCACAAGAGACCCTGAGCGTGAACCAACCAACTAAGCTGCTTCCGATTCCTGGCCCTCAGAAACTGTGAAGCACTGAATGATTGTTGTCTTAAGCCAGTTAGTGACTCAGCAATAGACAATTAATACAATAATGTACTCAAAACGACTTTCTTGTACTTCTCCCTTCTGACTCCTGCAGCACCATATGAGTGAGCTCATGGGCAGAAACCATCTCATGTGTCCTAACAATGTGAGTCAGCCTTAGTCAGCCCTCTCCTCGGAAGTAGATGATAGATTCTTTGAAGGCAGGGACTGTATCTTAAAAGTAAATAGACATTCTTCAAGAGTATTTATGGAATTAACTTGGAAGAATTTTCCTGTTTCCTAGCAGAAAACCAGTAGGACCCATTATTTTGCTGGGGCAATTGTTTCTAGTTTTCTCTTTCTCTCTGGACCAGCCTTGGAAGTATGATCCTTCCTCTGCCAGTGGTGTTTTTATTTGATAACAGTAAGAAAAAGAAAAGTTTTTGACCAAACACCTACAAGCTTTTTTCAATTACCTGGTGAAGTTACTTAAGCTGAACTCTTTTTGCAGCACTGATACTTTTCTTTCTCCTTTCGAATTGCTAGATGGGAGAGAAAATGGTCTTTGGATGATAAAGCCTGTTTCCAGGTTATCTTTGAGAAAAATATAATCCACTGTATTCTTCTGCTCCGAGTTTTTCTCCTGCCTCCTGATTTTCTTCGCTCTTATCTCCTTTTCATTATTTCACAGTTGCCTGGGCACCTAAAGAGCTTCTCCCTCCCTAACTCCCTGACCCTCATTTTCCAGAGTTTGTTTCATGGCACTTCCAAGCCACCTGACCCCTGATGCTTGACACTAGGGTTGAGAAAAAGCTGGCAGAGAGGACAGTCTTCTAGAAAATGATCTTTTCCAGTCAACTCAATAATAACTTGGCCTAATAGTAAACCTAAAGAGTTAAGAATTCATAGTCTGATGTTAGCTTGAAAGAGCTGTATCTAAACTCTTTCTAACCAATAAAGAATGGATGCTTTGTTAAATGTAGAGATCTCTGGACCAGGGACCATCTTGTACTGTATTTTTAAACTTCCTTCTTTTTCCTGAGGATGAAACTAACATTTTCCAAATGGTGGAGACAGGCTTTATGGGGTGTGTGTATGTGTATGTGTTAAATTCTTTTCTAAAATGTATTTAAGGTCCAGGCATAGTGGCTCACACTCATCTGTAATCCCAGCACTTTGGGAGGACGAGGCGGGCAGATTACTTGAGCCCAGGAGTTTGAGAACAGTCTGGGGAACATGGCAAAACCCTGTCTCTATAAAAAATATAAAAATTAGCTGTATGTGGTGGTGCATGCCTGTAGTCCCAGGTACTCAGGAGGCTGAGGTGGGAGAATCACTTGAGCCCAGGAGGTCGAGGCCACAGTGAGTCATGTTTGCACCACCGCACACCAGCCTGGATGACAGAGCAAGACCCTGTCTTGAAAATAAATGAAATGAAATGAAATGTATTTAAGGGTTTTCCTCTTCTAAGTTCAGAGACTTTATTTTGTCTATAAATTATATCCTCATCTTCAAAGTGCATTTGATCCTAAGAACTGTGAAGACCTTTGCCCAAAATGAAGAAAAAAAAAAGACACCACAAGTTACCATACGTGTGCACAAAAGTTATCTGTTACTTTTGACCCTGACTCAGTTTACAACCTCTATCCTGTGTCCACCATGGCCTTTCCTGGTGAGAGTCAGCACCATCATTATTGTTTCCTATCCCTCTTCCAGGATGGAGGTCGTTGTACCAGGTGAGTGGTTAGGTAAAGCAAATAATAACCATAGTCAAATAATGTCCCTATAACTACAAGCTGTTGAAAAACCCTTAATTGGAACTACAAACTCCTGATTCAGGAAACTATAAAAAGAAGAACGTAAATAAGTATCTGGAATTTCAAATCAAAATAGTATTATTTGCTTATTTCAAAGCAAGTTTATTCTATAAATCCAGGAGTTGGGTACATTTATCTTTAAAGTATCAGATAGTAAATTAATGAGATAGCTTTGCCACAGCTTCCCCTGAAGTGATAGTATCCTAGAACTGGCAGATTGTTTTTCTAGAAAGTTTAGCAAGGATATTTTTTACACTGTTCCCCAAAATTATTCAGTTCAGAATTTATATAGAAGTCACATTAAGACTAGTTTAGAGTAGAATTACTGAAAGGAATTAGCTGCTTACATGGCAAAAATATCACCAACATGGAGGTGAACAGCCCACTCTTGCCTTGCAAGAATGGATGTAATCATTTTGTTACACAACTTCCTGCCCCAATTCAGCCAAATTTTCCTGCCAACAGAACCAGAGTGTGGGCCTGTGAGACTCTCCGAGTTGGGACTCCCTGGATCCCTTAGCTTCTGTTTCTTCACAAGCAAGCCTCAGAGCCCAGTGCAGTAAACATATAATAAAACAAAGCTCGCTGCAATTGAAAGAACAGAGCATGCACAGCAAATTAATTTAAATAAAGCATGTCAAATATTTGCTTCACTTTAAATTCATAAAATGCCATTTCATTAAATTGTGTTTTCATTTATGTCAGGCAACTGTCATGCCAAAGCTATTTTTTTTATTATTTTAGAAGTTGGAAAATGTAGGAAAATACACTTTTAGAATAAAATACTGTCATGATAAAGATATTTGAGCCCTGTAATATTGATTTGATAGAGGAATGATGGATTGTGAAGTCTAAGGTTTTACTGTACTGCAATTAGAATAAACATTCATGAAAGGTCTCTACATTCCCTCTATGATGACCCTGTGACAACTGCTTTTTGGCACCTCTGAGAAGTAACATTCCTGACTCTCATGACTCAAGCACATCTTATAGTGAGAGGCAGAGGTCTGAGCAGGCTGGGATCAAGACAGGGATGCTAAGGAAAATAAGAAGGCCTGTCTGAAAGGGAAGTTAATTTGTGAGTCATGGGGCCACTACTTCTAACTCCTGGGACTGCTTCTCACACTGACAAATCTCTGAGTTCCCCTTTTCTTCCCCTTACCCCTAGTGAGGTGATCACGGACTCTCCTCCCAGAAAGGCACAACAATCCTGAGTTTTGGAACTCTCTCCTGGCATTGTTTCCTGGTACACAATGACTTCTCACTAAGCATGATTTTATTACATTACTTTTTGAAGAACAAGACGTCTCATTCATTGCTAAAGTCAACAACACATATTGGGTAACCACTCTGATCCAGCACTTTAATAGGTGCTGCAGCTATAGGATGATTGAGATAGAATCTCTTGACTCTGGAAGAACTTATGGTCTGGTAGGTAGAAATATTCATTAAAAAAATTCCAACATCAATGGATGTGGCATTCACTCCTAGAACATATCTCCTTGGAACAGAACTGTCTTCACCCTAGAAAGAAGCATGTAAAAGGGCCAGAACTATCTGGGGAAAGGGAGCCATTTAGAAGGAGGAGCACCCTCTCCAAAGGAGTTAAGATACATGACCATTTCAAGTAGGCAGGAGAGGCATCATCTTGAGGATTTCACTAAAACTGGTATTTCAATGAGATTGATTCTAAGTGTAAATTAGAAATATTTTTAAAATCTTTATCAGACACTCAAAGTCACAAGGTTTTCTTTTTTTATTTTCTGGCTATTGGGGAAAAGTAATTTTAAAAATATAGATATAGGATAGCAACTCTTAGTAGACTCTTTTGGTATCTACCAAACAAGTGATGACTTCTTTCCTCTAGAATTATCCTCCCTCCAACCTATCCCTATGGAGATGGAGAGATGAGTACCATAACCCCAGGCCCCTGAACCTGGTGAAAACAGCTGACCTGACTTGGTTCAGTCATAGTCTCTGCCTAGGAATTTAGAATGGAGACTAAAAGAGTGCTAATCTGTCTTCAGTGTCCAGAGGAAAAGCACCTTTAAGAGTTGTGCAGAGTCCATCACATGCATGAAAACACAGACAGAAGACAGCGTTGGTCATCAAGAGAAGCAGAAATGAGAGATGGAGAGAGCACATCGTGGGTTCCTGGAAACGCATTATTTCCTGGGGTCAGTCCTTTCCCAACACGTGCCCTTTGTTCTTTTGTTCTGCAAGATACCCATGGATCCTGCAACACACTTCCCCTTTTAGGTAAGCCAGCTCCAGTTGGTCTCTGTAACTTGCAACCAGAAGTTCTCTGGTTTAGGTATAGTCCAATCTAAATGACTGAATGGACCAAGGCATCATCAGCCATTTCCTTACTTGGATGCTATAGAATTTCAGGTCAGTATGGTTCCCTGGCCCCAACTTACACCTACTGAATCCGAATCGCCTAGGGTAAGGGTCCAGGAAACCACATTTTGTAACAAGTTCTTAGGATGTTCTGATGGGTTGCCAGGTTTTGAATTGGTGGATTACATGGTAATCCTTGTAATGGGATTCCTGCTGTGTATCAAGTGCTTCCGCGTGGGCTGTCTCTCTGTCTTCCCCACTACACTGTGATGTAGGCATTATTTATTGGGGGAAATGTTGATTCATCTCCTGATGTTTCCTCCCATATGGAGGCAGCTCTATGAGCTGTAACTCTCCTGTCTCATCTCCATCCCCTTATTCACTAGTGATCTACTTGCTTGCTAAGTCTGGAAAAAGAAATCAAACACATGTAGTCTAGGTTCTTCTTCTTCTTCCTTTTTGGAGTTGGTCTGCCTGCAGAGAGCAGGTGCTCTCAGATGCACTCCTCCTTCCTAGAAATCCCTCTCCACATGCTCTGTCCCTGCCTGCAGGAGGCTGCAGGGCAGGGACCCTCCCCAGTGCAGTGCTGCTGCGACTGGGTAGGAAGAAGCCCTCCTCATCTCAAGGTTCAATGATATAGATGCAGGCAAAACTAACATCATCAAATATGAGTTTGCCAACGTGAAATCTAGGTCTCTACCTGGCTCCCTTCTTTTTCTTACATTTCTATTTGTTCAGAGCTCTGACAGGGAAGAGGGGTGCTGTTGATTTGGCTCCTCAGGACCCCTTCCTTATTACATGTTTCCAGATAAAATCATTTTTCAACACCAGAGTCTAAGCTCTTTCCTCTGCCTGCTCAGGGAACATCTGGAGAGGGCTTCTCAAACTCACTGCACATGCACATCTAATCCCCAGGAAATTTGTGAAAATGTAGCTTCTGATTCTGAAGGTCTGGGATGGGTTTGGAGTATCTGCATTTCTAAAAAGCTTCCAGGTGACTCTGATGTCACCATTGGAAGGTCCACACTGGACCCATGAGGTTATGTAAAGGATCACTTCCAGAGGTCCAGAGTCATATAGGTTGTGATGGGCAGAATAATGACCCCTCAAAGACACCCATACCTTAGTCTCTGGAATCTGTGAATATGTTACCTTATATAGCCAAGGGGACTTAAGGTTGCTCATCAGCTGACCTTAAAATAGGGAGATTAACCTGATGAACTGGGTATTCCTAGTGTAATCACAAGGGTCCCTAAAAGTGGAAGAGGGAGGCAGAAGAGGAAATCAGAGTGATGCTATGTGAGAACTCCATCAGCCATTGCTGGCTTTGATATGGAGGAAGAGGGCACCAGCGAAAGAGCATGGGTAGCCTGTACCCTGCATGGAAAATGCAAGAAAACAGGTTCTCCCCCAGAGCCTTCAGAAAGAATGCAGCCCTGCCAACACCTTGGCAACAGCTCAGTGTGACCTGTGTCTGACTTACAGAGCAGTAAGATAATACATTTTTATTGTTTTCAGCCACGAAGTCTGTGGTCATCTGTTATGGCATCAACAGGAAACCAATACACAGATACTTCCCTTCCCGCAGCTGGACTATTCAACCAGGGAAACAGCCTGAGAGGTTTTTGTGTAGGGAGATGCTTGGTAAAAACGTAGTGTACCTTGATGAAAAAGTCTAAAGTTTTAAATGCCAAAACTACCAGACTGAGTGAATAGGACCAACTAATGCCTCAACAGGCTTGATTTTAAGTTAAGTGAGCATGACAAGCACGTTGTTAAAAACTCAGACCTGATTAAATCTCTGATGAAGCACAACATGATAAATGCCAGGCGACCACAGCTCTGTGAAAACCAAATGCAGTTTGCAGAGCGGGGGAGATTTCCTGTGGGGCTGGATGCCTGCCCCTGAGGAAGGCAACATGGTCACCACATGGTTTTTGCTAATAATGGTTTTCTGCTGCAAGGAAACATCACATCCATGCTGCCCAGTCTATTTTTTTTCAGATAAAGAGTGGGAGGATAAAGAAGTTGCGATGGTGTCACTTACTGTGGGGAGACCCACTCGTTCTGGGCCAAGTCTTCACCAACTGAACGTCAGGTTATGAAAATAAACTTTTAAAATGCTTCTGCCCAGAGCTGGAGAATGGAAGTGTGGCTGCTGGAATTAGCATAAATCATGTGATCGGGTGTATTTATTTATTCAGTCATTATTTCATGTATTCTGTCATTGGCCCATTCATTCATCAAATATTTGCTATGCATCTACCCTATGCCCAGCCTTGACAATACAAGGTGAAACACTGTGTGGTCTTACTCTCAAGGAGATGTCAATCTAGTTGAAGAGAAAGATCTGTGCTCCCGCATATAGTATTGAATGCTCTGTTCAATAATTGAGCTCTGCCCTCAGATGCTAAGGAAACATGGGCGCCTAATTCAGTCTAGGTTTGGGGGCAAAGAGGGAGTCAGAGAGGGTTTGAGGAGGAGGCAATGTTCAGGACGAACTTTAAAAGGAGAGAATTAGTTTGGAGGAGGCACTCTAGTGCAAGGAACAACATGACACTATGAAAGAGCACAGAACATTCTGGACTTCGGTGTGGCCAGAATACAGGGTGCATTCCTATAGGGGTCTAAGAAGAGATGAGGCTGGAAAGACAAGCCTGGTCCCGAATTGTTGTGCATTCCTTGCTAAGAAAGTGAGAACAGTGAAAATGGTTAGTGAGTGTTAGGCAGGGACATGAACAGCCACCAGGGTGCCGTGGGGAAAGTGTCCTGACGGGAGGGAGTCTGGATGCAGGTAGGCCAGATGGGAACAAAGGGGATTTCAGAGTCTGAATGGGGCTACAGGCATGGATGCTCTTTTTAAGAAAAGACTCACCTTAGGACTAAACTAAAGTGTATTCTAAATTGGGATGAGGGCTTCAAAATGTATCCAGCTCACTTGAAAAAGCATGAAGAAAATAGTAGGAAAGTGGCAAACGTGGAAGGTTCTTTTGGGTGGCTGCAATATGTTCTTTAGGCTCCAAAAGAGTTTGTAGACTAAGAATGGATGGATGTGAGGACTGTGTTTAATATCCAATTTTATATTGTTGCCGTCTGTTGTGATTATAGGCTTGGCTCTTGGTTTTTTATTCAGAACCAGAACCATTTATTCAGAAAATTTCTTAATTCAGAATTTGAGTTTGTTCCTCATTAATTCAGCAGTGGCTTTCTGTAACGTAGTGATTGAATTACCTAATAGCACCTGCCTGAAATGATTAACATAAGAGGAAGCCATGGGGTTGTATTTGATATAAATGATTTGTTTCCTGAAGTTGTAATTTTATTAAGGGGGGACCCAGTGAACCACCTTTGCAAATGAGGCAAGGTCCTGGTTTCCGCAAGGTACCTGGAAGGTTAATGAATGATTAGCAGCTAACAAATGACAGCGTGGCCCAGGAGGAAAGTGGCACTTCTCAAGTGGTGGGTCAGCATCCTGGAAAAATGAGGAATGGTTTCTAAGGGACTGTGTTTCTAAGACACTTCCTGATAAGGTTGGGGACCAAGGAGAGAGGGAGAAGTGACTGTGCTCATGATATCGCTCCCTGACACACCCTCAATCGAATTGCTTGAACCATTCCCATATGGATCAAGCAGGGGTTGAACTTCACCACTCCCTTCTGGGTTTCTGTTTCTCTGAAACAGATCCAGGCAGACTGATGCCAGCAGGATCTGAGCTTTTCCAAAGTGACTATGGCAGTATACTAGGATCTTTCAGTTAGCTGCTGATTTAAGAGTTTGAGTCGGAGGGAACAGGAAGAATTAGGGCACTGTCTATTAATAAATATTCTGTTATTTCGTTCAGAAATTGAAAAAATACATTTTATTTGCAGTGCATTGTTTAGTAATTATACCTGTTTTCTTTGTTGATAGAAGAATAAACATGTGGACATGTGCACAACTTATATGTCATATAAGGACAGAGATAATTTGTACTTCCCAAGACACAAATTGAATATTTTCATGATTTTGACACTTTTTAATCCCTGAGAATTCTGAAGCACAAATTAATACATCTGAAAGCTGAGACAGAGAGAGAGAGAGAGAGAGAGAGAGAATCCTTCAAATACAGCACAGTGGTGCCAACCCCTCACCTCTAAATCCATATCCATCCCCACAAGTAGAGGTGCTGAAATATCTTTTCTGGACACTTTCCCCTACCTCCCCCCAACATTTCCTCCTCTGCTCTTCTCACATATGCTTCAGCTCCTGTACTGCTTTATCTTTATATTCCAGAAAAAATAGGGGCCTGTGGCTCAGTGCTGCCTATCGCCATAGTGGTATTCTAGGAGTTCTTTTCTGGGAGACTGTGTAAGTCAATTGTGTGACTTCACAGGGGAAAAGTACACCCATGTGCAGATGGAGGAATAGGCAGGTGGAGGATGATTTTCTTCTACCCATATCCCACTGTGAGGACTGATCTCAAAAGTTTGGTTTGTCCTACTCCCAGGAGATATGCCTTCCCTACCTCTTCCCTAATCTTCTCCTTACAAGGGACACAGGTTGGCATTTAGGCAGTTGAAAAAATGGAATAATTTCATGGGAATTTTTTAAAATACAGATTCCTAGGCCAGTCCCCAACCGATAGAATTGGACTCGCCATGAGGTGAGACCTGGGAATCTGTATTTTTGTAAAAGCTGTCCTACTGGTTTTGGTTTTAGTATAGTTGGTCAAAAAGGTAGCATTTAGGTCCCAGAGGCAGAGAACCTGTGTTTCATACACACTTCCTTGCACAGATGATAAGTTTCTTTAGCTGACTCTGATCCCTTTATTTGCTGTGTGTCTTGCTCACATCTCCACATGTGTGATGTGGGTCTGGGATCATTTGTCTGTTTTTAGCTAGTCTACCCACTGTGCATGTTTCCAGGCTGCTCAGCACGGAAACACCAGCAGCACTGGAGATCCTAGTGCATACCTATTCCCTAGATTCCTTCCCAGAGCCCAGTGTGCTAGACAAGCACAAGAAAGAACTGCAGAGCCTTGGAGAAACAAGCTCCTAATTCTCTACTTAGGAGGAGTGTTGATGGTTTAAATAAATAAATAAATAAATAAATAAATATCCCCTTCATTCACTTCTTCTGAAAACTCACGGATTTCCCAGATATTACATTGAAATATAATACTTCTGTAAGCAGATGTGTTTACACATCTGTAATCACGTGTATTGTCATGACTTAAGAACAAAATTTAGATTGCAAGCTTGAATTGCTGCTTCTGCTAGGTCTGTTCATCCTGGATTGGCTTCATGCACAACAAATGCCTTGTACAAGCGAGAGCAGCTGCATTAAGCCAAGTCACCCACAGGGCCAGGTCTAGTGAACATCTCTCAGACTGCGCAGTCTTGGGACACACAAATATGTCCACACAGGTCTGTCCTCGATCCTATCCCCATTCCTCCTCTCATGTCTTCCCCTACAGTCCTAAATACCATCACAAGGCTCCTGATTTTCATGGGGTCATCATCTTTTCCATTAATGTCGTTATCATATTCCAGGGTCCATTAGAACTCCTGCTGTAATGAAAACTTTGGGTGTAGCTGTTCATTATTTTCCTGGTCACCCACAGCTCTAGTTGTCATGATGAATGTTCTGCATACAATTCTCACCTGTATCACACAGTCCCTCTTGCTGCCATTAAGATGATCATCTTTTTCCCCCCATTCTGTAGTCATCACCTCATTATAACTCCATTACCTTTTAGCATCATCTACATTATAACTCCATTATCTTTCACATAGCCACCATTACCTCCCTTATCACCCCCTCTACATTTCAGTTGCCCTCACCTTCTCCTTTACAGCCATGAGCTTTTCAATTACAGGTCCATTATCTTTATTATTACCTCAGTTACAATCATAATTGCTACCATAACAAATTTCAATGTCTTTATCCACCCCTCTGCCATGCAAGAACCTGGCCACCTTTGATAAAGCTACAGGCATCTCTAATGTACACTGGACATGTAGTCCAACATCTCCATTAATGTTAGAATTCCTTTCTTTTCTTTCACCAAATCATGTTAACTAAAAATTTCCGCCACTTTCTACAGCAATTTCACTATTGTCATTGTCACTCTTATTTACAACTCACTCCTTCATCCTCATTTCTCTTTCTGTAACAGCCAGACAGTAATAATCCTCATCTTAAAGACACAAACACAGTCCTCTGTTACAGTTACCACTCTGACTCTAAGAATTCTAACTACCAATGTCTTCCTTAAGGCAATTCAGGACCATACTAATATAACTGCAGTGCATACCGGCATTTCTGATCTTCCAGTGTGTGCGTTCAGGGGAAGGAAACTGTTTACAATTGTCCCATGTTATCCATTAAATTTTGAGCTCATGGTGGACTAGACCTCATTTCCTTCCAAGAGCACTTAGTATCTGGACAAAGTTAGCATTCAGCAGGTGTGGTTGATTGAAGGACCAAAAATGCATCACCACGCTTCCTTTATCTTTACACTTGCAGTCTATTGCTGTTGCATTGATCACTATCAAAACCTCATCAATATACTCTTTACCATTTCATTACCTCAAGCTCTTCCTCTTCATGGAGAGATGCATCTGCTCTTCCATTTCTTGGCCATTATCACAATAGTTATCACAGCTTCAATTGCAGTGGCTCCATTACAATTCATTACCTCTTCTGATGAAGGAGAGATAGGCTGCTCCACCAGGGTGCCTAGCTTTCCTTTCAGAACAGCCCTCAGCTCCCACAAGGAATCGTGGTCTCTTTGCCACCGAATCTATTGTGACTTCTCCCCTAACATGCTTTCATCATTTCACAAGTGACATTTACACCCTAACTTGGAAGTGACAAGATTCAACTTACAAAAGGCTGCCTGATTTCCTTCCTGGTTTCTGGCTGTATGGTCTTGGATAAATCATTCAGGGTAGTGCTTGTGTGAAGGAGCCCTGGACTCAAACTACTTGGGTTCAAATCCCTGTTCTTCCACTTACTAAGTTGTTTGAATTCATGCAAATTATTTAGCTTTTATGCACCTGGATTTTCTTATCTATAAAATGGAGATAGTAATAGTACCTATTATTGTTGGTTGTTGGGAGGAATAAATGAGTAATACACATAAAGTAATCAAAAAGTGCTTAGCATAGAGAAAGCACTTGATAAATCTTAACTCCTCTCAGGACTCTATTTTTTCCCTAGCTTGAGAATGAGGGTTGAGGTAGAATGAGCTCTAAAGTCCTAGACTGAACATTTGATGGGTCTGTGATTCTGGTATCAGATGAACAGAGTTCTGGCAGAATCCTTACATTATAATTCTTAAATCATCTCCCAGCTTTATTGTTCTCTGCTGACTCGGCAGAGAAGCGTGGCAATCCCTTGGCCTATGGCCACAGTTGTTCTGCACTGGGGCTAATTTCCAGGCATTTTCTTCCTCAAGCCTAACTAACAACTTGCTGTGGTTTTGCCACTGCTGGACTTAGCCACATACTCATATATTCACCCTGCCACCTGGCAAACCTCACAAATGGCCCTGCTCTGTTTTTCCATATTAAACAATGCTGAGCCTTCTCAGGTGGCACTTGAACATGTCCAACTTTAATGTTGGAGCTATCCAATCCATCAGGGCTGCTCCAGGCCACATGGCCAAGAATACAGAGTTTGATTCTGGCTTTGTTGCATTGTGATTTTCCTGCTCTTCTCTCTCTCTCTCTCTCTCTTCCCCCTCCCGCCTTCTGGCTATATTTCCTCCCCTCCTTCTCCTCATTAGCCATCCACGTCCACCACTTGCATCCATCACCCTCAATCCTGCCTTTCCTAGCAGGGTGCCATGTTCTAAAATTATTTTTCCCTCTTGTTTCATCCTTATTTCTCCTCTTCTCTGCTTTTTCCTCCTTCTGTGGCCCTTAGACAGAAATTCTACTAACATAACTAGCATTCCATTGTGGATAAACAAGTCTCTCAGAGGACACCTACCTTTCTGAAGGGACATCTGGAAGAGGCAATACCTTGACAAGAACATACCTCAAATAGTAGGATTTCAGACAACATGGCAGAACCGGTGTTACTCATTTGTTAGTTTGTGTCCTTTTCTTAAAATTTGGGTGAGGATGAGGATGGGATGGGGAGCAATTTGAGGGGCAGGGAGATTCCACTGTGCCAATCAAAACACATTTTGTTGGCGATATCCTGCTCTCCATAGAACCCTTCGAAATGAATTTAATATATTGTCCTTACTTTACCAATCTCTTCATTTCTCACAGAGCCTCCTAGAACCTCCAGCTAATGAAGCCATCTCATTTGTTGTGGAGCTTCTGTGAGTTCTTTACACCCAATTGTTAGTCATATGAGAATTCAATTGTCAATGGTCACTCTGAAGGGTGTGATGTTTTTAGTTAAACAGCATTCCTCTCAAGTAAACATGAGGAAAAAGATGCCTCACTTTGTTATTACCGAGGCAACAAAAACCAGCTGGCTCTGGTCCAATTCTGCATAGATGACTGGGACCACAGAAATATTTTCTGCCTCTAAATTGTTGGTCTTTGGCCAAGGCAATCCAAGGGTTGGCACAGGTGCCCAGGGAGATGTGAGTGGCAGCTGCTTTACCATCAACATCCTCAGAAACTTTTTCTGTTTTCTCTACTCTTTCGTTTCCTCCTTTTGCTCTTACTTTTTTCCTCTTACTTTTTTTCATAGTCTGAGGTGTCATGCTCATTTGGCCTTCCTGGGTTTGTATCACCTCTATTTTCAAGGCCCAGCTCAATGCTTGTGGCCTCTCCCATGAGGTTTTCTCTGGTCTCCTCCACTCCCATGAACCCTATGACACTTGCCCTATTTCTGCTTTCACTAGCATAACACAGCCAATGCCAGGAAGTAGTATTTAGGGCTTGATTATATTGACATGCACTGCTATTTTGTTTGTTTCCTGGGTTTAGAATTGCCCTCTTGGATAAATTCTTAGCCCTTTGAATGCAGCAAGCATGATACATGCTTCTTTTGTGTGGCCTGTGATGCATACTTTTATATTTGACACAAAAATTACTCAACAAAGACTTGTTTAACTATGCCTTCTACTCCTTTCTCTTAATTTTCCTTTAGCTGCCTTGCATTTCCTTTTATCCACCTCACTCCGCTTCTCCTTTTCTTTTCTCCTGCCTAAATGCCACAGGCTGGCAGCACTCAAAGCCACTGCTTAAGTGTGCTGGATGCGACGCGGGCTTAGAAGATTTCTGACTCCTAGTTTCCTAGGAGCTAGGGATTGTGTCTAATAATGAAAACTCGGGTACCACAGTAGATAAGGCTAACTCACGGCCAATCAGAATCTTTTGGTTTGAAACATTGTATGTTCTCACTCATAAGTGGGAGCTAAGCTATGAGGATGCAAAGGCATAAGAATGACACAATGGATTTGGGGCACTCAGCAGGAAAGCGTAGGAAGGGGATGGGAGATGAAAGACTACAAATTGGGTGCTGCATATACTGCTCGGGTGATGGGTGCACCAAAATCTCACAGATCACCACTAAACAACTTACTCATGTAACCAAACACCACCTGTTCTCCAATAACCTATGGAAATAAAAAATAAAAAAAAATTGGTTTCTTAAACAGAACTTACGCAAAACTACAATCTGTAGGCAAAACAATGAAGTTGATACAATATGTAGTACTGGAGGAAAAAAAAGAATTATTTGGTTTGGCATGAGACAGAGAGGCTAACCTCAGGGTTGTAAAAAGATGCCAAAAAAAAAAAAAATAAAGCTGTTATGAGGCCATTTAGGTCCACACATAAAGAAACTCGATCACAAAATTGTAAGTACTGGTTGACTCGTTATGACATATTTGTTAACAAAATAGATACTTTCTTTTGGGGAAACCCAGACAATTTAAATTTGCCTTTATGACATACCAATGGATAATTTTATAAAGCTTTTTCACCATAAATATGGGTCCTGCTTATGATCAATTCTCATCTGTATGTTGGAAGGCAATTTCAGTAAGTACTTTGCTTAATCAATTTGTATCTGCACATTGACCTTCGGGACTCTGCGCGTGGGTTCCATCATGCAGTGTGCTCTGCAATTCTCTGTCTCTTTAGACAGCATATTTCTCAATATTTGTACACGGTTTTCATATTCAATCAATGCAATCATCTGTTCTCTCCTTTCAACCACTTCCCTTGACTGGGGAGGTGAGAATCCAGCAGCGCCTCTGTCACTTGTGTGTATTAGAGAACACTTGTTTACTATTTCCCCAAAACCTGAAGAACTGCAAAGATAGTGAGGCATTGTGGGATAACAAAAATAATGTGAAAAATAAAAATAAATTTATAAGCTGGTTAACACAATTATGCAAATGATGAGCACTTATACATGGCTGATTCCTCAATTATTCATGGTTTGAAGCCCTTGAAAATTCAATTCAACTAAATAATCTTTTCTTCGGCTCTTATTATGAGAAAGGTACTGTAATTTGAGGAAAGGGAGACAAAGATACAATCTGATAAGGAACATTAGAGAAATACACAAATGACTGCAATACAAGTTGAATAAGCACAGTAAGAAAAAGTACAATACATGCTCTGAGGGTTTAGTGCAGAAGAGATAACATCTGTTTGGGTGGATTCATGGAGAATGGAGGAGATTACGTTAGAATCCCCTCTTCTCCATCCCTAGCACAGGTTATTTTGGTTGAGGTCCTTATCACCTCTCATCTGGACTATTAGAGCAACTTCTTATCTGATCTCCCCCTCTAATTGCTGTGTCCTGAGTGATCTTTCTAAAGGCAACCTGATTATGTCACTCCTGCCTTTAAACCCTCTATTGTTCCCATTGTCTGCAAGAAAGGGTTAAAGTTTCTCAGGATCTCCACTCAAAGTCTAAATGTCTGTCATTCTGTGAAGCTCAATACTCCTTGCCTCCCTGCCATGTACATAGTGCCTTCTACATGTCAGGCTGCTTGGGCCCCATGACCTCAATGACCTTGCCCATGCTGCTCCTCCTACTGGACTGGCCTCCCTCTTCTCTCTTTTTCTCGTTTCCCTTCATGGGTCCCCCATTTGCTGGAGAACTCCTTTGACACTTTCCTTGCTCCCCCTTCCCGAAGACAGGCTGATGATTCTCACACTGCCTCTCTATAGTGCATAGCCTCACCGTCTCACTATCACACTGTAGTTAGGTGTGGGGGAGGCATGCCTTGCCTTCCTTGTAAGAGTGTGTCCTCCTTGTGTTCAGAGTCCAGACAGGGTGTGGCACCTAGTATATGCTACATGCATGTCTGCCGAATTATGTTGAATTTGTTGCACGGGTAGGTAGATGCACTGCTTTCCATAGGACTCAGGGATAAGTAAATGGCGAGAAGTGAATGTAGAATGTTCTTCCCTGGAATCCAGGACAAGAGAAACAGAGAGAGAATGAGGAAATCAAGGGAAAGCTTTTTGTTTGTTTGTTTTAATGGAGACCAAGTATTGTTTACAAGCAGCAGAAGAAGAACTTATAGAGAGTGAGAGAAAATGCAAGTGAGGAAAGGAGAGCAATAGGTGGATCAGGCTATAGAAGAGAAGGGTAAGGAAGAGACCAAGGACTCAGTGGAAGAGTTAGTTGTGGCCAGGAGGAACCCTTTCTCTCCAGAGACAGGACAAAAGCAAGTTGGGCAGGATGATTGCACAGAAGCATTCTGAGAAGGAGAGTGAAATTGAGCAAGCTCTTTATAGCTCCAGGCTTAGTGAAGGAGGAGATGAGTTTGCATGTAAACTGCCAGTTGATGCATCCAATGCCATTACATTTTGCACATGTAAACCACAAGATGTTGAGAGCAAACACAAGTACTAGGAAGGTACTTGGACAAGCAGTCGCCTGTTAGATAATATGGTCTTAATGAAACCTTTGTCACAATGGCACAGAATGCTTAATTTCCTGAGACATGGGTGGGCCAAGGCATGGAGGCTCTGCCAAGACCTCCTCTGATACTCCTCTTTCCCCTTCCATAGTGATATGGTTTGGCTGTGTCCCCACCCAAATCTCATCTTGAATTGCAGTTCCTATAATTCCCACATGTCATAGGAGGGACCTGGTGGGAGGTACTTGAATCATGTGGGCAGTTACCTCTATGCTGCTATTCTCATGATGGTGAGTGAGTTTTCCTGAGATCTGACAGTTTTATAAGGCGCTTTTCCCTTTTTGCTCGGCACTTCTCCTTCCTGCCATCATGTGAAGAAGGATGTGTTTGCTTCCCCTTCTGCCATGATCGTAAGTTTCCTGAGGCCTCCCCAACCATGCTGAACTGTGAGTCAATTAAACCTCTTTCCTTTATAAATTACCCAGTCCCAGGCAGTTCTTTACAGAAGTGTGAGAACAGACTAATACATATAGGGAACAGCCATTTGAGCTCTGACTGATCAGAGGTTTGGCATAGAGTCAAACACTGCAATTCTGGAGTTGTACTTTTCTCAGCCTCCTCAACCTGGTTTTATCACGCAGCAAAGCAGACATTTACACTCTAACTGTAGTTTCTGATCAAAGCCACAGTTTAAATGGATTACAAGTAATTTCCTCCTGAAACTCCTCAAGAGTCCCTGAAGTCTGGGGTTAGTTTTGGACTGGCAGGGCCAGTGCAGGAAAAGTGGGTTTTCCCACAGCTATGCTCAAGCCCCAGGTCCCCTCCTTCACCTACCTGGCTCCTTGGAGTCCTTAACATCCCTCCAGGGAAATATGGTGGGCAGTCATTCCCCACCTGATTGCTAATGCTCAAGGGTTAAGCTCAAGGTTTAGCTTCTCTTGAAAGTCTGTAAGAGCAGCTACATTTGTTAAGCATTTCACAAAGAAGCTTAAATTCAGGGACACTTCTTTCATGACCACCCATATCCAGAAGGGCAAATTGTGTTTTTAGGAGTTTCAAGATTTAATTCTGGGGATAGAAAGGTGCCTAGTTTGGTTGGGGCAATATAGCAAGCAGATAACTCAGTTTATTTGTCTGTAAGAATACATTTACCTAAACATTGAACCATTTGTTTATGTCCACTTTTGCTTGTTTTTTTAAATTCCCCTTTCCCATTTTGCTTCTATTTTTATAAAATCTGACAGAAGGGTATTATGTTGAAAGGCTATATCTATTTGGCTTGATAAGTGTGTTTTTCCTTTTTGGGAGTGAACCCACCCATAAGAGTTACAGAGGGTGCTGAACATATTCATAAAGTGAAACATTCATATTTCTGACTATCTTACATTATTCTCAGCCAAAGTCAGGTACTAACAGCATTAATATCAAAGTAAATGGCTAAATAATAGTTGTTCAATAAAGGTTATTGTCTAGAACTGAAAGTTATCGTAAGGTGTGAGGGTATAGAGTGAAGCTTTTCCATAGATTATCACAATTGAAAGCTAGAACCCTGTCCTGGGCCCCTTCCCCCAAATTACCATTTTTTGAAAATGCATGATCATGGAGACATATCTACACAGAGAACCACAGACCTTTAGAGATGAAGGACACCTTACGGACATACACAAACCCAGTTTTAGGCTGCAAAACGGGAGAAGGTAGTACAGTACTTCAAAACCTGTCTGCAGTACAGAGCAGGCTTGAAGCTGGGAGCTCAACTCCCCAAATATCACATTTATCTCAATTTGGCAAGAAGTTGAAAACCTATCTGGGACCATTTAAATTCTAATGTTATTAAGGGTTCATCTAATCAGCTTTTAAAATAAGCTGCTTCGGATGCATGGGAAATGAAGGTGAGATAGAAACAGGCAAGCAAGGCAGTTCAGGCCAGCCTGTGAGCACCCGGGTTTGAATTGCCAAGGAGCCACGAGGGGACCTGGCTGCCTACCTATTTGGTAACTCCTGCAATTCCAGCACCAAGCCATGCTAGTGAGAAGTGATTTATTAGTGCGTGGGGGAGGGGACTAATCTGGTCAAGCTATGTTCTCCTGTGAGGTAGTTCAGACACATGTGACAGGCTTGGCTGGGAAGGATGGACTGCCCTCTGTGCCAAGAGGTGGCTTTGAGATTTAATCAGCAGGGTTTGTCAAATATTCTTTTATCCACACAACTGCTTTCCCTGAGCAGAGTGCAGGTCAGTAAAAATGTCTTCATTGTAATACACTGCCAATGTTGCTTTTGTGACAGGCACCCTTAGCTGCTGGTACATCCTGGTCCACCTTCCAGCTCTGCTTGGTTGCAGAGAACTTGATCTGAACCAGCTGGTATCCTAGAAGCAACAAATTAACCAAGTCTCCCTTAAGTGTGAATGGTTGATAGCCAGCGTGATGTGATGATGTCTCTTGTGAATTGGAATGTTCAAAGGTGTTTTAAATGGCATGGGGTACTTTGTAGTCAAGTACCCCCAAGGGAGGCAGGCTGCTACTGAGGGTGTTCTGGGCTGATTCAAACATGGGGCTTCAGAAAAGACTTGCCTTAAATCTGTAGAGTAGCATGGTGGATACTGAGACTGCAGTGAGTCTAAGGAAGAAAATGGGCTCCTGAACAAACTTTTCTCAACAAACTTAAGCAATTGTATAACAAATACAGAGAGAAGACTGGTGGCTATATTATTGTTTTGTGCAATAAAAAAGGGCCACACCTGTTTGAAAAGTTCCCAGTTCAGTATATCAAGTTTGAGTGCCATGGAAAGTTATTAAAGGAGCAAAATATTCACTGTGCCTGCCAACTCTATGAATCCTAACAGCCTTCTCCTGTGGACCATTTTTTAGAGGTTATTATTTCAACCTGAAAATTCTTTAGACATATATATGTGGTATGAAAAAGGAATTAGGAAAGCTTTTAAATTAAAGGAAATAAAACAACAGGTTTTTCCTCCAGCCATATAGTTACGGATAGAGATAAAGAGATGGATATTTTTTCATAATACTTTATTAGGGGTTTTGGAACTCCAGAAATTTTAGAATGAGACTGGTGAATAATTTAGCACTGATTCATGTGGGCCCAGTGCAGGCACGGGCAGGCTGGGAGTCAAGTCTAGCTTCTTGGAGGGACTGAGCACAGTAACACACTTTTATTACCAACCGCATCATGAAATGCATTCAGAAATATTTTATGAGAAGCCAAAGCCTTGGTACCCAGTTTCTCTAGCTTTTTCAGAGACTGCATGAAGCCCAGAGGAGCTAATGCTGTTGACCACCTCATTTCAAGGAGACTAGCCCCCAGGGTGTTGTTTCAGTAAAAAAGGGTCTCGGATCCCTGGGAATATGCAGTTACATATGAAAGCCTCAAACTGGCCATGGGAATGATGAATGATCAAATGTTCACAGGAAATGATACCTTTCGTGATGGTGTCTTCGATGCCTTCTCTTTACTGCACGTTCTTTAATCCTAATTCCAAAAGAGACCTGCCCTCTATGCAGTTAAAACGATACAGCCACCTGAAACAGAAATATGGGAGGGAAGAAATATATTAATGGTTTCAAAATAAGAAACCCTGGTTTCCCTTTTTATTCTAAGTGCCACATCTCCTTTAAAATAAATTTGTAGGTGTACCATGTGAATTTCCAAAGCAAACAAAATTGTTGCTTAGTCGTTTTTTCTCTCCAGAGACTTTCATTTATTTCATTGATTTTCTTTCATTCATTCTCATAGTTTTCAATAAAAAGGTAAATATTTGAGGTAAACAAATCTATAGAATGATTATAAATCCAGAAATGTGCTTTAGGTCTTTGAAAGTGACTGTAATAACATGCTTAGCTGATCTGATTATGACAAATGCTTGACACTCCCTCCAAAAGGCCTCCCATACAAACCTCTCCTCCCCAACCTGACCCCCTCTTATGTCCTTAATGTCCTTGGCACTCTAAGCATTCCTATGTCGTGAAAGTCTCCATGTACTATAAACCTCTTTATTTGTGCCATGCTCACTCTGGACTCCCAACGCTTCAGGGTCAGAGTCTTTGACTTTCTCACTGCTTTAGTTCCTGTCTCAAGCACAATGCCAGTGCATAAAAGTTCAACAAAGAAGGAATAAATGCATGCAAAACAAAGTAATTCTCCCAGGTTAGAACAACCTCCAATAGAAGCAGTGGCATCAATTGTTAAGTGAGAGACTTCTGAGTAAGCAAATTTGTCAGCCTCTGTAATCAGGGGTCCTACGCAGATCTTGGACCAGGCCTCCTCTACACAGTTTCCAAGGATGTGTCAACACAGTTGGTGGCTCAATAATTATGCCTTCAAGGACTTGCTTCTCACAAACCCTGCTAAGCCTTCTCGAAATGGGACACTGAGCCTCAGGGATATCATTTATGGGTGCCTCAAGAGGATGGATTTACAAAAATCAGGTGACGTCTGAGAGAGGAAGAAGCAAGCATTTGGCTGAGGTACAGGCTTGCTCATCTAAGACATTTGTGGATAAATTAACCTTCCCTGGAGGACCTCATGAAACCTCAGAATTGGAAGAAGTGTAAAGATTATTTAGTTCTGGAAGGGCAAACATTTTCCATCTTGAGTGAATACTCCAGTGTATCCACTGTGGCTGCCTGGAGAGTGGGGACAAGAATTCTGAGGTGGCATCACAGGGAAAGAACTGGTCATCAATGGGTTTGCCAGGGCCCGGGACTGGGAGGTGTTGCAGGTGATATAAATGTCAGGTATTTTTCTCTTCCAATTCTAATCTGGCTGCTCACCAAATGGAATAATCGCAGGTTCTTCAGACAGTGTAATTTAGATGGTAGCTGCCCACAAATTGCAGCCTATTTGGGAGGCAGATAGCACTGAGACTAGAAAATCTCTTCTTCCATGGAATTACAACTCCCCCTCCTGTTCGCTTCCACCCACTGACCTTTCTTTTCCTCATCCTCATCTGTGAGGTGCTAACCTCACTCTCAGAAAGCTGGTCCAGTATCTTTTGAACCAACTACATCAAAAGTCATGAAAAATATTACGAAAATCTCCTTCACTTGAGTTTATTAAAAACACTGAGTACTTTTGACATGCTATTTTATTGTTACCTATTTCTCCAACTAGATGTAGGCACAGTTATTCACTCATTCAACTAACATGTTTATTACATTTTAAAGTTCTTCATTTGATATTCCTAAAATTATAAAAGAGACACATGCTTATTATAATAAAAAAGTCAATATAAAAATGTATGCAGAAGACGCTAATCATTTCTCCCAATCTCGTTTCCTTAAGTAACATTTTAATACACTGGTAAGTATCCTTCCACACTGTCATAATTCCCAGGAAACAGCTTGAGACTGGATATGCACACAGAAGGCTTACTGAGACTTACTCCTGAGGGCTACAGCACCTGGGGGAAGTACAGGAAGTGGAACTGGCCAGATGGAACGTTGGAGTTGTCCTGCATTGAAAAAGGATCCAGGTCTTTGGGCCCCACACACGCCCGCCCGTCTTTGGCTCTGGGCTGCCCCCAGGGAGAGGATGGGCAAAGAAGCTCTTTTTGGCTGGTGGTGATTCCTGAAAAGGGACTCAGCTGCGAGCTGTCAGCAGCCAACACTCCCAGCAGCTGCAGAATTGAGTGCTTCAGTTGGGTGGTGTCTCAAAGCACCCAAATATACACCCTCCCTTTTGCTCATTTAAACCTAATTATGCATATATAACAGATATATGGGATGTTTTTGTTTATAGTTTTTAACTGAAATACTCTGCAACTTGCTTTGACTTAACATATAAACATCATCATTTTTCCTCTAATTTATTTATGCATACATACACATACTTTTACAAGATTATACTATACATGTAGAATTTTTAGTGCACTCTCTTTTTTTTTCCTCCATTGCTTGCCTCTCTCTACCTCCTCTCCTTCCCTGCACCATCCACATTACCTCAGCCCCTGTGTTGGCAGCATGGAGTACATCCTTTTAGACTTCCTTTCACGCTCGTTTAACCACATATATACATATGTGAATGTGGAGATGTGCACTTATTTACTTTTTTAGTCATTGGCAGCAACCATTTACTGAGAGCCTTGTGAGTACCCGGGCCCATGCCAGGCACCGGGAATATGAAGAAAAGGATACAGCCACCACCTGCAAGGAGCTCCTGTCTTTGAGGGAGAGGGACATGGGAACTTGTCAGGGCATGCACCTCCAAAGTGATTTAGAGGACTAGAACTAGAATGTGGGGCTTCTGTATTCCAGTCCTGTCCTCTTTTCCACTTAACCAGTTTTATTTATTTAAACAGGTTTCCAACTGTTGGCTGAGCAACTGCCAAACTGAAGTGGAGAGTGTGTGCCAATCTTCCTGAAGTCATTAGCACACTTGCTCTGATAGAATGAAGCTCATCGTGAACCCCATATACTGGCCCTTGTGATATAACACGCATTACCTCACTAGTAGATCCACTTAATTTGATGAACAAGTCCTACAGCCCTAATGATATCACACAAAGGCCTTATCTTAAGATAGATTCATATAACTGGTGACAAGGCAAAGGATTATTATGACAGCCATTCTTGAAGCTGATGTGTCACAAGGTAGTCATATATTCCTGCAGCAGCAAGTTCTAGAGGCAAAACCATTAGCTGAGACAAATATGGGGTACAGGGCTCATGCTCCCAAATCCTTTTAGCTTACACAGTTTGAGGGACCTGAGGGAGAGGGCAAGTGGCACCCCAAGAGATATACACGAGAGTAAAGAGCATGCTGACCTGACTCTCCAGCAACTTCAGCAAATGGATGTGTTCTTTCTGTCCACGCTGCAACCTACTCATTTACCTGTATGTACCCTTTTCAGTGCCCAGCATTATCTGGGGTCAACTTGCAACAGCTCATCTTTGAAAAAAATTTCCTATGAAATGTGTCTAGAAAATGTGCATTATACTTTCCTTCCTCATCAAGTGCTGACCCCTCTGTAACACAGGTGAGTTCAGCCATCAGAGGGGCTTGGCTTGGACTTTGTAGCATGGGCTCCCTGCCCCTGACTGCCTAGGCAAGAGCTGAGGATCTGGACAGTCCAAAAAGTGCAGCCCAAGAGACTATGTTGACCTCAATCACAGATTTTTCTCCAGGGCTTTGTGTTTTTGTCCTCTTTGGCTTAAATGAGTCATGGACTTTAGAAGAAAGACACCTGCTGGGCCAGGTGAGATCCAACAATCAAAAACTGCAGAGGTTTCAGACTTCACAGTAACAGTTCTTTTTGACATCCAGTATAAACCTTGTTGCTTGAAAGGTTTTGGTTGATGTACTGCAAATTGCTGGAGATGTTCCAGTAATGGCTATTTGATCCCAAGGATGCTGATCAGCTATAGACAAAATTGCCCAATACCCCAAAGTATGGTCCAATTCATTTTGTTCTCAATTCTCACAGCAGTTGGTTGCTGAACAATGGATCAGATTGTGAACAACCTTCAAATTGTTCTTAGCCATCTTAATGTGAAAATGGGAAATTTAGGCAACTGTTGGTGATCTGACCCATATTTTGCTTCTAAACTCACAAGGCTTCCTACCAGGAGGGATCTTGAATGGCTGTTATTTCAGACTCCTACTTTCAGGCATACAAATTTGAATGTTTCTTAAAGGATTTCTCTGACCCACTGGTATTGGCAAGGCTTTGCAATTCAGCAGAGTGTAAGAAGTTCATGAATTCTCCATTTATTTACTGATGCATAACAAATTACCCCAAAACTCAGTGGTTGAAAATAATAAACTTTTATTATCTCATAATTTCTGTGGGTCAGGAATTCAGAAGCAGTTTATCTGAGTGGTTCTGGCTCAGGGTCTCTCATGAGGTTTCAGTCAAGATGTTGAAGGCTGCAGTCTTCAACCTGGTAGGAATAGAGGATCTGCTTCCAAGATGGCTCGTTTGTGTGATATTGGTCATTGCAGGAGGCCTCAGCTTCTCCCCATGTGGGCTTCTACAAGTGTGCTTGAGTGTTCTTACAACATGGTGGCTAGCTTCCCTGAGAGTGAACAATCTGAGAAAGTGCAAGGTGGAAGCCACAGTGTCTTATAAGACTAAGCTCACCATCATTTCTGCAAGATTCTATTGGTACATAGACTAGCCCCATTTAATGAAGGAAAAAGCTGCATAAGGGTATGAATGCCATAAAGCAAGGATCAACTGGGGGTCATCTTGAAGCCTAGCTGCCACAAATGCTTTGCGCTTTTGCTTTGTCAATAATGGTAAAGACAAGGAAAAAGACATTTCTCTTTCTTGTATCTACCTGGAATTACAAATGAAAAGTGTAACATTTGGCTCAAATCCTAGCTCCTACCAGCCACAGACTTGGAAAGGAATTTACTGAATCCCTCTAAGCACTTATTCTCTAATCTGTAAGATGGGAATAATAATATTTCTTTACAGGGTTGCTGTGAGAATTTACTTAGGTAATATATGTAAAAGTCTTAGCTCAGTGTGCAGCAGAAGGAAGGAACTCGAAACTTGTTAGTTCCTTTTCCTTCTCCCACATTCTTTCCTCTCAGGGTCATGATGTAACAACTGAATGCTGTAGTTAAATGGCTGGTCCTGAAAGTCAGCCTTCCTCCCCACTCACCCGACACCACCCTGTTTTGTAAATCCAGGGAAGGGCTCCGCCTTGGCTATTTAGGTTTCTCGTTTCCTGAGGAAGATTTGCTGAGGCTTAATAAAGTCAGGATGTGTGAGAGATGCTGAAGTTCTTTCATATCTTAATTAGCAGTTAATTAAGTGGAGGTGCTGGTGTCTGGAATATCTGACAGACAGATTCCATAATTATCTTTTATTATTATTACTAATGGAAAATATGATCAGGGAGTTCAAGTTTTCCCAGAATCTCAGGTTTAATTGAATGACCCAGTGGAGGATCAAAATGAACAGGCTGCCCTTTCCACATTGTTTTATTAAAAATATTTTGAAACTGAGTGGTGCCGTGCACACAGGAGCTTTGTTGGTGATCTTTAACTAGGCATAAAGGAAGCTTGGTGTGCTACTGCGGGGTTGCAGGGTCCCTCCAGGAAAGCACACAGTCACATTTTGATGACTGTACCAGCAGCATTTTATTAACAACCTGCTCCTCCTCCCAGGGAAGGTCTTGGTTTGGAGGTCAGAAGACATTGCTTTAAGGTCTGAACTGGAGAAGAGAAGAGAGGCGCTTTTTAAATGTTGCCGTAGTGATATTGGCCTCAGTCTTTTAGAAGTTTCATCCAGGAGGTGCAGCAAATCCCTAACTTGATGTTGGTGGCTCAACAACCTCATGCTCACACAAGAGCAGTGGACCATCCTGGCTGAGGCTGGCCATGCCTGGAGGACTCACAGGGTTGGGTGTCCTGAGGGATGTTGAGGAAAGCAAGCTGGGGCCTGCCTCCCTTGTATCCTGAATTCACATGGGGTGGACTCTCCACAGAAGTTGTTTAACAGTGACTAGACAAGCCATTCTAAGCCTTCAGTCTTCTAGAGTTTCCTTGGGACAGATGAACATGTCAGACTACCTTCTCACCTCGGAGAGAGCTGCACAGTGTCACTATTCACACACAGTTGTGTGTTTGTGCAGATTGTATCACACCTCCTAGATTTAATGCTACCTCATTCTCATGATTTCTGAAAGGATTATTTGGATAAGTCCTTGCCCACTGCCCAAGTGCATCAGGGCTCTGACCCAGGTTTCTGGCAGGTTCTAAGTGGTGGTGTCAGTTGGTATCCTTTATCTAGTGGGCAATTTCCATTATTCATAATTCAGGATTCAGACAAGATCATTCATCAGGTCTAACAAGAGATTTGAGATCTGTGGAACAGCTGGTACTAGAGGGGCTGCAGGATTCTCGCTTGGCTTCTGGGCTGCTAAGGTAAAGACTGGCTTGCCCTGCCTATAGTGGCTGATATGATTTGGCTCTGTGTCCCCACCCAATTCTCACCATGCATTGTAAGAATCCCCACATGTCAAGGACGCGACCAGGTGGAGATAATTGAATCATGGGGGTGGTTTCCTCTATGCTGTTGTTCTCATGATAGTGAGTGAGTTCTCAGGAGATCTGATGGTTTTATAAGTGGCTTTTCCTCCTTTGCTTGATACTTTTCTCTCTTGCCACCATGTGAAGAAGGACATGTTTCCTTCCCCTTCCACCATGACTGTAAGTTTCCTGAGGCCTCCCCAGGTCTGTGGAACTGTGGGTCAATTAAACCTCTTTCCTTTTAAATTACCCAGTCTTGGGTATTTCTTCATAGCAAAGTGAGAATGGGCTAATACAGGGGCCATGCTGAGAAGGGCAGAAGCCCTTTTCCAGAAAGGCGGCTGCATGTAGTTTCTGGCCTATATTTGTGGTGCTTAGTGTTGGCTCTTTGCTGAAGTCCCTGATCAGCATTCCCTTTTCCTCAATGTCCCTCCAAGTGAAGAAGTTACAATCTAATAATCCTACCTGCAGCAGATTCAGTGCATGAAAAATAAATTAGCAATGAGCTCCACGTCTCAACATTTAAACTACTATACCAAATGTTAACAGTGGCTCTCTCTGGATGGTGTTTTTAAATCTTTGTCTTTTTCTGCTTAATCTGTATTTCTTATTTATTTATTTATTCATTTATTTGTTGTTGTTGTTGTTTTGAGATGGAGTCTCGCTCTGTTGCCCAGGCTGGAGTGCAGTGGCATGATCTCGGCTCACTGCAAGCTCTGCCTCCCAGGTTCATGCCATTCTCCTGCCTCAGCCTCTCAAGTAGCTGGGACTACAGGCACTCGCCAACACGCCCGGCTAATTTTTTTTTTTTTTTTTTTTTAGTGGAGATGGGGTCTCACTGTGTTAGCTGTATTTCTTAACTTTGGTATAAAGTTTATATTTGGCTTTAGTAATGAGAAAATAAATAATATTTTAAAATTTTAGAAAGGATGGAATTTAGAAAGCATTATTTTATCAAGCTTTACAGCAATGGTTCTTATCCTGGGGTTCAGAGGGTGCATGAACTTATACGGAAAAAACTGCAACTTTAATTTCACCAACCTCTAGCTAAAATTTAGCAGCTCCTCTAATTTTAAATGTAGGCAACAAGTCACAGTAGTATCAGCAGAAACTATAATTTTGTCACCAATAGAAATCACAGATATTTTTATATCTCATTACAGTTGTTGCAGATATGTTGAAATATTGTTTAAGCTTATTACTAACTTCAGAATCACAGTAGTTATCAGACCTGCCAGCAGATCTTGTTATTTACTGTGTTAATAAAGAAACACATATATTACTATACCACAAATCTGGTTTTTTAATATTTTGATGGCAATATTTCAATAAAAAATGCAATTTCCTTTGTAATCTTATATATTTTATTTTATATATTTATACAATTATTTTGAGAAGGATTCGTATGCTTCGCTAGGCTGGTTGAATTTTTTCAACCATGCCTTTTTTATGGCATGATCCATTTTTTTTATGGACCATGCCATTAAAAAGGGTCAGAACCCTGGCCTTGGAAGAAATGACTGGCATCTGTGGACACTGCCATGGCTAGGGCCTGGGTGTCCTGGGCACTGACCTGCAGAATCCTCACAAAGAGTTAAGAAGGAAACTTCCGTCATTATCCCCATTTTACAGTCAGGAAACTGAGACACAAAGTGATTGTGTAACTTGCTCAAGGTCACTGAACTTCCAAGTGGCAGAGCTGAAATGAGAGCTCAGGCAGACAGGATCCAGATGGCCTCCTTTGTCCTTCCTTCTGTTAGCACCACAGATGAGTCAATGTTTAATGTACTCCTTCATGTGTTTGTGTGAGGCCGGGTTATCCACTGATGCCCGGAAGTTTGAGGGTGGTATTTTTGACCTTCGCAGCTAGAATACAAATAACTCAAGGGCAGCAAAGTCTGGGCTGAGGTTTTTGGTCATCTCTTCCAGGCACCAAAGGAAGTGGAATTAAGGAATTCTATTTCTCTGAGCACTAGGATAATTAGCAAATATTATAGAAATTCAGTCATTGAAGGCACCCACTAACCCCCAATTCATGTTTGGGCCTCGTATTGAGAATGTCCTTCGTGGCCAAGTGGGCCTATTCTTCTTGAATGAGCCTTCCTTCAAGCCGGGAGTGCTCCCTAGCCTCCTGTCTCTTTCCCACTCTACCTTCCATTCCCACTTTTTTGCCCACAGCCTCTCTGCATCTAAAGGAAGCAGGAAGTTCTGGTGGCCAAAGCTTGACAGAGACAAATGCTTCATTACCAGGAGGCCTCGGTGCACAATGGTTAAGTGATCACCAAACCTGGAATGCCACATTGGAAGGGCACCCCTTGGAGAGCACTTAACGGGCCCTAATTGCATTTGCTAGCCTTAAATCACCAGGGTAATTTCCTATCTTAAGACATGTGCTCTCCTCAGTGAAAGAGCCAAAAATGAGGCCAAAAAGGAAAGAGAAAACTTCAGAATGAAGGAGAGTTCTGGTCCTCTCTTCACCTGATATAAAGCCCTTCCTTGCCCAGGTGTGGACCTGGGGAATATTTCTTCTCTCCTTTAAATGGCTCTTGTAGGGCAGGTAATTGCTTACTTAGTGCTTGGCTGGCAAAGCTGTGACCTTCAGGAGCACAGCCTGAGTATATTTTTTCCTAATGGTGGCTCTCAGGCCATACTCCAAGGTAGCCAGTTCCCACCAAAGGATCTGACTTGAGGGACTGACCTGACTGGCCCAGGAATCTCTGTCATCTCAGAACAAGTTCAGTTTTAATTTGCTTGATATCGTCATCTCCCCTGGATCTGCATTTAAGAGGGGATGAGTTGCTAGAATGATAAAAGCTTGACTTTCCAGGCATTTGATGAAGGACTCTGGGTTAGGTTGGGCTGTGAGCCAAAACCCTTCTGTATCCCCTCAGTCAACATGAGAGCAGAGAACAGAGGACTCTCCAAGCAGATGGCACAGATAGTATCTAAGTCCCTCTCCCTCGTGAGGGGCCAAGCCAGGCATCTGTGTGAACCAGGGCCTGCTTCTGGGACTGTGAACTGGTTGGGTAATGGTGCAGAACTGGTGGTGGGGGGCGGTTCCAGTCAAACAGGAAGTGGATCCTACTAAGAGTCAAGTGCAAATCCAGTGGAGACTTGATTGCCATTTTGAGTGGGATAATTCTCTTTTGGGTGAAACTCTCCAAGGTCACAATGTGGAGAAGTAGAATATTTAAGAAACCTGAGCAAGGGCAAAATATGGGAGGTAAGCTGGAGCTTAGGGGCTTAGTGCTATAGGAGCAGGCCAAGATGTTGGAAACCAGGCCAGAACAAGGCACAAGGGGTCCACTGGGCCATGACCATGGCTGGGGCGTTCACAGTTGCTCTGTGCAGATGACAACCTGTGGAAAATGGGAAGGGGAGGTACAAGATCAAAGCAGAGAGTGACCAGCTACAGTGTGACTACAAGGCCACTGTCTTTTGGGCTACAATGGTTTGAGTAGAGTCTCAACTTAGCAGAACCTGTGTTCAGGTCAGAAAGTTTCCTGACAAAAAAAAAGGTTGAAGATATTTTCCTTACAGTTCATTTCCAAATATGGAAGTATAAGAGATTAATACAACGTGGAGGAGTGTTGATTGTGGGTTAATACAGAGTAGGCCCTGGAAAATGAAAATATATTTTCTTTAGGCAGCAACTGGGTCTTCAAAAATTAAAATTCTATCTAAAACCTTGACTCCTTGGGGTCCTGGTATGATCCAAGGTTTTTGTGTAGCCTTATGTTTTAGAGTACACTATTACCATGTGGGGTGAGTTGATTCCTCTTTGGATGAGACTGTCCAGGGTGCTGGAGGTGAACTTCCATCTCTGGCCTCCATCCATGCTGTGCTGGTTGGTATGCCTTCTGACAGCATTTTGACTACCAACAATACCCCTCCACATACACACTTCCAAATATTCCCAGGGTGGGAGGGAGGAGGCAGTCAAGACAGACTCTGGCTAATCCAGCTACTTTCTTGGCATACAGGAAGGTTGCTGATGTCCCAGATGTTGGGATTATGCTCAAGAACTTGAGGCAGAGACTTGACAGCTTCCTCAGACCCTGAGATCTCAACCTAGTCAGAGCTGGCCAATTCCCAAGTGGTGGATTTTCAGGACAAGGCCATCCTCATGGGGGAAGAGAAAACCATGCTTTCAACAGTTTCACCCTCTTACATTTATGTTTGAACTGACATTGTGAGATCCTTGAAGACACACATAGTGACTTTTTCATTCTGGTCTCCCCAGTCGGTGAGGGCCTGATGAATATGAAAATATAGCTTTGAAAAACGCCAGAGGCATGCTCCCAAATAAAATTACACTCAGCTTTTCACAGTGCAGTCAACTGTTTACACAGTTCCCCAGGAAAAGAAAAAAGAAACAAACAATAAATTACTGATCACTTATTATCAGCAAGAGCTAAAAATTGCTGGAGGTAAAGACAATAATAGGAAATGGCTACTGCTCTTGAGAAAGAAGCTCACAGCCCATGAAGAAGACACAGTCATGTACACCTGGAGACATGTCCACATGGTCTTGCATCGATGGTTTAATGGAGGTGTAAACAAACTTCCTGGAAACCCATGTGTGGAATCTGGGAAGGCTCCCCTTCCCAGGGGAGAGGAATCAGATGAAGACGGAAGTGTCAAGGTTCAGAAATGGGAAAGAGTATCTCAGGCAGAGAAAAACAGTTGTGCCGAGACCTGCTGGCTCTGGAAGGTCTCTTGACCTAGGATCCATATCCTCAGGATGAAGTTGAAGGGAAACACAGACCTCTCTGATTTGCCTCATCGACTTTCTGAAGAAACCTTATAGTTCCTTCCGGGAATGTGCCAGAATCAAGAAGGCATATCCTGAGGCCAGGCTGTTGCTCATGCAGTGTGATTGGAAGGTCTTCTCAAAACCCTCCAAATCTCTGTTTCTAAAACTCACACAACTACCATTAGGTTTATACCTTTATGTTATGATTTGCCTTTCCCAGAGATTTTTGCATTTTAAACCAAATCATAAGTAGCTCACACTATAGCATAAACTAGTCTCATCAGTTATTGGTTTGAGACACCCATACAGAAGAGGGACTTAAGGACTGCCATGGAAGACATCAAAAGGAGAGAGGAAAAATGGTAAGACCACCAAGAATAAAGATAAAGAAGACAAGTTGAATCTCTCTCACACTTTCTGTGCTTTTCCAGAAAGGATGGCAAAAGAGGCACTGCCTAACAAATCAGTCTCAGATGTAGAGTGGGGAGGGAACTGGCACTGTTTTGGTTTTCTGTTTTTGCTTTTGTAGTCAAACCACATTATTGCCATGGCAATTCCCTCATCAACTAGTCCTTCCTCTGATCCCACTAACAAGTGTCATCCTGATAACAGAGGCTCCATGTGACCCTGCATTCAGAAGCTGTGGAAGAAATCTCAGGCAGAGATTCGCCTTTCCCTGCAGCTGAGCACCACTGATCACACTCCCAGAGAATCCTTCAGCTCCAGGATTTGACTCAAATCTTTGAATGGTGATGCCAGACTCCCAGGAGGGCCAGATTTATCAGAACCTGGGGATGGTGAGAAGGGAAAGGTTTTCAATTTCCTTTCATTGGTCAGGATCACTGTAAGAATTACACAGTGATGTAATTCTTATGGCTAAGGAAAGGGCCTAGCTCTCAGCTCTGTTGCTGTGACAGCCCAGTCTCACCTACAGATAGCCCTGGCCTACAGCTAGATGGTTTGGTTTCTTTGGGAGCAGAGAAGTACCCCAGCTCATCTTTGAAAGAGTACCGCCAGACACTTGTCTTCGGCACTTTTTTTCCTTTACCATCCTTTCTGCCCCACCCAGCATTCACTTCAAATCCATCCACTCTCCCCTTCCCCAGAGCTAGCCACTTCTCTCAGCCCTTGTTATCTCCAGCCCAGTTCACCGCCTCTACCTCCTTTCTCCTCACTGGGTTTCCTACTTCCACTCTCAGCCCACTTCCAATCCATTCTCCATGCTACTCCCAGAGGATTTTTTCTAAAGCAAATCCATGGAAGTTATTTCTTCTTAAATCTCTCAAGGTTTAAGGTGTGCCCAAGGCCCGTTACAACCTGACCCCACTTATTTCCCCAACCTCCTTTCTTAATGCCCACCCTCCCCTGCCTCCTCTCTGTACTCTAACCATGCTCGGCTGCATACATATTCCCTATCCCCAGGCTCGCTCACCCTGGACATTTGCATCTGTTGTTTCATCTGCATAGAAATGCCAGCCTGGTTACTATTTATTCTCCAGAATTCACCTCCTCCTGGAAGACTTCCTGACATTCCAGGGATGGGTTAGATTCCATTCCCTCCACCTCCCCTCCTTGTACCATAAACTCTCGCAATAACCTTTTCCAAGTTGCGTTGTGGTTGCCATGTATAAATCAGCATATCCTCAGCACCCAGCTTTAGCTTGGCCTGTAGGAGAGGGTCAATAAGTATCAAACTAAAGCAGGAAGGCTTAGGGCTCCCCATGGCAGGTCCCTGCCCCTATGGCTTAGAAAACTCAATTCGCTCGGTAAAGGGAAAATGTTCACATTAAATACTGCTGTATGCTGCTAGAAACTGTGTGCAGAGGGAAAACAAACAAGTGATTAAGTAATGGCAGGCAAGTATTTCACCAAGAGTCCTATCCAAATAAAATAACAGGAAAAGTGCCTTTCAGTACTGATTAACCACAGCTGAGAATTAAAGATCATTTGTAACAAATCATTATAGTCAACTGATTAAAAATGAATGAGTTTGTACAGAGAACCGTTACTGAATCTGGGGCTGAAAAAAAAGACAGTTAAAGCATATTAACATGAAACTCCCAACCTATGTATACGTTGCTGCATGAGGTTGATTTACCATTTACACCAAGGGGGATGCCAGGTGTGGAGAAAAGCATGCATTTGAGTTGGAGTTTTGCTTAGGGTTCAACCCCACCCCTGACTCTATGAAACTGGTAAAGTCTCTCTAAGCTTCCATTTTTTGCTACTGAAAAAATGGGGTTAATATCACCACCAATGTTAGTTTGAACCATATGAAATTGCCAACGTTTGACCACATTTGGCCTACAGAGATGGCAAGTTCATATGGTTTAAGCTTAAACTTACCAAACAAAGCTTTTACAGGGATCAAAATGAGATAATGTAAACCAGAAGATGCTCTACAAATGCAAACCATCAGAAGAACCTCCTGGCACTAGGGTAAGACTGACAACTGACAGCAGTATGGTGCTCAGCTTGGCATGCCACTGGGTTTGGGGCAAATCTGGGAACTATGAACCTTCCTCATTTGCATTAATTGTTAGGTTGAAGGACAGGAAAAGAGAAAGACCAAAAGAAATAAAAGAATTCTTCCAACCCCAATGCAGGCCCTGCCTCTCTCAGCCCTGTCTCTCTTCAAAAATACTATACCCCTCCTCTCTGGTATTTTATTTGTAAGTGTAAGCTTTATTTAGTGTAAATCCACAGGAAATTTGGAAGGGGGGTGCTGCATGCTTGGATGCACTTAGCCCACCTCGGGCTCCTGTGGCCAGTCCCCATGTCTTATCATGCACCTGCCCCAGCTATGAGGAAACCTAATCTGAGTGACTGGCATACAATGAGTCCTGTATAAGTGTTTAGTTAAATAAATGAATGAACAAATGAATGAGTTCTCCAACACTGCTTATCCTGTTGCTTGTTCTTTTGCCATCTGACAGAGCCCTAATAGAGGATAAAGGCATTTCCCACCCACACCTCCAAGCAATGGAATTAACATAATCACTCTACATTTCCTGATTCGATGCAAACATTGACAAGCAATTTTTTCATAATTAAAAATGCTTCTGATGAGACAACTTATTCTCACTAAAACAACTTCTACATGGCATTGGTCCAAACTCTTTACTTATCAAATAATCATATATATTAATCATACATATACACACACACATATAATTTTTTAAACTCTCTTTTTTCAACTAAAACTTATTCCACTAAATTCTTTCCAATGCTTTTGCCCACATGCAGGGTCCCTTCTCTTCACCCTTGCTAACTCATTTTCCTGAAGCATTGATATATTTCTAGTTTGACCTTCTGCATGTAGCTACTGCTTGGAACTGTGAGGCAGAGCTCAGGGCCAGATTCATGGGCATGAAACTCAACCATGCAGTCACAGTGCTCAGAAGGGCCTTGTGCTTGGTTTACTGCTTTGCTGTTGCCATTTTGAAATTATAAATAATGTTTGAACAAACGGCCCCAAATTGTCATTTTGCACCGGGCCCTGCAAAGTTAGTAGCTGGTTCTGACAGCTACTAGAGGAGAGGAAACAGTGAGAAAAAACAAAATGGGGCAGAAAGAGTAATAGGGTAGTCCAGTTTAGAGAACTCCCAGGGGGGAGCAGAAAAGAGTGACTCAGCTGGCCTGTGGGGGGTCATTCAGGAAAGCTAGAGAGCAGAGAATGCAGCTGCAGAGGAGCCATTTAATGGGAGAGACAGGTTCTAGAAAAGGGAGATTTGCTAAGGAATCCTATGAAGCTAGCACTGTCAGATTCAGGCTGTCAGGGCTTCAGAGAGAATACTTTTAATATGAAGACAAGAAGTTAGTCCTCCAACATAGGAAGGGGACCTAGAGCCAGAGAGCAGCCAGAGCCAGAGAGCAGCCAGAGCCAGAGAGCAGCCAGAGCCAGAGAGCAGCCAGAGAGCAAAACTGACAAGTAGAAAAACCTGACCATTGAGCTAATGGAACACAAACTGGAGTACATCATTCATTTATTTATCCCTTCCTTCAATATACATATATTGAGTATCTAATGTGTATGTACTGTGTTAGCTCCTGGGCAATTTCAAAGATGCTAATGATTCAGTTCCTATTCTGGGAAACTCATAATTTATATAAGAAGAGAAAGACATGTGAGCAATAACATCATGTGATTAATGTTATTACAAAGGTTAATGTTAACTATTGTGAAGTAGGGGCAAGGGCAATGGGCAAGTTTGGGGTAAATTTTATGAAAGATGCCCAGACTATACTCTGGTTTCTCTTCAGATCATATTAATCTTTCACCTTTTACTGAAAGGTGCCCAGACTAGGACTTGAAGGATCAACAGGAAGTCACAGAGAAAAAAAAAGAGCATTTGGGCAGAGGTAATAGTGTGAGTAAATACACAGAAATGAGAAACAGCATGGGGCATTTAGCTACCAATAAGAAGTCCAAAACAGCCAGGGCAGAGGGTGCAAGACAGACAGCAGCAGGAGTGGGTGTGCAAAGACAAGCAAGGTTTGGTTATGAAAAACCTTGAATGCCACAACATGGAGCCTGAATTTTACCTCAGGTATGTGGGAGAGGCTTTGAAGGTCTTAAGCAAAGAAGAGGCAAGATCAGATTTTGGGGGAGATGGGAGATATTGTTTACTGCAATGCAGAAATGTTCTCTAGGGAAAAGTGACTGAAGCATGCAGGCCAGTTAGAGAATAACTGATGGCTAGAGAAATGCAAATCAAAACCACAGTGAGATACCATCTCACACCAGTTAGAATGGCCATCATTAAAAAGTCAGGAAACAACAGGTGCTGGAGAGGATGTGGAGAAATAGGAACATTTTTACACTGTTGGTGGGACTGTAAACTAGTTCAACCATTGTGGAAGTCAGTGTGGCAATTCTTCAGGGATCTAGAACTAGAAATACCATTTGACCCAGCCATCCCATTACTGGGTATATACCCAAAGGACTATAAATCATGCTGCTATAAAGACACATGCACACATATGTTTATTGCAGCACTATTCACAATAGTAAAGAATTGGAACCAACCCAAATGTCCAACAACGATAGACTGGATTAAGAAAATGTGGCACATATACACCATGGAATACTATGCAGCCATAAAAAATGATGAGTTCATATCCTTTGTAGGGACATGGATGAAACTGGAAAACATCATTCTCAGTAAACTATCGCAAGGACAAAAAACCAAACACCGCATATTCTCACTCATAGGTGGGAATTGAACAATGAGAACTCATGGACACAGGAAGGGGAACATCACACTCCGGGGACTGTTGTGGGGCGGGGGGAGGGGGAGGAACAGCATTAGGAGATATACCTAATGCTAAATGACAAGTTATTGGGTGCAGCAAAACAACATGGCACATGGATACATATGTAACAAACCTGCACATTGTGCACATGTACTCTAAAACCTAAAGTATAATAATAAAAAAAATAAAAAAATAAAAAAAAAGAGAATAACTGATGGCTAAAATTCAAGCAAAGGATAGTGAGAGCCCAAACTCACACAATAGCAGAGTAAGTAAAGAGTAGGGAAGAGAGGAGAGACTTCTTTTAAAGGTAGAATGAATTATAGTTGACTCATTGGATGGGTTGGGGGCAGGGAGGAACAATTAAGCCTTCTCAGGTTTCTGATTTAAACATTTGGGTTAAAAACATTATTAACCATGAAGGAGAATAAGGGAATAGGAAGATAAGAAAATGAGTTGAATTTTGGACATGTTAAATTCAAGGGCACTGCTAAATATGTTCAGCGAGGGTCTGTGCTAGAGATTTGGAAGTCATAAGAACATAGATATATTGGTGCTAATTGGTGTTAAGGGCATTGGATATGAGTACTCAAAGGACGGATGCAAAGCAAGAAGCTCTTGAGAACACTGATATTTAGGAAGTGGGTTGAACATGACAACCTGGTGAAGGAAGTGATCAAGGAGCTATTGGAAAGGTAGAAGGAGAACCAGTGTGGTATTATTTTTTCCCCTATCATTGGCTGTTTTTCTTGGGAGATGACTTTATGTCCCTGCTTGTTGCAAGTCTTTTGATGTCAGGCTTGGGCCACGTGGCTGGCTTTGGCCAATAGAATGTGAGCAAAGGTGATATACACTATACCCAAGCAGAAGTTTTAGGAATCTCTCTGTATGGGTCGGTGTTAGCCCTTTTTTTCTGCCATAAGATCACCTATTCCTTCATCCTGGATCCCTAAATGCAGATGGTATGTGGAGCAGAGCTATATCTAACCCTCAGCTGATGTAAAATTTGAGCGTAAAGGAAAACCTTTATTGCTGTAAGCCACTGAGATTTGGGGATTATTACTTGAATGTAACCTAATAAATGCTGACTGCTACAACCAAAAAAGAATAATGTCTCAGAAAAGAAAACATTCTGAGAACAAGTGAGTGGTCAATAGGGTCAAAAGTGACAGAGAGGTAATTAGGTGTCTCAATAGGTAGGTTAATGGTGATCTTGGTGGGAACAGTTTTAGTGGTGTGGCAAAAGCTGAAGCCAGATTGCTATGGATTGAGGCAAGAATGAGAGGTGAGTGGGTGGAGATTATCAGTATAGATTACTTATTTAATGATGTTGACTGTGAAAAGAAAGAAATATATAGAGAGAAACAGCTTAAGATGGAAATGGAGCATGAATAAAACTATTCAGGATAGAAAAGATTTGAAACCGCAGACTGAGGAGGGAGATTTGGTTGAAATGGAGAGACTGAAATTGCACTGAGGCTATATGCCTGAAAACATTTGGACCTCTGATTCCCTCTTAATATTAAAAATAATGATAGCAAATACATAGTGCTCACTAAGTGTCTGGCACTGCTTTGATTGCCTTGCATGTATTAATTTATTTGATCTTCAAAGCAACTCTATGAAGTAGGTACTGTAGTTATGATTCCCATCAAACAGATGAATAAAAGAAGGCATAGGGATTTCGATTAACTTATTCTGATTCACACAGCTAATAAGTAGCAAATGGAGGCCATCCAGCTTCAGAGAGCGGGTCCTTCACTACCATGCCAGGTTGCCTCTCTCAGAGGTACAGAAAGATTTTGAGCTATAAGCATGGCCTGGGAAGAGGATATGCCAGAGATGGGCTACATGCATTATAGATGAGGGATGTGGCAGGGAAGTATAAAGAATGTGCCTCCAAAGGAGAAAGTTCTGGCTTCCTGGAGAGTGGAATTAGAATGTGAAGAACACTGAGCCTTCCATTTGGGGTACCAAGATGGTTTGTTCACAGCCTCTCCTCAGCCTCTGTCAGCTGGACTGGAATTGGAATGTAAGAAAAAATAAATGAAGAGGGGAAAAATTAGATTACAAGGGACGGCAGAAGAATCAAAGGCCAGGAATAGAGGAGGTAGCCAAGCTCATTTTTGTGGTGCACTTGTGCTCATGATGTGCCCAGCACTGCGTCAGAGCAAGGGCACACAGAAGAAGACCCGGCTGTTTCTCAAATGAGTTACCCAGGATAATGGGCAACATGGACATAAAGAGGCTGCTTTAACATGGGGGTGAGGTTAAGTAGGGTGTATATGAACAGCTAAGAAAAAATAGGCTACAGAGTGACAGAATCTGCTGGAATAGCGTCCATCAAGCAAGTAGCAGAATTGCCAGCCATCTCACATCTTAAAGACGTCTTCTGTCCACCGTCTCTTTGTGAGGATCAGGACACGGCTAATGGGATGTGGAACTTCCCTCCAACCTGGACTAAAGGCAGAGAGGCCATGAGGGCAGAGTTGCTTTTCAGCGTTCAAAGCTGGAGAAATCTAAAATGATATCACATAACCAAGTACCCAAGAGTTGTGTGCCTTTCAGGAGGCATTTCAAAGTGTGAGTGGCCTTTCATCACTATCGAGTCTGCGGGACATCGTGTGATTTGTCAGATCACCCCATGTCAGCTCAGTGTTCAGAGGATGCTCTGAACTGGAGAGGATTCCTCTGACCTCTTCAGAAGTCTGAAGACTTCTTTCCATTGTAAGTAAAGATATGCGGGCAAGGGATGCAGGTGAATTTCCCAAGATCGGCAGTGAGCTGAGTAAAGCAAGGGTCATGGAGGTGGACAAGTGGGCACAGGCTCACATCAAGTTGACCAGAGTCAATTTTTTTCCCAGATAAGGAACTGGAGGCCAGTAACAATGGGCACTGCTCTGCAAAGTGCCTGTCACTTTCCCCCTTCCTTCTTTCCTTTGCACTTTGTACAGTACTTTGTCTTTCTAGCTCATCCCGACACTCCATTTAGGAGCTACCACTATCCAGACAGGCACAGCATACACATTAGCTTTCTTATGTATGGCAGAGGTCCTCTGTCTTCAAGTAGGCCCCTTTGCCTCTTGCAAGCCTGTGTAGCAGATTCCTGACCCAGGAGCACTAGAGACAGCTCATTCCAGCAGCTCAGATATCAGCATCTCTGCCCCAGTGTCCTCCACATCTGACTGATTCCCACCTGGGTCACGTTGAAGCCATATGGCCCTGAAATCCCTTTTATGTGGGACTGTCGCCACCCTCCTTGGAAGAGTCTACAACTCCATCAACCCCTTCCCCACAACTTTGAGCTTATATAATCTTTACTTCTCCTTAATTAATTGCTAGCCCACTCTGCAGACCCCTGTGTGCCTTGAGGAGGAAAAGATGAAGTAGGAGTCAGTGGTAAGGAAAGATCTGCAGAGGAAGGGAGACTGAGCTGATACTTGAAGGATGGGTGGCATGCTTTCTCTCATTTAGACAAAGGAGAAAGAAAGAAAGAAAGATGAAAGAAAGAAAGAAAGAAAGAAAGAAAGAAAGAAAGAAAGAAAGGAAGGAAGGAAAGAAAGAGAAAGAAAGAAAGAAAGAAAGAAAGAAAGAAAGAAAGAAAGAAAGGAGAAAAGAAAGAAAAGGGTGCTCTAGACAGAAGGAGCAGCATGTGCAAAGGCACCAAAGTGTGACAGTGCAGAGCGATTCCGTGAGAAGTGCAAGTCAGTGGGGCTAAAGCATAGGTGTGTGGGGCACAGCAGCTGGAATTGACAGTGTTAAAGCCACTCTGTGGGGAGCGTTGAATGCTATGCTCAGAAATTTGGCCTCGGACTTGGCTCTGTCAACAATTAAAGTCCATAAAAATTTTTTAAGTATGGATCTAACATGATTAAATTTGGGTTGTAGAAAGCTAAAGGTGGCTGCATGAAAGGTGGATTCACGTGGGCAAAGACCCAAGGCAAAGAGACCTGGTGGGGAGCTGTCCAAATCACATCCAGGCGAGACAACAGCCAGGTCCTCGTTGACTCCATGGTGGACTAGGTGGACCATACATCTGGCACAACCGAGGCGGCTCTTACGCAGGGGCTCTGGGCACTTCTGCGGAGAGGAATCTCAGAACCTCCCTAGGATATAGTTTTAGAACCCCGAGTCTACAGTTTTAGAACCCTGTCTCTCCTCTCTCCTTTTCCCAGGACAGTGAATAAAGTAGATTTTCTGAAGAGGAAGCCCAGAGACCCTTGCTAAGAATGAAGGCAGAATGGTATATAGAGTAAGATACGCCCTGCTGCCACTCTATCTAGTAGCTGCACGAGGAGGCTCCTAGATGAATTTCTTCCAAATATTGCACACATTTCATTGGTTTACTGATGCCAAGTTGGCTATAATGAGAAATGTGCCAGCATCAGAAAGATTCCACAACAGACCACTCTCCCCCGTGTCAGTCTCCTCCCTCTTCCTATATCCGCTCTTTCTCTCTTCTCTCCCTTTAATCTAAGGCCAAATTGTGCATGACCTTTCTCTCCCCTCAGGGCCCCTCTTTCTGCTGGTTACCTGCTACTGGCTTTCCTGCTGGTTTTAACGTAAGCAAAATTAAAAAAAAAAAAGGTGGGATGGGCAGGGAGCCTCTCCACTGGGGAGCACCCGACAGTGAAGGTTAGAAGACTTGAGGCTAATGAACTACAGAATATTGGTTACATCTCACTTGATTACACTTAGAAAATGTAAAACCATACTTTAGTCATGACTGGCCATTTATCTGCTGGAATGCTCAGAGCAACGCCCCAAATCACATTTATCTCCTGCCTTCAGGTTCCAGTCAAGGTTTCTAGAAATTAGTGATTCATCACTGAATACAACAACTACCACTGGGATCTGCCAAGACAGGAAAAATCACCATGTCCCTGTGCCAAGGTGCTGTCTCTCATTGGTAATATCTTCATGCAGCTGCTAGGACCAGCACACAAAATCCATACACGTGCCAGGAGCAGCAGAGCCACCTGATTGTGTGTGCCATTAAGAACAAAACAGAGTTACATTGCTCCAGTCTGTCCCCCAGGCCCCTGATAGGAAGGGAACAGGGGAGCCCATTGAGGGTCTGCTTTGAGTCCTTAGACACATGAGGTTTACTCATTTGGGTGAGAGAGGAGAAAATCTTGTTTTTCATGGGCCATAACTAAAGGGATCTCCATTCACACGTGAAACATTCTGAGCTAAGTTTGTTGTAATGTCTCAAACACTGATATTAAAAACGGCGAGGCAATAACAATAGCAATGCATTGATGAGGGCATGAAAACCTTCTAATCAAACACAGTGGATTAAACATACATAGTTATTTCTGCTCTCTCCTAAAAATCTCACCACTGTGGTGGCAGAATCTTAAGATAGCCTGCAAGATTTCTCCCCTTCTGGTACACATGCTCTGTGTAATCCTTGGAGCTATGAATATCAGATTTTACTCTTGTGATGAGGTTACGTTACATGACACAGTTTGGTGTTAAGACAGAAAGATTATAGAGGTGGGCCTGTCCTAATCGCATGAGAACTTTAAAAGCCTTACTTTTTTTCAGCTTGTTGCAGAGAGGGAAGCATGCAGAGAGGTTCTCTGTTGCTGAGTGGAGGTGGCCCATAGCAAGGATCTGAGACTCGTCAACAGCCAGCAAAACAATGGGGACTTCAGCCCTACAACTGCAAGGAAATGAATTCTGCCATCAACCTGGAGTAGCTTGGAACAGTCTTTCCCTAAGTCAAGCTTTCACATGAGGGTGCAGCTGGTCAACACCATGATCCCAGTCTGAGAAGCTGAGCTAAGTACCCAGCTAAAACACCCTGGACTCCTGACCCACGAAAACTGTGAGATAGTTAATTTGTGTTGTTTCAACCTGCTATTTTTGTGATAATTTGTTGTGCAGCAATAGAAAGCTAACATACTCTCTAAAAGTAATAAAGATTTAAACCCATAAAGGGAGGCTATTACAACAGAGGAGAGGTGGCCAACAAATTTTGCAAGATGGGAAACAGGTAGACATAGGTCACTAATTTAGAAGAACAGAAAAAGCACCTGCAGAAGGGGAAGCCAAAAAGTAACCATCTGATTTGGGACTCAGGAAGTAGAGAGACAAGTGCCTCTGAAGAATGGGGTGCACGTGACACTGCAAACCGGAAGACCAGGCAGGAGGCTGCACGAGGAGCTGCTAGACTCCCTAGAGTCCCTCTCTGCCCCTACCCAGCCAAACAACTTTCCAACCCTCACCTCCACAGGAGGCAAATGGTTGCCCTCTGAGATGCTGAATCAGATAGACTCTGGACTTGAGGACATCTGTCACAAAGAATAGTAGATGTGAGGTGAAGTACTAAAAACAGGAGTATTAAGTGAGGCCCCTATACTGAGCCATGGGAGTCTCCCTCCCTCACCCCCCATCCTTTTCCCTTTCAGTCCTTTTCCCCTTTCTCTCACCCCCTTGGGAAGGAGACTGGAACAATGTCTCTGTAGAAATGAAGCTGATAATTCTTCTCCCTACCCTACTTCCACTCCATGTGTGCACATGTATATACACGGATATGCACACAGCATATAATTAGCTTTTTGTGCCTTATTTATACCTAAGATGTGACTAGAAAAAAATTAGCAGACATTTGAAGTCTCTAGTATAGAAAAAAATCAAAACAAAGAAGAAAATGAGAGTCAGAAAATGCAGGGAACAGGAAAAAAAAACCTAAGCAAAAACAATATTTCATCCATGAAACAACAAAATAGGATCCTACTTGCAAAGGAACACATTCAGAAAACAAGCAAAAGCTCTTGGATATTAAAGATTAAGATAACAGAGAAAAATGTTTAAATCGACACCATGTGTAGGAGATAAAAGTGAGGCAATCTCCCAGAAAATAGCACACAAAGATAGAAAATAGGAAAGAAAAGATAAGAAAATTAGGTGATCCATCCCTGGAGGTCCAACTTCCAACCAACAGGAGTCAGAGAAAGAGAAATGCAAAGAAAATGGCTGAGTGAAAATTATTAAAGAAATATATAAGAAAGTTCTCTGCTATGGAGGATCTCATTAGAAACTTCCTGAGAAAAAAGGCAGGTGACAAAATATTAGAAATCTGAATGGCATCTGACTTCCAAGGCAACACTGGGTTCTAAGAGACAATGGAGGAGTTTCTTCAAAATTCTGAGTGAAAACAATTTTCAGCATAATGATATATACTCAATCAAATTACTTATCAAGTGTGAGGGAGGGATAATTGCATTTTCAGTATTAAGCCCTCAGTCTCAATAAAATTACCTCTGATGCACCATTTCTAAGAAAGCTAGTGGAGGATGCAGGCCACAAAACAAAGGAATAATCCAAAAAGGGGTAAAGCATTGGGTCTGGAAATCAGAGAACCTTAAAGAGGAGAAAGGAAAAAGGGGTTACTGGGGTGCCAGTGAAGGGAGTTTCAGAAGGCTGAGTGTTGCAGACTTAGAAAGCAACCAGTCAACAGGTTGGGAACATCTCCCAGGAAAATGCAGAAATGACACATGGCTTGGAGTACCTATTTGTTTTCAATATGTTTTGTCAAAGGGTTTGCTAATAATTGTAACTAAGAACAAAGAAAAATGAGAAGATTAAAAATTAAACTCCAGGATGACCAATAAGTTATAGAAGAGGAGAAATGTGATCACTGGTCTCAACACTGCTTTGTTGTAAATAATACTAACAAAGGTAAAATAATGAAAATACAAAATATCCACTCAAACAATGATTGTAATTAACTACATATATTGGAAGAATGGGGAGGGGCAACGTGTGTGCACCTGTGTGAGCGTGTGTGGTGAATGGAGTGGAGAGAGGGTTGTAAGGGTCTAAGTCCTTACCTTCCACAGTTGCAAATCAACATATGATTTCTACATTTGAAAAGCAAAAACATACTCAAGAAATAGCCTTATAAATATATTATCTAAACTTATTCAGGTAAATACTAAAATAAATGGCTAAAAGTTGTTGCCCCTGAGGAACAGCCCTCAGGGTTGAGGAGGAATGAGCCAGGAAATCATTTTTTGTGTGTGTGAAAAATCTTATAGTATTGTTTGACTTTTCCAATTCCATGTCGGTATCTAGGAGGCCATAGAAAACTATCTAATTTACATAGTACCTTGATAATAAGAACACTCTCCTCTCATCCCGTGGTAGGGTGGGAGGTGGAAAAGCATTGTTTCTGATAACTTTAACCCGACTTGACAGTGATGTCCTTGCGGGTAAGCATATACCTCCAGTTCCTTCTGCTAACCCCAACAACGTTCTGAATGGCAGGACCCAACTGTAGAGAGCTGAGACACAACTGTAATCATGTCTTCTACCCATATGGTGCTGTCCAGTTTACAAAGTCCTTGCACATATGTTATCTCGTTTGATCTTCCTAACAACCATATGCAGTACTCAGGGTAAGGAATTTGTACAGAGAAGAAACTGGAACTCTTAGAGGCTGATTCGCTTATTCATTGTCACACAGCCTGGACTCCAAACTATCTGCTACTTCATGGGCTGACTGAAGCCATCTATGTAAGGCAAGGAGAAATACGGCACGATTTTGGAAAAAGTCATTATCTCTGGTACATTGTCTATTTGAGGTCTTCTAATTTTGTGATATTGAGTCTTTCTATTCTTTATCTTCCCTGTCTGTCCACCACATCAATTCCTAACTTTTTCCTTCCTGTTCTTGAATTACTCCCATTCTGACTTTTTGGATCTTATTCCTACTTCTTTTCTCATGCCTCCAGATTTAATTCTTGGCTTCGGGAATTGAAACATTTGAACACTGAGCCTAATCAGATAAATCGTGAGTATAGTGTTGACTTCATGGTTAGAAGTGGCCACCCTGGCCAGTCTGCAGCCTGGGAATTTGAACTAGACCTGAGAGCCCTCTTGATCAGAACCACGAGGCACCCAGGCCATCACATATGATCTGCTTGGACCTCTGTTCATCCAGTTCAGCCTTCCACAAACACAGGGGCTTTGGCACATGAAATACATCACTGAAGATAGACTTCACATTATATTTTAATCTTTTGATTTATTCCTCAAGCACACACTAAGTTTGAGGCTAAAGAAATGGTGGAAAAAAATGAGATGGGAAAAGTGGTGGGGATGAAAGACACTGTATTCAAAACATTAGGGTTTGTGTCCACCCTCAATGGCTGCTGAGGGCCAAGGGGATTAGAAAGGCTCATGTGTGAACCACCAACACTTTTTCCACCATCAGACTTCTTGGAGATTTCTTGATCCATTTTGTGATTGAGGTAGACAGGATCACAGCATCCAGTGTTATGGCTGCAGGCATAATTCCAACATCTGAGAACATTTTCCTCCCAGATATTTAATTTCCTCTTCCAGCCATTTACCACTGGGGCCCTAAAACCACTTCACAACTCTATCCACCACATCATCTTAGCCTCTTTTGCAAGTCTTTTAATATCCATTGGAAAATAATGCTGTCTTTGATTCTGAGAAATCCCTAACACTTCTTCCCTTGTTTCTAATTAGCAATATTTCTGTGGTAATTAAGATGAGAGTAGCTCCTCAGTTCTGCAGCATTTTCAATTCAGAAAGAAAGAAAAATACAATAATAATATAAAGTGGTTCTAAGAGTGAATTTGTTAGGGGACTTGAGTGTATGATAAATAATTTCAACCCATCTGAAAACACACACACACATTCATGTAGATATATGTACACATCATACATATGCATATACAGGAACACACACACACACACACAAACAATAATTACCCAATTCTGGAAAAACAGGATTCAAAATGCACTAATGGAAATACTGTCACTCTGTGGGCAGAACAAATGCATTATCTTAAACTCTAGGCATCCCACAAAATGAACAATTGCAGTGAGCTGAATGCTGATGAAAGATGGCCACAAACAGGCCGCCTTTCTTCTCTCATGGGATGGCTGGAAATGGGCACATTTCCTTCCTGGTCAAACACGCAGTGACTTGGCATTTTCAATACTTTTCAAAGGTCCGCTGCATATATTCACTTTGTGTTAGCTTTTGTTCTTTCTAAGTGTGGAGTGGAGTCAGAGCCCTGCATTGCTAGACAAAATCTAATGCTGTAGGCTAAGCCAAGAGTCAAAGGTGCTATCATTTCTACTTTACAGATGGCACTCCTATCTCTAAACTTGGGTTTGTGCATGAGTGCACAAATACATGCTTATACATCTTCGTAAGGGATTAACAAAAAGATGTCCTACATGTCAAAAAAAAAAGATATCCTTTTTTCATTTCTGACTTTTTAAAATCAAGGCACATTTTGAGGCTGGTGCTCATCAGAGTACAAGTAATGAGCTCTTGCTTGTAATTTTGTGAGTGTATATTTTCTCAGGGAATTGACAGATAGCATAGGGTTCTATTTGTTTGGAAATTATAATTATTTCCAGCAATTTGGTAATTATTTCTCCTGTAGCTAGTTACTTGTTGCCTTCTCAAGCAAAATTGTGTTTGCCAAGAGCTGGCTGGGGCAGTGCAGTATTTGGTGGCTAAGGCTCTGGGCATGGCCCATGGGGATGCTGGCCCTGCTAAGGACAGGCTCCCAGCTCCATGATTTCTCCAGCCCCCATCTCTGAGCTTGTCCATATCTGAGGAGACTGAGCTGCTAAGTAGAATGCTTCTCTTTTTTTTAGTTGTTTCTTCCATTGTGAAATCCAGGATTCTCTCACTCCTATGTTTATTCAATCATAAAACCACTGGGAGTTAGAGCTCATTGAGCCTTAGAGATCATCTTATTCACCCTCTCATTTTATGAATGGAAAATCTGTGGTGCACAGTGGATGGTTATGCCAAGGTCATCCAGCAGTCGGGAAGGGCTAGGCTAGAACACAGGTCTCTTTACTCTCCGGCCAGTGCTCCTTTATCCTCCATGGGATGATTTAACTCTTTTTAGTTAAGCAACTTGTATAGAGTTTCTAGTATGGATTAAGCATAGTGCTAGGTGCTGCAAGCTCAAGAAAGCCAAAAAAGAGGGAATGGTAGATGTCAAATGAGACAACATTAGAAGAGAACATTACACAGTGCCTGGCCCAGAGGAGATATTCCATGTGTCCCTGCTTTTCTGCCCTTTGCTCTTCCCCACCATCTATAGATGCATACAGAGGGGAAAAATCTCAGATATTTGAGGCAGTCAAATTCTTGCAAGCGTCAGAAGGGGAGCTGATAGACAACTCCGGTTACTCCTTAAGAAGCACATTTTCTAGTTCCTAATAAAACCTCTCAGGCTAGGCCCACACCTGGAAGAACTCCCCTGGTATTCTATAAAGACATCGGCTCCCGGGCTGCCCCTCTATTCCAGAGTGTTGATGAATGTGTGGCTCGCCCCACACTGCCTGATTCATAAGCACATTAGTGCTGATTCACCGACAACTGAGAGAAAAAAAAAAATCTCCTCAGGTTTTGACTTGAGATGAAGACACTTACAAGACGCAAAATTCAGCTCTACTGATGGAATGATAACTGAAACACATCAGCTAGTCATCTGGGGAAAATATTGTCAAGGCTATTTGGTCTCAAACACAAGCTCTTGTACCCATTTTCTGAAGTCATAATAGAACCTTCATTTTCAAGAGATTTAAAAGTCTCCTTACTTTACTGTTAACCAAAAACAAGAAGCATAAAACCATGAAGAATCTAAAGTAGCTGACCCAAGTTATCCCTGAGTTCAGCCTTGAATAGGAGGATTTGGCTAGAAGACTCCTTCCAACCATGAGTTGTGTGGCTATAAGATTATCACCAACCATCTTAGTGCCAGCTTTACATGAATCTGTTGTTCAATGATTTGAAGCTTCTCTAGATCTTATTCAAAGCAAGGCGTACAGGCTCAGACAGCCTGCTCCACCTCTGGATACTTATATAGAATAATCATGTAGAAATTACTGAATTGAGGGCAGCCAGGGCTGCAACTTGAGTTCCTGGGCCCCTCCGCAAATACGTCTCCAAATAAGAAGACTGACAGCCTTTTTGGCATGTAATGAAATACAGAGCCATTCTGAAGATGGGCTCCTTGGCCACTGGGGAAGGCCATCCTTTGGTTTTGGCCTCAGCCCCTTGCCCTTCGATTCTTTTCCACCTCCTCATCAGAAGGCTAACAATCTAAACACCAAGCTCAACACACCCAGATCAGTTAGCCACATATAGCACAACATAAGTAATGTCCACGAAGGATGAAGCATATTCAAGCGCATAAAGGACTGGTATACTGCCTGGTACAGAACCAAGCCTGATTTTAGCATACATCTTTCATCTTTTTCTAAATCCAACTTGTACCAAAATACATTATGACAAAAACTGTCTCTCTAAACTCTGTGAAAACAAGACCTTTTCTGGCAAGATTCCTGGTGCAGCCTGTCCTGTCTCCAAGCAGGACCCCATCATCCATAATGGCTGCTCAGTAAGCCTGGGTGTCCCTGTTACACTCACCTTCTCTGAACTCTACTTTTTTGGTTGTTTAGCCTCTCAGCCTCCCTGACTCTCCTCCTCTTGCTCCTTCTCGATCTCAGCTGTGCTTTTCTGTATTTGTGCATGTGTGTCTGACTCCTCTGTTGTCCCCTCTCATGGTACCCAGGGAGGCACTAGTACTCCTGTGTCCTAAGCACAGTCCCCTTCCTTGGGCAGACAAACTCAGAAATGGCCCCCATGATCTTTCCCTCCTGGTACTCACCCCCTTATGTAGTCTCCTTGCCATGAGTGTGTGTGGGACCATTGATGCACTTCTAACCAACACCATATAGCAAAAGTGTTGAGATGTCACTTCCATGATTATGGTGTGTACAATTGTGACATCTTGTTGGCAGACTCCCTCCCTTGATGGTTTTGACGAAGCAGGAAGGCACATTGGAAAGGTCTATGTTTCCAGTATAAGACAGGGAGCTGAGGATGTCTCCCCACTGCCCAATAATCAGGAATTGAGGGCAGCCTCTCACAGATAGTCAGCAAGAATCTGAGGCCTTCAGCCCAACAAGCCAGAAGGAACTGAATTCTGCTAACAACCACATGACATTGGAAGCAGACCCTTCTCCAGTTGAGAAGAGACCACAGTCCTGGTCAACATCTAGGTTGCAGCTTTGAGATGAGACCCTGAGCCAGAGGACCCAACAAAGCCATGCGTAGACTCCTGACCCACCGAAGTGGTATGATAATGTGTGTTGTTTTAAGCCACTAAGTTTGTGATAATATTACTCACAGCAATAAATAACCAATATACATCATACTTGAAGCACCCAACAATATGACTATTCAGTTTCAAAGACTGTTTAGATTCAACAGTGTGTGAGGAGGATAACAGAAAACATTTACCCTAACATCCCTTTTTGTGGAATTCCCTCTCCCCAGCACCTTGGACAGTTCACATCCAATCTCAACTTGAACTTTGATAGCTTTGAGAAGCTCAGTGTCATACAAGATAGCCATTCTATCTATGGACAACTCTTTCTTTTTTAAAATAATTATCTTATATCTATGCCACGCTTATTCTGTGCTATTCACTACTCTATAATGTATATGCTTCATTGAAATTATTTCTCACAGTAATTCTATCAGGTCAGTATTATTATTATCTACACTATAAATATGAGGAAACTAAAGCTCAGAGAAGTTAAGCAACTTTTCCAAAATGAGTGCATTAAACAGACTTTAACCCAACTCTGTCTAACTCAAAGTCATATTCTGAACTACTATGACATACTGCTCCAATCTTGTTAGAATGTTCCTCCTTATGTTAAACCAAACTCTTCCTTCTTCTGATACCCCCTTATTGATCCCATGGGAGCTTTACAGGATAAAAATTGTATTTCTCTTCCTCATGAAAAATTTTAAGATGTTTAAAGATAGTTATTATGTTTCCTCTTTCCTTCTTTATTATAATTTTTTTTAAAGCACCCACCTTAAAAACTCAGTATGGAGAGGGATGAATAAGCAGAGGAGTGAGAAATTTTAGGGCAGTGAAAATACTTTGTGTGATACTGTAATGGTGGATACATGTCATTATACATTTGTCCAAACCCAAAATATGTACACCAAGAGCGAATCCTAGTGCGACCTGTATAATAATGATGTGTCAATTTAGGTTCATCAATTATAACAACTGTGCCACTCTGGTGGGAGATGTTGATAGCTAGGAAGGTTGTGCATGTGTTGAGGTAGGGACACATGGGCAGTGTCTGTACCTTTCATTAACTTCTGCTGTGAACCTAAAACCACTCTGAAACTAAAAATCTATTTTTTAAAAAAATGTCACTATACAAACAAACAAATGAACAAAAATCCTTCTATGGGGAATGAAGAGAAACTAGCTAATGGATATGTGGTTTCATTTGTAGTGATAGAAATGCTTTGAAATTAGATAGAGTTGGTGGTTCCACACTTGTGAATGTACTAAATGCTACTGAATTGTTCACTTTAAAATTGTTAGTTTTATGCCATGTGAATTTCATTATATTTTTAAAATTCCTCCCTCAAAATGCATTATTTGTATTTCAAACATAGAAAATGATAAACAGAGTGAAATAATATGGACCTATATATCCAACAACCAGCTTAAGAAAGAAAACATTTTAAATAGAATAAAAATTGTGTTTTTCCACCACATACTACCTTGCCCTCCCTTTCCACTGAGACATAACCACTACTCTGGATTTGGTAGTTCTCACTCCCACGAATTTCTTTATCACTTTCCTTCATACATATGTATCACTGAACAATACATATCATTATTGTACATGTTTTTAGATGTAAATAAATGCTATCATATTGTAGGTATTCTTATTCAACTTCATCTTTCCATTCTGTTTGTGAGATTCATGAATATACCACATTTTCTTTATCCATTCTCCTGTTGATGAACATTCAGGTTATTTCTGTTTGTAGCCATAACAATGAATGCTGCTAGGAGCATACTTACATGTGCCTTCTTATACACAAGTGCAAGACTTTTTTAGGTTATATATCTAGAAATATCTTTAGCTCCACCAGCCATTGCCTAGTTACTCTTATGGCAACCTTCTGAGATGATTCATCATTGTATTTGTCCTCCCTGGAGAAGTTCTGGCTTGTCAGGAACACTGGTACAGGAAAATGAGACGATTGCCTCTTTTTTCCTGGGCAGAATACATCTAGCAGTGGTCTGAGATTGCAGAAAATGTTTTATCAGTCTTATACCTTGTAATCTGCTATTGATATTTTTGTCAGACAGTAAACCTTAAGTATTTTTCACATGAATTATTCTTAAACCAGGTATCCCCAGTCTGTGCCTGCACAAGTTTTGTTTTAAGCCTGAATGCAGAACTTTAGTTCTACCCCTGTTGAATTTCACCTTGTTAGTTTTAGCCAGTCCCATAGTCTGTAGATATATTTTGAGTCCTAACTCTGCTATCCCATCCATGAACTCGATAATCATGCTTTCTGCATCTTCACCTAAATCCTTGATAAAATAGAGGATACAGCCAAAGATGAAGCCCTGTGATTTATGACAAGATGTTCTCAGATGTTGATGTAATCAGCTGCCTGGGTATGGCTGGTCAATTAACCATGATGTAGCTCTCAATTTCCATTCAATCCACAAGAATATCAAGGCAAACTTTGTCAGGGGCCTTGCCATATTGACGGTATTCAGCTGATTTACATAAGTAGCAATCTGGTGGAATATGGAAATGGAATTCCATTTAATATGCCTTGTTCTCAGTGAACCCATGCTAGTTCCTAGTGACTACTGCTTCTCATCCAAGGGGCCATAAACCATTTGAATAGTAATTCATCTTAGGATTTCTATGATGATCAGTATCAAATCCAGCAGGCTGTACAATCTGAAATCCGCTTTCTTTCTACAAAAAATCCAGTTTTTCTCATCTCTAGTCTTTTTGTATCGTTCCCTTAATCATTTCTAAATTGTGGTTTTATGAGCATTTGTACAAGTTTTCTAAAATTCTGGCATAAAGCTTGTCAGGTTTGAAAACTTTTAAAGCCTCTGGGTGACCACTTAAATTTGTTTATCCAGTTTGAGTTTCAAGATTATTTTAACAAAATCGATTTTCTTCCTCTCTGTTGAAAGATCTTGCCTTTTGGTAAAGAAACAAAATACTTGAGTGATTCTCCTTTCTCTTCTCATCTTTAATGTTGCACCAAGTTCCCCAAGCAGTGAGCTTGTCCCTTCCTTGTTCTTCTAATTCAGAACATAGATACTGAAAGCTGTTTTTGTTTTCTCTGGCATTTTTCTTGTCTCTGCTCATTCTGAGTGTTAGCCTGTCTGGCACTATTCTTACAGGCTTATAATACTCTTTTGTATTTGTCCTTGGTTGTGTGTTTCTCTTTCCATCTTTTCTACATAGTATTAATATATTGAATTCATTAAACAGCATTCTGGCTTGCCTCACTGTTATTTCAGAATGTCACCTCATTTCTCTCCTCTCTCTTCAGAAAAAATGCTATTGCTTGTCTACTTCTGAAGGAGATAATGGGGCCCAACATTCAAACAATTGGAAAGCAGCATAATCATCATACATAGATCACCTTCCACGCCAGCCCCACCTCCTATGATTGGTTTCTTCCTCCTTTCTTCTCTTCCCTTCACCCACATGGAGGCAAAGAATAGCAGAGAACCAGAAGGAAATCATGAATTAATGGATGCAAGAGGTTTTTCAGCCTCCTTGAGCTCTTTGGCCCCATAATTGGTAGGGTTTTATGGTGCTAGAGATGCTCACTGGATCCCATGGTCATCTGCTTAAGCCTGAACTAAGAGCTGATTTTCAGAGGGGGAAAACACAGAAGCGAACAAACTCTGCTGTGTTCAGACCTTAAAGAGTCAATCAAATCTAGATTGCAAAATGATAGGAGTGCATCTAAGGAAAGAAACTGGTTGGAATGATTCGTATTCATTTCTTCCCACATTAGAGCTGGGACTTTTCTATAATGGCTTGGTATGTATAATGTTGTAGTACACAGTCCCTTATTCCGGAGACCTGTGAGGCCTGTCAGACCTGGGCCCCTGCGTCTGTTTTCAGTGGCCATGATCCATTGGCAAGAATATTAGAATAGACCAGTTCAGCTGGGGACCACTCCTCACATATCACAAGCTCTTTCCTCTTTCTGAAGCAAATTTCCAGCACTGAAATATGAGAAAAATTACATGACTTCCTGCCATCACCTATGGAAGAAGGATAAGAGTGCTAATGACATAATATACTGTCAATCTCCTTGGCAAAAGAGGCTACATTATATTTTGATGTACATGATGGTGCTCAAATCTAGTAGGTGTTCACAATGTTAGCTCCTCCTTTCCTATAAGCTATATTGTTGTATTTATTTTGTCACTATCTAAATAATTTTTCTGGTCCATTTTTTCTCCAGCACTGAAGAAGTCTGAAGGAAATTTTATAAATTCGGTGGCTCCCAAGTTCTCTAACCAAGCCTTCCACCCTCACCATCATTCAATAAATGCTCAACTCAGACACATTTATATGCCCAAGTGCCTCACATGGCCAATGATTCCTAAGTGCTACACAGATTTGTTCTGGACTTGGAGTCTGAGCCTAAGGAGCAAGACTGAGATAATTTAAGTGCCTCTTGTAACAGAAGGCAACTGGAATTCAATAGAGATAAATGTAAAATATTGAACTATGGAGCTGAACCATTGGCAGGGTAGAATTCTAAATGGAAAGGTTATGGCTGAATGACTAAGCAGGGGAGAACACACACCATACCCAAGGAATTCTTGCAGAAATACAAGTCTCAGGTGGACCCTGCAGAGAACAAGAGACAGGATGTGGTAGAACAGCATGGCCAAAGGAGAGCCACTGGGGCTCAGTAGAGGCCACTGCTGGGAAGTCTCGCTCCTGAGGCAGACTGTCTGACGAGGGACAGAGGGATTTGGCTGGCTGTGTAAAGCTGCCAATTTTTAGCTGCTGTCATGAGCAGTCAATTTTGCTTTTTGTCTGCCAGTCTCCAAACACCAGAAGTAAAACATCTAATGATAACCTGAGGCATTGGCTGTGTCTACTAGGAAAACAAAAACAAAAACAGCCACTCAGGTTGATTAATTCAATCAAATGATTGGCCAAGTTCCATGAAGAGATTGATAGAATCAGTGGTTGACCAAATGGAGAGGTTGAATCAGGAAGCATGATTGATCCCATAACCCCATGCAGATTCAGCCAAGCAAGGCAATGTATTTGCCCAAGAAAGGGTCTCTTGGGTGCCCACAAATTTGTCTTGCAATGAGTCCATGACATTGGCACGGGCCTGAAATACATCTGACATGGTTCTCCCTTTTCCTTCTTTTAAAGTATGTTTTCATACAATTAACAGAAGGGCAGGAATTTGCCTTCTCTTAGATTGGCCACACCAGGAAAAGAAAAAGGGAATGGAGAAAGCCAGTAAAAAGGCAAGTAGATGAACATAGGCTATGAGTCAAAAAGTTTTCAAAGCAGTCAACACATTTCTTGGGACATAAAAATTACTTGCACTATTTTCTGGACAAGATCCATCAACACTTAGCAAACTAGCAACCACCATGAAAGCACTTCATTCCTTAGCTAACGGTTTGCCTATTTCATGTTCCTCAACAGCCTATCAAAGGATATTAAAAGACACACCAGTTACTAGCCTTGAGAACAAAAGAGGTGACACAAGCCCAATTTCTCCCTTTGCTTAGCTTCCTCAATGTCCACTTTGAGAGCCCCCAGTCCCTAATGAAGATGGCATCCATCAATTAAATTAGGGCAGCCTTACAAAGCTCTATAGAGTGTTGACATATGTACTAAGCTCTTTTGGCCCAAGTTCCAAATTCATTCCTCGCTTTTGGCAAGGAGCAGCATGGAGACTTCTGCTGGGAAAACGCATCACTATTGGAATGCATGAGAAAGTCGAACTGTGAGTGCTGGTATTGTCCTCACACACACTCTCCTGCCTTCTATTTTCCAATCAAATATGAACAATCGGGTCCTTTCTGACATGTTGGCTGGGTGATAAAGGTTCTGTCTTACAGCCTGTGTTTTAGCAAAGTGCTTTCTCTAAGGCTCATGCCACCCTTCTCCAAAGTTCACAAAACCCTCTGGAGAAGCCAGGCTTGTTTGCTTTCCTCCATCACTTCAGAAACTGGTGTGTGCTGAATCTTCATTCTTTAGACCAGAGTCACAGTCAGACTTTCTAGAGAACCAGTTGTTGATTTAGACAACGATTAGCAAAAGCATAATTATTAGCTTTAAAAGTGCTCTCAAGGCGATCTGTAAACATCAACAAGCCAAATTGCAGAAATCCCACTCTGCTCTCCAAGCCCCTGACTTCTTCAAGGCACTTGGCAGCTTATGGAAAACGAAATGTACCTGTGTCTTCCCTGGCAGAGGCCCTGGGGCCTCCCTCCTGCTGCCTGCCCTGTCTCTCTGATCACCCCATGCAGGATGGACGGCTGTGAAGTGGGCACCTGGATTCAGACCCATTGCACCAGAGGTTCTCTCATTAGCATTCAGTTGTTATGCTTTCCTGGGGCCTTTTGTGGTTTACAGGATGGGAAAGAAACCCCTCGTCAAGAGGCTTAGAAAATCTCGTGAGTGGTGGTTCTTTATTAATCCACTTAATCAGTAAATTACATAATTAATATATCAAATGGTACCTAGAGGCTCAGAATATTTAAAAATAATGTTATATTGGTTGCACATTTTGATGCTGATTCTAAACATTCCTGGGGACAGCTCCAGAATTTCCATACAGGAGGGGCTTCAGGGTGCAATTTGGTTTGAAGGGGTGAGCTTAGGGAACACATTGAAATTAAATGGTTATTTGGGGTGGTTTTGGGGGAGGGGAGGACAGCTGGAGACTGGGGCCACTCCTGAACACACCTACACACTGATTTCTGAGCCCTTCTGCATTCTTGCTGTATTGAAGCAGGCAGGCCCTGGGAACCCAGATGGCTTTGATAAAGCGCTCACCTCCAATTTTCTCTCCCCTCTGCCAGCTTCTTGTTCTGCCCTTGGCTCTTTGCCTCCCCTGTGTCTGGCTTCCCTCTTCAGCTTTCTACCTGCACCCTTGCCCTTTCCTTCACCACTAACTTTGTTTCAAAATCTATCTCCTCTTTATCTCAGTCTAGTAATAAATGGCTAAAAGGCAGGAATGCCCAAGAGACTGCCATAAACCAGAATTATGACATAGCATCCAAGGCTAAAAGCTGAGCTCACTATTCTAGTTTGAGAGCAAATGTTTTAAATGGTTCGGTCCATAAAGAATCCTGGATCTTAAGAAAATCACAAAAGTTTGGCTTTCTTTTCTTTTTACAAACAAGGACAAACAGGATGACTCTGCCAAGCCAGACATTTTGTTTCTGAGGGTGCTGGCTTTCTAAGAGTGGGCGAGGATATGTTGCTTCTTTCTGGGGCTCTTGTCTTTTTAACCTTTCCCTCCTCATTCCACTCCCATCCCCACCAAAGGTGACATCACAGAACAGAAATGGTGAATCTACAAATGAGGTCAGACAAACTGGTGGAGGATGAAAACAATAGGTTGACCTTTACAAATATATAGTATTGGATTTGAAAGGGCTTGAACCCAGAGATCAGGAGCCGAGGGTAAAGGCACTGAATAATAATGCCACCCACTGGGAGCAATTCCATGTAAGGAAGTTATTTCTCACTGAGATCCGACCCTAGAAAATGTCCTCCCAGGATCCCCTGAGTGAGGGTGCAGGGAAATCGGAACACTTATATATTGTTGGCATAATACTTTTGGAGTGTAAATCAGTGACATGTATCCAAATCCTTATAGACATACATTGACTTTTTTCTTCAGCATTACTTTCTAGGACTTTACCCTCAGAAAACAATTAAGAAAGTACACAAGACTTACTTAAAAGGATGTTCATCAAAGTACTGTTAGAAATACTGAAAAATGATCTATGTGTCCAATAATGATTCTAGTTAAATAAATTATGGTGTATCATACAATGAAATACCATGAAACTACTGAAAAATGAATTACATTTGTTGACATGTTCATAAGGTATTTTGGGTGGGAATGAAAGGCAGGAAGGAAGTGAATTGAAATTAGACTCAGACCTGGCCCTCAAAAAGCAGGCGCTCTGTTAGGGGATGGACAACAGGTAGAATCTTGAAAAGGCTTTCAAAAGAAAAGACAAGACAATCAGATCCTGGTTGATTATTTTGTGTTGTTTCCACAAAACTCCTTGCTGCTCTATACAAGGTCTAAATTACTCAGCCTCAAGCAGAGAAGGAAGAAGATAAAGAAGACTACATTAGCTTGGGAACATATCCCTGAATAAACGAGAGTTCATTATGGACTCTTAGTACATCAAAATCCAATTAATTCATTAGCTCTGCACTTGCATTTTTATTCTTTCCCCCTGGCTGCCAGCCTTTTACCCTATGATGTAGTTTACTAGCAACCCCAAAATGGAGTGAGTAGGGGAAATAAAAAGGAGATAAAATCCAAATGAATCGATTTGCTACTTGTTAAGTACGATGGACGTGAGCGGGTGGTGAAGGCAGAGAGGAGTGCTGACAACACGGTGTTTGTGAGGCTCTGGCAGAGGCCCCGCCTTGCAAGAGAACAGCGTGTGTGGTGCACATGGGCCCTGAGTAGAAGGTGAGTGAGGGAGTCCGTGTGTAGTCCTTGGAGCTGTAGGGCCCCCAAGCCACATGCTGCCTGCTGCAGATTTTTTGGGATTGCCAGTGACAAAGGGGGTTCAGCCGGAAGGGGATCTTCCTCTTCTGACTGCCTACCCTTGAATTCTTTCTTTTCAGAAACATGACTCCTACAGTCACCACGGAGTCTTTGAGTGACATGAAGTCTCCATGTCATGGATGGCCAGGCAGCTGCTGAATGAGGTATGCTCATGTTCTGATTCCCCCAGATTAATCAACCTTACTCCCGCCCTCTATTCCATCCCTCTGCAATCTCCTACTCACTTGAATATCATAAATCTACATTTTTTTGTCCACAAGGAGAAAATAAGTCTTATAACTTTAGTCCCTAGACTGTTACTTTTCAAAGTACTCTTTAGGGAACAGAAATAGAATGCATCAAATCATGTCTGCAGCTCCTGTCCCTACTGAAATGTGGCACATCTTGTGTGCCATCAGCCCCCATGGCCTTATATTCTTTTCCACAAAACCATTACTCATGTTTTTCTTTTCTGCCCTGTTTCCCTCAGCCTGAGTTGCATTTTTAAAAATGGTATCTCAAGATCTTTAAGCCACCTACAGTGGTTACCCTTTTATTAGTCTTCCTGTTCAAGCCTTGGCATGAAAAATTTAAGACCTCAGATCACCTAAAAATCATGTGTGTATAATTACGATTAATTTTATTTGGAACAATATTTAAGTGTAAATTTCCTATGAGAAAAGAAGAGCCTGAGATGTGTGCATTGGAAAAGGAAAGGTGGCCCAGGTCGAGGCATTTCCACTGGACCATCCACCAAGCGAGTCCCTGAGAGCTGACAGTGCTGCGGGCTGATGGGCTAGCATGTGCACAATGAAAGTTCATCCTAGACAGAAACAGCCTTTTGGGGCTGCCTCCCAGGAGGCCACAGAGGACTGTGATGATTGACTTGCAGCAGAACCTTGTGCCATCCCCCAAGCAGTCAGGTGATGTGCTATTTAGAAAACACCTCAGAGCCACAGCAACGAGGAAATGATGGTTGAAGCATCTGCGGGTCTAACATGGCCATGGGAGGAGCATCTCTGTTGTGATGTTCATGTCATATCAAGAACTCTTTCTATCTAAGGTGGAAAGTGTGGTCTGGTGGAAGAGAGTGGGGAGTGAGAAGGAGGAACCTGGGACCTCCGCCCCTGTGTGCCCTGCACAAGCCCCTCCCTGCTCTGGAACTCATTTGCCTCTCCTATGAAATTGCAAGAGAAGTAGGGGCTTTCTAAGCACCCCCCCCCCAACTCCTTGATCATTCTAGGAATCTCTGATACTTTCATGTGAATGAAGTGGGATGGACATTCTTAATGAGCTTCTGCCAGTCTCATAATTCCTGTAGTTTAACTTCAAAGAAAATCAAGGAAAAAAAAAGACTGGAGAAATTAATGATGATAATGCAGTCTGGGCATTTCTTTATTTCAATTTTCCTGTCATCCTCATGTCCCTAAACCAGGGATAACAAGTTAGCAGGTATATTCCTTTACAATAACATAAGTCTGCCAAAATATTTTCAAGTTTCTTGTTTGACCTTGCTGAAGGCAACATAAGCTCTTACAGCTGACAGATCATCTCAAGCCCAAACCTCTGTGGTCCCAGATCAAAGTCCCACTCAGGTCCAGCTGTGGACAGGCAGGTGCCCATTCAAGGACTGCTTTTCAGGTTTCTTTTCATATACTATCACCCTCATATAGTAAATATTTATTTAGCTGTCTGAAGTATAATGATAGATCACTGCTTTTCTCTCTTTAAACATACAAGCCTAACTGCTGTTTTTTTTTTCTTTTTCTTTGATAGCTAGTTTCTACCTGTTTCATGTAATTGTTTAAAGAGCTTTGGGTTCATGAAACAAGCTTTGTGGGCATTGCTCAGCAGTCAATTTGTTCTCTTAATAGCTCCATCCCTTCCCATAGGGAAGATCCTTCACTTTACAAGAGGTGCTCAGATTTGAAATGATCTGTCTCCTTCCATCCATCAGTCCTTTGCACCTCTTGTCTGCCTCTTTGCACTATGTGCTCTCCCTTTGCATGGGTCCTTCTGCTTATTTCACTCTCTGAGGATCTGGAGCCTGTTATCTGGTGTATCCAGTCCTCTGCCTCCCATCCAATCCTGGATCAATTGCTGGAGCCCTGCAAGTCACTTCATCTCTGTTTACGGTTTCTACTGCAAGGCACAACGCAGAGAAGAGCAATGTGCTGAGGCTAGAGTTCACAGGAACCCTCTTCTTAGGGACTTGAGACTCTTGAAGGAAGCCATAATGGCTTCCAGATAGATGAAATGGAATGCAATGGAGGCAAGGCAGTTTCACTCTCCTCAGTGCACACTGCATTGAAAAGGAAGAGCTTGCCTTCATTTTGATGCCAAGACTAAGGAAAAGTTCCTTTGAAGGGTTTCTCTCTCTTGCCCTGTCCACTTTTTTTTTAAGTAAGAGGCTTTTTTTTTCTTGTCTCCGTATTTTTATTCTACTTTCTATGCAGGGACTGCCAAGGAAGGGCCCGTGGTTGGCCAGGAAGGAGAGGAAACACAGCACTGAAAGTGAGGATGAGAGAAGGCAAAGCAAGCCAATAAGTTAACCCTCTAGGAGATGGCAAAATGCTACCCAAAGGGCTAGGAAGAAAGTTGCATCTCATTTGCACTTGCTGTGGACATCCCATTTTTCTCTTATTTAATTAGAGGCACATGTGTTGAACACAAGAGATAAAGACATCTGCAGACAGGTCTTCAAGAGCGCTTCAAGAATGCTCTCCACCAGCCCTCCTTCTTCCCCACCCCTTCAGTTTGACCAGCAGAGGGCTGTCCCATGCATGAGCATCCTCCCAGCATCCCAAATTGTGTCCACAAAAGAACCAAAGATTCAATGCCCAAATATTTACTAAGGACAACTACTGTTCCTAGCTGATGCCGGGCAAGGTGTATACAACAGGATCTCTGCTTTCAAGCAGCTGACGATATAATTGTTGGGACAAGACAGAGACAAATGAAACAAAGAAAACCAGTGTGAAACCATATATCAGTCTGTGATGAAATTTGTGGTTTTTGCAGTTTTGTTTTGACCGGTACTCACAGAACTGTCAGCGATTGATAAAATGTTTGCCGGTGATATCAATATGTCATCAAAATTAATAGCACACCATGGCTGAGCTCCATTTATTCACTCATTCAACAAGTACTTATTAAGTACTTATTCTAATGATATTTTTGCATTTGCAAAGAGCTTTACAGTTTGTAAACACTTTCACAGTGACTTATTTGATTCTTATTAGGCAGACAGATTTACAGGAGATGGACAATGAGACTCAGAAAGGTTAAGTAGTTTTCCGGGTTACCAAGTTAATAAGCCTGAGATCCAAGACTGTAGCTCTCTCTGGTCATCTGTGTACCCTCTTCCAGTCCACCCCTCAGGCTTAGCCATAAACAATGGCTGTACATTTGAGTCAATATGGTTAGCTGGCGGCCAAGACCTTATGCATCCTACCCACCCCTCCTTCACATACAATTATGGATAAAAAGGCTTTCCTTCAAGTTCTATAAATAGGAGTCCTAGGAATTCCATCTATAGGTTTTGTATAGATCTGCACATACACACTTTCCTGGCCCTTACACTCTGCTTCTTTCATCCCCGCTCCTTTTGTGTGGAGAAGACCAAACTGCTGATTTGTGATCTTTGTGAATATCTCCAGAGGCCCAGGATGAACTTTACAAACCCACCTCAATTTCAGGCTGAGGGGCAGGGTCATTTGCACAACTCTCTCCATCTTTCTCACCCCTCAAACTCTGATTAAAATGGTAATTGAGGGCAGTTGGGGTGGGGAGGAGAAAAAGGAAACGGAGCTGAGCTTTTATGAGGCTAAAAAAGGCAGCTGCTTTCATTACCACTTGGAGAGGGTGTGTGTGGGGGGTGTTCATGTATAGGGTTGACATAAATGATATGACATGAATGGATTTTATTAATTTAGTCTATGCCATAGCTGACTATACCCCCAAAGACTAGGATACCAAGATTGATATGTCAAGATTCCCCACAAATCAGAGTGAGGGTGCCTTTTCGTGTATCAAGATTTATCTTTTTCTCTCTTTCCTCCTTCTTTCCTTTTTTCCTCCCATTTTTCCCCTTTCTTCTTTTGTCCCTTCTTCCTTCTCTCTCTTTTTCTTTACAATGTTCCCCCTTTCACAAGTCTATTCCTTACAGCACAAATGACTCCTTTTACAAAGGAGTCATCAAAATTAAATTACATTCCAGACTCCATTGCAAAATACAAAACTCACTACCAATATCTCCAAATACTTCAATAGTGTTTTTTCTCCCACACCTTTCCTAAATAGAAACGTCTCTCTTCACATGATACCAGAATCTCCAGGTTTTTTCACTGGAGGCTACTCCTTCTCCTCTTAAGACCCAGAGTTAGAGTTGACATTCCTTGAGGTGCATGTAGATTGATGTAATTTACTGTCTTCCAGACCCACCTCCATTTAGAATTGTGGTACTCTCTACTCTTCATCCAGCCCCATTCATCATCAGAGTTGGCTGTAACCCATCTAACACCTCAACCTTAAAGTTTCTCTACCTTCTGAACTAAAAACCTTTGTCCGCAACTCATCCTGGAGACCCATGACCTTGGCTCAGTTGAGAAGCTATCATAACATGGGACTGCTCCACCTTTAGAATGTTCACTTTGTCATATCACTCTCTGACCACCTCTCCTTCTCCTTCTCTCTCTTTTAGTGCCTTTTTCAAACCCATCTTCTTTTGAATCTCAGTAAGAATATAATTCTGTAGTTAATGTTTACTGGAAGATTTTTATGTGCCAAACCCTGTGTGTATATTATCTAATTTATCCTCACAACAACTCTATAGATGTAGGTGTTATTACTATCTCCATATTACAGATGAGGAAGCCTCAGCTTAGAGCAATTTCCTCAAAGTCACACAATTAACAAATGTGTTAAAAAGCTGGCAAGTGCCCCAGAGCTTATACTGCTAACCTGTATGCTAAAACCCTTCCATTTTTCCTACTCCATTAAGTCACAGATAACTCCACTTCCTCTCCTATCCACCCTGAAAATCTGGATGCATGACTTCACCCTCCATTTAGCCACACCTTTGCATTTTTCACTCCATGTCCTTCTCCTGCTGTCACCCCACTAACCTCCAGGCTTGAATTCATCCAACTACCTGCATGTTTTACTCCAGCCCTGGGCGGATGAGCCCCCAGATTCATACTTGGGTTGAAATCTAATGTCAATGCCACTTTACTTGTGTCTTCAGAGGCCAAGCTCCAAAAAGAGCATCAGGCAGATTAGTGACTGTCAAAGGCAACCCTGGCACAACCACCAGAGTCCAAGTGAAACTTTATGTAGGGATATGCATGCCTTCCATGGAACCAGGCCTGTTTGCCCTGAAGGAAGTAGCCACCAATAAAACAAATATGGAAACAAACACCCTACAGTGAAATGTAAATTCGGTGGAAACTTCATGATGCCTGCAGTCTCATGAGAAGCACCCTCACCCTCAGCAATCTGTGCTGTCTGAGCACCTTCTACACCTGGACTGGACAGGAGCAAAGATTATGGGCCGCTACTGCTGACAGCACTGATGTGCACTAACGCTAATGAGCTCACACCAAGGTCAGCAGAACGACCTCAGCCTGAACCTACTGCCTCAGTTGGCTTAAAGAACAGCCACTGCCATTTCATTCATTCACTCATTCATTCATTCAACAATTTCTTGAATGTCCTGAGCTAAGCAGTGAGGATACCATAAAGAATATGACACTTACATCTGGAAATATTTAAGTTCTTTAGTAATCAAGACTCATTCCTATATTTACTGTCAGAAAACCACTTATGATACCAGAAGAGGCTGAGGTATTTTAGTACAGAATGGGCCCAAAGAAAAAAAATGGACAGATAATGTCCCTCTTGATATTCCTCTCGATATTTTCTTTTTTTTTTTTTTTTTTTTTTTATTATACTTTAGGGTTTTAGGGTACATGTGCACAATGTGCAGGTTTGTTACATATGTATCCATGTGCCATGTTGATTTCCTGCACCCATTAACTCGTCATTTAGCATTAGGTGTATCTCCTAATGCTGTCCCTCCCCCCTCCCCCCACCCCACAACAGTCCCCGGAGTGTGATGTTCCCCTTCCTGTGTCCATGAGTTCTCATTGTTCAATTCCCACCTGTGAGTGAGAACATGCGGTGTTTGGTTTTTTGTCCTTGCGATAGTTTACTGAGAATGATGTTTTCCAGTTTCATCCATGTCCCTACAAAGGACACGAACTCATCATTTTTTATGGCTGCATAGTATTCCATGGTGTATATGTGCCACATTTTCTTAATCCAGTCTATCGTTGTTGGACATTTGGGTTGGTTCCAGCTCTTTGCTATTGTGAATAGTGCCGCAATAAACATACGTGTGCACGTGTCTTTATAGCAGCATGATTTATAGTCCTTTGGGTATATACCCAGTAATGGGATGGCTGGGTCAAATGGTATTTCTAGTTCGAGATCCCTGAGGAATCGCCACACTGACTTCCACAATGGTTGAACTAGTTTACAGTCCCACCAACAGTGTAAAAGTGTTCCTATTTCTCCACATCCTCTCCAGCACCTGTTGTTTCCTGATTTTTTAATGATGGCCATTCTAACTGGTGTGAGATGGTATCTCACTGTGGTTTTGATTTGCATTTCTCTGATGGCCAGTGATGATGAGCATTTCTTCATGTGTTTTTTGGCTGCATAAATGTCTTCTTTTGAGAAGTGTCTGTTCATGTCCTTTGCCCACTTTTTGATGGGGTTGTTTGTTTTTTTCTTGTAAATTTGTTTGAGTTCATTATAGATTCTGGATATTAGCCCTTTGTCAGATGAGTAGGTTGCAAAAATTTTCTCCCATTCTGTAGGTTGCCTGTTCATTCTGATGATAGTTTCTTTTGCTGTGCAGAAGCTCTTTAGTTTAATGAGATCCCATTTGTCGATTTTGGCTTTTGTTGCCATTGCTTTTGGTGTTTTAGACATGAAGTCCTTGCCCACGCCTATGTCCTGAATGGTATTGCCTAGGTTTTCTTGTAGGATTTTAATGGTTTTAGGTCTAACATATAAGTCTTTAATCCATCTTGAATTAATTTTTGTATAAGGTGTAAGGAAGGGATCCAGTTGCAGCTTTCTACATATGGCTAGCCAGTTTTCCCAGCACCATTTATTAAATAGGGAATCCTTTCCCCATTTCTTGTTTTTGTCAGGTTTGTCAAAGATCAGATAGTTGTAGCTATGCGGCATCATTTCTGAGGGCTCTGTTCTGTTCCATTGATCTATGTCTCTGTTGTGGTACCAGTACCATGCTGTTTTGGTTACTGTAGCCTTGTAGTATAGTTTAAAGTCAGGTAGCGTGATGCCTCCAGCTTTGTTCTTTTGGCTTAGGATTGACTTGGCGATGCGGGCTCTTTTTTGGTTCCATATGAACTTTAAAGTAGTTTTTTCCAATTCTGTGAAGAAAGTCATTGGTAGCTTGATGGGGATGGCATTGAATCTATAAATTACCTTGGGCAGTATGGCCATTTTCACGATATTGATTCTTCCAACCCATGAGCATGGAATGTTCTTCCATTTGTTTGTATCCTCTTTTATTTCATTGAGCAGTGGTTTGTAGTTCTCCTTGAAGAGGTCCTTCACATCCCTTGTAAGTTGGATTCCTAGGTATTTTATTCTCTTTGAAGCAATTGTGAATGGGAGTTCACTCATGATTTGGCTCTCTGTTTGTCTGTGATTGGTGTACAAGAATGCTTGTGATTTTTGTACATTAATTTTGTATCCTGAGACTTCGCTGAAGTTGCTAATCAGCTTAAGGAGATTTTGGGCTGAGACAATGGGGTTTTCTAGATATACAATCATGTCATCTGCAAACAGGGACAATTTGACTTCCTCTTTTCCTAATTGAATACCTTTTATTTCCTTCTCCTGCCTGATTGCTCTGGCCAGAACTTCCAGCACTATGTTGAACAGGAGCGGTGAGAGAGGGCATCCCTGTCTTGTGCCAGTTTTCAGAGGGAATGCTTCCAGTTTTTGCCCATTCAGTATGATATTGGCTGTGGGTTTGTCGTAGATAGCTCTTATTATTTTGAGATACGTCCCATCAATACCTAATTTATTGAGAGTTTTTAGCATGAAGTGTTGTTGAATTTTGTCAAAGGCCTTTTCTGCATCTATTGAGATAATCATGTGGTTTTTGTCTTTGGTTCTGTTTATATGTTGGATTACATTTATTGATTTGCGTATGTTGAACCAGCCTTGCATCCCAGGGATGAAGCCCACTTGATCATGGTGGATAAGCTTTTTGATGTGCTGCTGGATTCGGTTTGCCAGTATTTTATTGAGGATTTTTGCATCAATGTTCATCAAGGATATTGGTCTGAAATTCTCTTTTTGGTTATGTCTCTGCCAGGTTTTGGTATCAGGACGATGCTGGCTTCATAAAATGTGTTAGGGAGGATTCCCTCTTTTTCTATCGATTGGAATAGTTTCAGAAGGAATGGTACCAGTTCCTCCTTGTACCTCTGGTAGAATTCGGCTGTGAATCCATCAGGTCCTGGACTCTTTTTGGTTGGTAAGCTATTGATTATTGCCACAATTTCAGAACCTGTTATTGGTCTATTCAGAGATTCGACTTCTTCCTGGTTTAGTCTTGGGAGGGTGTATTTGTCGAGGAATTTATCCATTTCTTCTAGATTTTCTAGTTTATTTGCATAGAGGTGTTTGTAGTATTCTCTGATGGTAGATTGTATTTCTGTGGGATCAGTTGTGATATCCCCTTTTTCGTTTTTTATTGCATCTATTTGATTCTTCTCTCTTTTCTTCTTTATTAGTCTTGCTAGCGGTCCATCAATTTTGTTGATCTTTTCAAAAAACCAGCTCCTGGATTCATTAATTTTTTGAAGGGTTTTTTGTGTCTCTATTTCCTTCAGTTCTGCTCTGATTTTAGTTATTTCTAGCCTTCTGCTAGCTTTTGAATGTGTTTGCTCTTGCTTTTCTAGTTCTTTTAATTGTGATGTTAGGGAGTCAATTTTGGATCTTTCCTGCTTTCTCTTGTGGGCATTTAGTGCTATAAATTTCCCTCTACACACTGCTTTGAATGTGTCCCAGAGATTCTGGTATGTTGTGTCTTTGTTCTCGTTGGTTTCAAAAAACATCTTTATTTCTGCCTTCATTTCATTATGTACCCAATAGTCATTCAGGAGCAGGTTGTTCAGTTTCCATGTAGTAGAGCGGTTTTGAGTGAGTTTCTTAATCCTGAGTTCTAGTTTGATTGCACTGTGGTCTGAGAGACAGTTTGTTATAATTTCTGTTCTTTTACATTTGCTGAGGAGAGCTTTACTTCCAACTATGTGGTCAATTTTGGAATAGGTGTGGTGTGGTGCTGAAAAAAATGTATAGTCTGTTGACTTGGGGTGGAGAGTTCTGTAGATGTCTATTAGGTCCACTTTATGTAGAGCTGAGTTCAATTCCTGGATATCTTTGTTAACTTTCTGTCTCGTTGATCTGTCTAATGCTGACAGTGGGGTGTTAAAATCTCCCATTATTATTGTGTGGGAGTTTAAGTCCCTTAGTAGGTCACTCAGGACTTGCTTTATGAATCTGGGTGCTCCTGTGTTGGGTGCATATATATTTAGGATAGTTAGCTCTTCTTGATGAATTGATCCCTTTACCATTATGTAATGGCCTTCTTTGTCTCTTTTGATCTTTGTTGGTTTAAAGTCTATTTTATCAGAGACTAGGATTGCAACCCCTGCCTTTTTTTGTTTTCCAGTTGCTTGATAGATCTTCCTCCATCCCTTTATTTTGAGTCTATGTGTGTCTCTGCACGTGAGATGGGTTTCCTGAATACAGCACACTGATGGGTCCTGACTCCTTATCCAGTTTGCCAGTCTGTGTCTTTTGATTGGAGCATTTAGCCCATTTACATTTAACGTTAATATTGTTATATGTGAATCTGATCCTGTCATTATGATGTTAGTTGGTTATTTTGCTCGTTAGTTGCTATAGTTTCTTCCTAGTCTCGATGGTCTTTACAATTTGGCATGTTTTTGCAGTGGCTGGTACCGGTTGTTCCTTTCCTTGTTTAGTGCTTCCTTCAGGAGCTCTTTTAGGGCAGGCCTGGTGGTGACAAAATCACTCAGCGTTTGCTTGTCTGTAAAGTGTTTTATTTCTCCTTCACTTATGAAGCTTAGTTTGGCGGGATAGGAGATTCTGGGTTGAAAATTCTTTTCTTTAAGAATGTTGAATATCGGCCCCCACTCTCTTCTGGCTTGTAGAGTTTCTGCTGAGAGATCAGCTGTTAGTCTGATGGGCTTCCCTTTGTGGGTAACCCGACCTTTCTCTCTGGCTGCCCTTAACATTTTTTCTTTCATTTCAACTTTGGTGAATCTGACAATAATGTGTCTTGGAGTTGCCCTTCTCGAGGAGTATCTTTGTGGCGTTCTCTGTATTTCCTGAATCTGAATGCTGGCCTGCCTTGCTAGATTGGGGAAGTTCTCCTGGATAATATCTTGCAGAGTGTTTTCCAACTTGGTTCCATTCTCCCCATCATTTTCAGGTACACCAATTAGACGTAGGTTTGGTCTTTTCACATAGTCCCAAATTTCTTGGAGGCTTTGTTCATTTCTTTTTATCCTTTTTTCTCTAAACTTCCCTTCTCTCTTCATTTCATTCATTTCATCTTCCATCAGCGATACCCTTTCTTCCAGTTGATCGCATCTGCTACTGAGGCTTCTGCAATCTTCGCGTAGTTCTCGAAACTTGGCTTTCAGCTCCATCGGCTCCTTGAAGCCCTTCTCTCCATTGGTTATTCTAGTTATCCATTCTTCTAATTTTTTTTCAAAGTTTTTAACTTCTTTGCTGTTGTTTTGAATTTCCTCTCGTAGCTCAGAGTAGTTTGATCGTCTGAAGCCTTCTTCTCTCAACTCATCAAAGTCATCCTCCATCCAGCTTTGTTCCGTTGCTGGTGAGGAACTGCGTTCCTTTGGAGGAGGAGAGGTGCTCTGTTTTTTAGAGTTTCCAGTTTTTTTGGTCTGTTTTTTCCCCATCTTTGTGGTTTTATCTACTTTTTGTCTTTGATGATGGTGATGTACAGATGGGTTTTTGGTGTGGATGTCCTTTCTGTTTGTTAGTTTTCCTTCTACCAGACAGGACCCTCAGCTGCAGGTCTGTTGGAGTTTACTAGAGGTGCACTCCAGACCCTGTTTGGCTGGGTGTCAGCAGTGGTGGCTGTAGAACAGCGGATTTTCGTGAGACCACAAATTCAGCTGTCTGATAGTTCCTCTGAAATTTTGTCTCAGAGAAGTACCGGGTTGAATGAGGTGTCAGTCTGTCCCTACTGGGGGGGTGCCTCCCAGTTAGGCTGCTCAGGGGTGAGGGACCCACTTTAGGAGGCAGTCTGACCGTTCTCAGATCTCCAGCTGCGTGCTGGGAGAACCACTACTCTCTTCAAAGCTGTCAGTCAGACAGGGACATTTAAGTCTGTGGAAGTTCTTGCAGAGTTTTTGTTTGTCTGTGCCCTGCCCCCAGAGGTGGAGCCTACAGAGGCAGGCAGGCCTCCTTGAGCTGTGGTGGGCTCCACCCAGTTCGAGCTTCCTGGCTGCTTTGTTTACCTAAGCAAGCCTGGGCAATGGCGGGCGCCCCTCCCCCAGCCTCGCTGCCGCCTCGCAGCTTGATCTCAGACTGCTGTGCTAGCAATTAGCGAGACTCCGTGGGCATAGGACCCTCCGAGCCAGGTGCGGGACACAATCTCCTAGTGTGCCGTTTTCCAGGCCCGTTGGAAAAGCGCAGTTAGGGTGGGACTGACCCGATATTCCAGGTGCTGTCTGCTTCCCCTTTCTTTGACTAGGAAAGGGAACTCCCTGACCCCTTGCGCTTCCCGAGTGAGTCAATGCCTCGCCCTGCTTCGGCTCGCGCACAGTGCGCTTCACCGACTGTCCTGCACCCACTGTTAGGCACTCCCTAGTGAGATGAAACCAGTACCTCAAGCAGAAATGCAGAAATCACCCGTCTTCTGTGTCGCTGGGGCTGGGAGCTGGAGACCGGAGCTGTTCCTATTCGGCCATCTTGGCTCCACCCCTCTCCTCTAATTCTTCCTCTCGATATTTTCTGAAGACTGTACAGGAGAGGGAGAAGCACCTTTGATGTGGGTCACATCAATCAATCAGTCAATCATAATGGGCATTATCATCCATCTGTGGTGTTTGTGTTTACTTCAAGTACAAAAGTGCAGGCTTATTATAAGAAACTTAGAAAACATAAAAAAATTGAAAGATACGTATATCATAATATAATTACATGTAACAGAATAACATATACATTACGTATAGAGAGAATATGTATATATTCCAACATTTGAATTTAACTATTTTATCATTTTGGTGTATTCCCTTCCAGTATGTTTGTCTCATTCATATCTTTCTCTAAAATAAAATAAAATAAAATAAATTCATCCATATGCACTCTAGATGCCATATGAGTAGAGCTCATATCCTTTCACCCTACCTAGCCTCCCTAGCCGTGATTTAGAATTTCCCAAGTGACTTTCTTTTTCGTCCAGGGAGACATGCCTCAAGAGAAGGAGGCTTAATTTTAATATCTTAATTTGAGAAGATTGACTGTTAAATACCTTGCGATTCATCCTGAAGCCAAATGCATTATATATCATTTTGTTTGCATTTGTTGGCAGTTTTTAGTGGTCCAAATTGATCCTCTGATTAGCGTGCCTAAGCAGGCGTTGACCATAGAGGTATTTCTTTTTTTTTTTTTTTTTTTGAGACCGAGTCTTGCTCTGTCCCTCAGGCTGGAGTGCAGTGGCGCGATCTCAGCTCACTGCAAGCTCCGCCTCCCGGGTTCACGCCATTCTCCTGCCTCATCCTCCCGAGTAGCTGGGACCACAGGCGCCCACCACCACGCCCGGCTAACTTTTTGTATTTTTAGTAAAGACACGGTTTCACCATATTAGCCAGGATGGTCTCGATTTCCTGACCTTGTGATCCGTCCGCATAGAGGTATTTCATACTCCCTGTACTTGTGTACAAGTGTGTGTGTATACACCCTCCGGCCACACTCCACCAGCTACTCTCTGACTTTGATTAAGGAAGAAATAAGTTTGTGTCACCTGCAACCTACCTTCTGTTTTGTACCAGTAAAAGATTCTGCCCTTGCTAGGGTTGTGAGCCCACCCTCCCTCAGAGCCCTGCTGCTTTTCCAGGAAGCAGGGAGGTGAGGTATGGAGCTAGCACTGCAGCAGCTGTGTCGGAGAGCAGGATGGTGGCTGAGTAATAAAGATCCTGGCTGCTGTTTTCTGGAGGGAGAAGGCCTGGCTTGCTAAACAAAGTAAGATGGAAAGAAGTAACAGGGGAGTAGCTTGTCACACCCACCCAGCCTGACAGCCCGACAGGTGAGTTAGCAAATGCTACATTATAAGGAATTGCAAGCTATTTTCTGCAAAGTGGGCAAAGACTCTGGGATTAACGACTGTACAGCATGATAGATGTTGCTAAAGAAGGCCATAAATTACCAGCCATAAACCTGGCAAAGCTTATCCGATTGTATGTTGCAATCTGGGGCACTGGCAGATTTCCAGCACGGCTGGGGGTGGCAGGGTGGGCGTGGGAGTTGATGCAGAAGCTGGCAATGCATACTCCTGGCCGTAGGGTACAGATGGTGAGCTTGGCAGATGTCCAGAATTGGAGGCTGTGGAGGCAGCAATGCTACTGGATGAGCTCTGCCTTCTCTGAATGGCAGCCCTTGGTCAGAGATGCTAGAAAAGCCCACAATAAGGCTTGGCATGAACAATTAAAATAAAAACAAAGAACCTCAGTCTTCTTCCCATTTCCTAGGTATGGGATGGATGGCCAAGGGGGCCTTTCCTTGGATATGAATTGTGAGATCAAATCCCAGTTGTTTTTTTATCTCAGGTCTTGAAGAGGAAGATGAGAGGTGGTGGGGGTGGGCGTGGAGAGAAGACCTGGGATGATGTCTGCTCCCAACTTCCTCTGTCAGGGATCCTAAACCTGGTTAAGTGCTGTGGATCTAAACTGTGACCATGACAAGGACCTTCAGGCCATTACCATGGCCTTAAATGATGACCAATCTCCAGCCAGACCCAAGTCCAGTTCTTGCATTCCCAAAACCTTCTCCTTTCTCCCCACCCTGGGTGAAATGAAAAGACATCCCCTCCCCATTGTCTTTTTCTGCCTGTTCCTGTGGTTTTAAGAAAAGGTATAAGGTAATCAAAGTACAGAAAAAAGAAGAAGAGAGAGAAAAAAGAGGATCAAACGAAAGAAAAGATGAGAGTAGGGTCAAAGAATCACACAATTTCCTCAGGTCTTTCCCTCCAATCCCCATTACCAAGAGTTGCATCAAACATGACACTGATTAACTGCTAGTGGGAGATATGCAGCAATAAGATATGGAGCTATCTTCTACCTTCTTCCCATCCAGTACACACTTGTACACACACACACACACACACACACACACACACACACAAACTTTTTATACACATACTTTTAAAAAAGTGTCTGCTTACCAAATAACGAAGATCAGACTCAACAGTTAATTGTTCCCCTCCTTTCTTTCCTCTCCTATGGTGCAGAGGGCAATACACCTAAGCAACACTGATCCTTGTGTGTAAGGACTGCAAAGCAGTGAAGGCATGCTGCTTCCTTCCAAGTGCTGATGGTCACAGAGGCATGGAAGGCAGATCAAAGGCCAAGAAAGCACATGAGCTGAGTTCTGCATGAAGATACAGGGTCAGAAAAAGTTTGACTATCAGCCTATGTATTTACTGAGTACCTATTAGATACTGTGTCAGCCATTAGGGATTCAGTGGTGGACAAAATAGATGTAGCACATTCCTCATGGAATTTAGTAACTAAGCAGTCTGCAGAAGCCATTGGTGCTACTGACCAAGTATCTCTTGCTCTCTGCTTTCTGGAGGCCTGGCAGGATTGCACTTTCTGGCCCCTTTAGGTTTGCTGGGGCCATGTGGCTTGTGAGTGGAGGTGCACCGTGTCACTTCCAGGACAAAGCTTTATTTCATTGCCAATGTGAGACCTTCCCAAGCAATATTCAATTTGGTGGCTGTTCTAACATCCTGGGTCCCTGAGAAACTAAAATAAGCAGAGTCTGCCAGCTAACTTGCAATGGACAGGTGGCATGAACAAGCAATAAACTTACATTGTTTAAGTCACTGAGCATTTGGGAGCATTTTTCACTATAGCATAACATAGCCTGTCCTGACTGATATACTCCTAACAGGGACCAACACCTTTATTGAGAATCCACTATGTGCAAACCTTGTGCTGGGCACCGTGGTTGGATAGAAGCATTCATGGGTACTAATCTCTACCCTCAGACTGTCACAACCTGGTTGAAGAACACACGAGGAACATGCCAACCATCATTTTTAGCACATAGACACCCAATAAATGTATTGGTTGCTAATAGGAGTCTATCAGTCAGAGGCTAAAGATGAGTAGAACTCAAAGGAGAGAGAGAGAGTGCCACAGATTGGGTAGTGAGGAAAGACTTTGTGGAGGTTTGGACTTGAGTTGGGCCTTGAAGGCTAGATTGAGTGTAACCAGGTAGACAGCAGTGCATAAAGCATTCCAGGTGGCAGACAGCCCACACCACAGTGCACTGGGGGACTGTGTATGACGGGCTTAGGAGGCAGTTGGTAAAAGTTGCTGTCCCCACACAAGCAGTGAGAAGGCTAAGTGGTGGGGACCGCACTGCTAAGTTGAACCAAGCTGGAGCCTGCAGATGCTGGTGGAAAAGTCATCCTCCTGGGAGCTGTGGGGGCAAAGGAAAAGGTGGGGCAAAGTAGATGGCCCAGGCCTGCTCTGCTAGGGGCTGCGATTCGAGACATCCTCATGTCGGGAGCTGTGCCTCCAGCCAGCAGCCGTTTTTTCCCCTCATTCTTTGCAGAAGGTAATAACCTGTCACCAGAGCAAATGAAGTCTGATTTACATGAAATTTAACGCTAAGCATTTTACTTTATTCCCTGGCACTGCAGTGGCAGGATGGCAGTGCTGGCATAGCCGGGCCTGCTGTGTGCAGCTGCGGGATTTCACTGGATAGAAGTTTAAAAAGAAATTACTTTTCTGTGACAGGGTCTATCACCATGGGCAGGGGGGTCTCAGTCAGCTTGGCAATTTCCCACCTGTTTTCCCTGAAAGAGATGCAAAGTCAGGTGGAGAGAATTTGAGCAAGGTGGGAGGAGAGGAGGAAGTGCAGTCAGAAGTCTATTCAGTATTTCCGGGCGCTGGTGGGTGATCCTTACCTCACCATGACAGTGACTTGAGTCTCATAAAGCAGCATTGGTACCACCCTTGCACAGGCCATCATGATTGCCATCTATCACCAACGATCAGAAATATTCTTTCAGGACCAGCCCTGACTATGCTAGGCACAGCAGCTACAAAGACAAGGCCACTGCCCCTAAGAATTTATTCTTAGTGACACCAGCTACTCACATAAAAGCATGATCTTTCCCCACCTCCATCATCTTCCCACCACATCAACCCAAGCTTGTAAAGACTTCATAAACTTTACTATCCTTTGCTAAATGTTCACCCTTTCACTTAGAATATCTCCATCCTGTTTATTTTTTGAGACTCTGCATAATCCTACTTCATTTTTGAGACACTATTTTTTGAGATGCCACATCTTCCATGAAGCCTTCTTCAACCCCCAAACCAAAATAAGGCTCCCCTTCCTCTGTGCTCCCAATTCATACTAATTACAACTTATTTTAGTGCTCATTACTTCTCTACTCTGTGTATGATAATTGAGAGGCATGTGTTTTCCCATCACTGGACTCTGTAAAATCCTCAAAGACTAATATAAAGACCCTGGTAATTAGCCAAAGGAGGGCCATCCATTCTTTTTCAAGCATGCCCCCTGGGGGTTTCAATTCATTCCCCCACACCATATGCAGGGTGATTAGATACCCTGTGTTATTCTCATCTGGCAGGGAAAGGGAGTTCATGCAGCAGGGTAAGCATATATAGGGTAAAAGACGTAGGCTACAGAGAGTCTTGAATCTCAGGCTAGAGAGTCTGGATCCAACTCTAGAGATAATAGGGGCCCAGGGAAGAATTTGGGGTAACTGCCTTCAAGTAGTTCAATAACTTCCCCTACAGTTTGTTGGGCAAGTTATGTCTTGTTGCTACTTTTCTTTGTCCTTGGGATCCGTGTTTTAGGAGTTTGCTAGGTCTGGGAGTGAAGTCATTTCTTTTTCTTGACCAAGTGACCTGAGGATTCCCTGGTCACCCTCTTGGGCCATGACAGTTCCATTTCTGGGATCTCCCTGCTGCCTAACACACAACAGACAGTCAATTACTCTTGCCATGATTTATCTGAGGCCACACTGGAATCTTCCATCTTCACTAGACATCTGACACTGCCCCACACAAGCCTTGGTCAGTGTGGGTGCTCAGGAAGTAGAAATGGCTTGGAGGGCTGGGGGTGCGGGTTTGGGAGCGAGGTAGGGAAAGGGGCTGGCAGCTATCACACTGACCCTTCCTGCCCCTGTGAATAATGCCATCTATAATATCATTTCTGTGGAGGGCCACGCTAACCGTCAGAGTGTTCAGAATCTGTGGTCTACCCATTGGCCTTTCCTGCACTGTATTTGATGGTCCAGCTGCAGTAGAGCAGCACCAGGAGGGAAATCTACTGCTCCAAATGCTATATTCCAGAGCCTATTAGAAATGAGTTTCACATTTTTCTGCAGGGAAAGATTATCCATGCCATTGCTCATGCAGATAACTAAGAGTGGGTTGTCAATATCCTACATATTAACTGTGTGACCTTGAGCGAGTTATTTCACCTCCCCAAGCCTCGGCTTCCTCCTCTGTAATATAAGGAGGAAATTGCTTTGAAAAGTTGTTGAAAGCAGAAAATGAAGACCCAGCCCAGGGCCTGCCATGTGCTGGATGCTCAATATATGTTAGCACTTGTTATTAGTAGTGAATAGATCCAGACCTCTCGGGTCTGTATTTGTGTGCCTGGCTGAGCAGGGCTCGCCTCACAGTGGAGTTTAGTAGGTTCCACTTGTCAAATGAGGATGTGGGTGTGAGGTGGAGCGGGCGGGCCTGCCGGGGGAACCTGGATGCATTCAGGGGAGATCTGGGGACAGAGAGGGAGGGGTGAGGGCAATTTAACTACATAGATAACCAGATAATAGCAAGATGAGGTGCCATGGAGAAGGTAAACAAGATTGATAAAAGAGATTAAAAAGGAGGGAGAGGAAAGACAGTGCAGGGGAATATAAATAGAACAGAATATCAACAGGATAGATGCTGTGGATGAAAAGGGGCTGTAAAGCAGAACAGGCAGAAAATACAAACAGTGCAAATAGCCCAGTGGATAGAATATGAAAATGACATAGGCATACAGATGGGGAGCATTACCTAGATACACGCAGGAACAGTGGGGAGAGAGATGAATGAGAGAAGGGAGGAGGGAGACCCTTGAGGCTGCAGCTCCATCTCGGGTTCACTGCCTCTGGCTAGTCTCTGGCCCCTAATGGCTTCAGTGATGTGGCTTAATGAGGAGATCCCTGGAGCTGAACTAGAATTAAAACAAATGGAAATCCTGTCGGGATTTTGTCACCTCTTCTGCACTCGCCATTGAGAAGAATTTAAATGAGAGCCAGCCTGGCAATTAGTGTATCATCCTGTAGCTGTGATGAAGGAGGACTTCTGTGGATTCTGATACTGGGGCAGTTGAGGGTGGTGGCTACCTCTGGTGAGGTGAAGTCTGTCTGGGCAGAAGCCTCCTCCCGTACTGCCAGGAACCCTGGATGTCATGGCAGGCCCTGTCTCAGCTCACTAAGGCCAGGAACTCTTTGCCTTGGCCACAGTGCTACCATCAAATGTTATCTGTATAATTCTCTCAACTAAGCAAAAATAACTGACTCAGAATCCTTCACCATTTCCCATCATAAGTCCCATTTATTCAGAGCTAGAGGCTGAGGTAAGTCCTCCCTCTCTCCCTCCCTCCCTCCCTTCCTCCTATTCCTTCCTTCCTTCCTTCCATCCATCCATCCTTCTTGCCTGCCAACCTACCTGCCTGCCTGCATTTAAGATTTGCTGAGCATTTAGCCATCATTATATAACACAAGATATTTTATTAAAAAAAAAAAGATATTTTACATGGGCTATGGGAGTGCTACAGACTGTAGGAATTATGAGGAGTCAAAGGCAGGAAGACAAGCTTGCTGTGGGCTGGTGAGCGTGGAGAGGGGCTTGAAGTATGAGCAGGTTCAATAGGGAAGATGGGTGGGACTGGCAGACCAGGCAGAGGGGAGGGTCTGAGAAAGAAAATGAAGAGCACATTTGGGCAACGGCAATTAGACCAATGTGATGGGAGCTGAGGATTTGGCAGAAGAACAGTGGGCACAAGGTATGGAAAAGTCATTTGGATGAATGGGATGGTCAAGGTCAGGAATTTGGATGTTATCTAGTATCAGTTATAACCCACTGAGGTTTTGAGGAGTACAGACAAAGTCAGTTTGGGATGGTGATGGGTAAAATGATAGAGAAGACATGGGGTAGGAGATAAAGAGGCCAGAGCAGGGGTCCCGTCCTTGGAAATAGATGGGAGAGGGTCAGCAGCACCACCCGCCCTTCTTTCCCATAGTCCTTCCTCCTTAGATACCCAACTTCTATTCTGATCCCCAGGCAGGTCCTGCCTTTTATCCTTCCATTCCTTTCCTTCTCCCTTCCCTTTCCCTTTCAGGGGGGTGGCTTCAGTTTTTAAGGAGGCTATTGGTCTCCATGGCAACTTAGATACATCAGAGATCCCTGAAAAGATGCTGAGGTCCAAACGGCATAAGGAAAGGAAAGCTAGAGACAGGCTCCCTCCATCAAGGCATTCACCTGCAGAGTCGACCCCAAGAAGCCCACTACCTGACATCTACACATTTGATTCAGGGAGGCAGCTGCTGGGGAGAAAAGTGGGGAGGTGGCTCTGGCAGCTGATGCAAGACAGCTTGACGCTCTCACATGAGGTGTGGCCAATTATTTTGACAATTCTGTCTTGCATGTCAGTTAAATGTTTTGTGCTGTACAACCTAACTTCTCCCCAAAGATAGCAGGGGCAGGAAAACGAAGCCTACCTTTTTTGTATGCCCCGTAGAACCTGGCACAGTGCTGCACACTGGGTAAGAGCTCAGAAATACTATTTAAATAAATGAATGAAGCCCGACACTGTACCTGGGGGGGTCTCTATTTGCATATGAAATGTGATTAACTTTTTACACAGATCCAAGGGAGGGCTGTCATTCAAAGTAATGCCTTTGCTGATTCTCCCACTGCTCAAAATATCCTTTGAACTTCTCTTAGAATTATCTTTAAGGCTAGTTAACGAGCCACACAAGAATAGCAGTCTTATTACATTACAATCACCCCTTGCACATGGAATAAGCCCTCCCTTCTTCTGCAACTTTCAGCAAAAGAAAGCTTGTGGGATGATTTTTACCTCCTTTCAAAGAAGCCCTTTTGTGGTTCATTTAACTTATTTTTTTACTTTCAAGATTGTCCATGATATTTTCACATAATCTTATTTACATGAGAGAAGGGAATGGTGTTTGTGTGTTTGTTTGTTTGTTTATTTGTTGGTGTGGGATATGGTCAATTAAGGGCAGGTTGCCCTGCCCTGGCCTCCTACCATTTTATGGCATGTAGATCTATTTCCTTCAATTGCTTTAAAAATTATCAATATTGTCTTCCGTTGTGAGAGTGGGGAGCTCCTGTATATTCTTCTAGAAAGAACAGAGGGTTTCAAGTTGTCAAGGGGTTGGGGGGGTGGGTCTCTGTTTTGAAAACAAAAACTGTGTGAAAAGGTACAGTTATGATTGACAGCAAGTCAGTTTTCCTTCCAGGTTTCCAAGTGGGAACACTGCCAGTCTAGCCATCAGGACTGAAAGCTCAGTTGAACAAGCTTGAGCTGACAGCTGGCTTTTAAAAATCCACAGAACTTTCTGCATGGTGTTGTGGCTGGCCCAGGCTTTGCAGAGACTGCTGCTGCTGCCCCCAGTGGCGTCAACTAGAACTGAAAATGGGAATCCCTCACCCTTGCCTACTGTCTGTGTCTACCCAGTGTCTTTTCCTCCAGAGCAAAGGTTGCTGGATAGAATGCCATGGATGCGTCAAGAGCAGCCTCCACTGTAATCTCCACACTCTCAGACAGGGGTTCATCTGAGCAGAAGACTAAATCCTTTCTTGGCATGTGGGCTAAAGTCTCCTGGCAAAGAAACTGAGGTCCCAGCTCATCAGAAATTCTATCTTCGGCAGCCATTTGCAGATGGATTGGAGTTTCTTGGGGTCGAGCATTTGCACTTGTCCACCTCCACCTCCAAACTGGATATTTATAGTAGAAAAACAATCTGTTGGTTGGGAAGAGCAAGGAACCCTCATGGCAGCATGGAGTGGTGGAGAGAAAGTGTGGTGGGAGTTCTGATCTCCTTGAACTTTCATGCGCCCAATGCTCCTTGTCTTTGACTTCACTACAATGAAGCTTTGGAATCTTTGGGGTATTTTTTCTTACCTTTTGAGAGTTCCATTTTTATATTTGCAAAATGACAGATTAGATAACATGATCAGGTTTATAGTGTTGGTGACAGGCATAAAGTGACATGGCCCTGCTAATAAAGACAGATAAGGCTAGAAACTCAGTAACAAGTCAGTATTTCCCATTACTGGTATATCTAGAAGCCAGCAAGCTTGTGCTTATTCATCCCTATCTACATGCCAGGGACTGACAGCACATGTTTGGGATGTGAGAAGCCAGAATTAGAGATATTATCTCTGGCCCTAGACTAGAGCAAAACTAATCAAATCCTGCAGGCCAGAATCTAGGATTCATCAAAAGGATGCTTCAACCAACTAAACTCACAAATTCTGGGTGGTACCAGGAAAAGATTCTCTTTTTGGCTGCAAAATCTTAAAGATTCAACAAAAGTAAAGCAATATTCTAAAATATTATCTCATGACTTTTCCTTTATAGGTAATGCCTTTTTACCTACAACTCTTTCACCTTTGAAACTAGACCACCAGGCTGAAGCTAATTGCCCCAAGGCACCATAGAACCTCTTGAGAACCAAGACTTAGAGTGCCGTTTTTGAGTTCTTGAAAGCCAATATTTGCTATTCCAAGAGCTAGGACTCATTGTAGTTATTGCTGCATTATTTTTGTTTTAATATCAAAACTTAGCTTTGACTGTGGTGAGAAAAGGCTGAAGGACTCAAGCATGGAATTTACACTACAAATTAGAGAAGAAGAAATTCCTAAAGCTGTAAAGACAGTTGCACCATCATACAGAGAGGAGGTAGGACCTTTTCTAGACTTGAGAGAAAATCCTGAAGAAGATGGGAAGATGACTACAAACAAGTTTCAGTGGTGAGTATGGGCCATGCTCCATGTTCTACTTTGAGGTTGAAACCCTGGGAGAGGGGGTGGTGGAGAACTCCACATAGTGAGCCAAGAGGCCTTTACTATGCATCTTGCCTGGACTAGTAGTATCAGTGTTCTTGCCTGGACCCTAGTATCAGTGTTCTTGCCTGGACCCAGAGGACCACATCACTATGGGGAGTTGTGTAGATGAAAGGTGCAATGGTTTGAATGCTTGTATCCTCCAAAACTCATGTTGAAATTTAATTGCCATTGTAACAGTATTAAGAGGTGGAACCTTTACAAGGTGATTAAGCCATGAGGGAGGGCTCCACCCTTACGAATGGATTAATGCCACTATCATGGGATTGGGTTCATTATAAAAGGGTTAGTTCAGCCGCCTTTTCTCCTCTTAACATCTCTCTGCCCTTCTGCCATTTCTGTGCCTTCTGCAATGTGATGACACGCAAAAAAGCCCCCCACCCCCACCCCCGAGATGCCAGCACCTTGATCTTGGACTTCTGAGTCTTCAGAACTATGAGAAATACCTTTTTGTTTATTACAACTTACTCAGTCTCAGCTATTCTGTTATAGCAGCACAAAATAGACTAAGACAACATGATAGGTATGGGCAAAGAGAGGGCCAGAGGAAATAATTCCTCCTACCTCAACCCCCTAGACTGCCTCCCTAAGGGTGTGGAGGAGATCTCATGTGCCTGAGTAGAACACAGGTGGCTGTAATTTGAAATCCAAGAGACCTGCCAGGGTAGCCAGGGGAAGGAGAGCCCAGGTAGGAGCTGAGCTGGCATTGAAGCCTCAGAAAGCCACAGTGCCTGTGAGAGCTGAAGTAGGAGCCCAGCTGGCTAGGGAAGCCTGTTGAGCTGACCCAGGACAATGACAAGCATGCTACAAGAATTGCAAGACACCCAGCAGCAGGCAGCAGCAGAGAAGAGAGCCTGCTGCCAAGGTCATGCACAATTTCCACTCCTGCCCATACCCAGAACCTAAGAGACCCCTGATAGGACTGAGGCAGTGACTAACAGGGGGCTAGCAGGTCTAAGAAATCTCATGGGACAGGAGAGGAGGGCACAGGGAGACTGCATGGACTGGTCAGTGGAGACCATAGTAGAACAGTGGTCAACTAGGAAGGTGCAGCAGAAATCAAGGCTGATGCTCACTGATCAGGAGAAATCATCAAACCTTAGTGGAAACAAGCAAGGCCAAAGGATGGCTTAGATACCAAATACTCCCTTCCCCCCATTCCTGCAGCATTCAGGGTGTCTTCTGACTGTACATGGGCAGGCATGGTGAGGGTCAGCCACTACTTGAGACACAGAAAAGGGAAATGACATCTCCATTTGAGATAGTTCATGCAAAGATTACAGAACTGATTGATCAAATTCAGACAAATATGTGCTGTAGAGAACTGCAGGATCAACCATGTCTTAAAAGAGGCCAGCTCACTCTGCCCAGAATGACACACCAGAAGATCCAGCACAGGGAAGCCAAGGAGTGTGGGGATGTAGTCCAGAAGACATGGAGCTGTGTGACCTGGACACCTTTCTTGACCCTCTTAGGCTCAAATACCTCATCTGTAATACAAACCTTAATGGGTGCTATTACAGCTAAATTGTATCCCTCTAAAAAGATATGTTGAAGTCCTAATCCCCAGTGCCTCAGAAGGTGACCCTATTTGGAAATAGGATTTTAACAGAGGTAACCCAATTAAAATGAGGTAATTGGGGTAGGCCCTAATCCAATGTGACTGGTGTCCTTATCAAAAGAGGGAATTTGGAAACAGATGCAGACACAACAGAGGGAAGATGATATGATGACATGCAGGGAAAAGGCAGCCACATGACTGGAGTGATACCTCTACCAGCCAAGGAATGACAAGAATTGCAGGGAAACACCAGAAACCAGAAGAAGCAAGGGAGGATTCTCCCTTACAGACATCAGAAAGAGCATGGGCCTGTTGACACCATGATTCTAGACTTGGACTTCTGGCTTGCAGAACTGTGAGACAATAAATTACTGCTGTTTTTTGCCATCCAGTTTTCGGTACTTTGTTATGGCAACCCAAGGAAACTAATATAGGTGGCCTGCAAGGTTTGAATGTGTGATGTATGAAAAGCATCAACCACATAACAGATTCTAAAACATCGAAAATTATAACAATAAATACTCGCTATTTGATGCTTAACCCTCTTTATGACTCTGGGCTCAAGGGCCTAGGATCTTCTGGTTCATAGATAACCTTGGTTTGTATCAACATTTTCACTCATAATAATTGGCATGAGATAATAATAACAAGAAGTTCTCAATATTCTCACCAGCCTACAGCCTCATTTTTTAAATAAAGTTTGGTTTAATTTATTTTAGGCTTAGGAGCTTGTACTAATTAGTATAGCTGTATATATATTAAGTGTAAATGAACTTTTCTACATCTCCCACCCAACGGTCAATGAAGGGCTCCAATTTCAGATGCTTTGGTGTCTCCTCCACAGTTGCACAGAAGCAGTCTGGACAGGGGTGTGTCTGCATGTCATTGGTTTATTGGCTTCCTTTAGCTGCCTCCTACTAAATAACGTTGCTAATAGCAAACACAAACATGAGTGTTGATGATGTGCAGGCACATTCTGAGGGCTTAACTCATGTCAACCCATTTAACCTTCTTAACAAAAACTGATGATGTGACCTGGGCACAAAAACTGATGAAGTAGGTGCAGTTATCTATATTTGATGGAATAAAACAAAAAACAGAGGCATGGAAGAGGGAGGAGAGTTAAATAATTTGCCTAAGGTCATATAACTAACAAATATAAAACCATGATTTGAATGCAACTACTCAAACTTAAGCACAAAACTATATGAACTATCATTTGCTGCAAAAGTCATTCCTGAAGTAGTTCTGAAACAAAATCGCAAAATGTTAGAGAAAATCTTGAGCATGTATTATGTGCCAAGAGTATTGCAAAAACATTATCTTGCTAATTCTCATAATAGCCTAAAAATGAAACTATTATTATTCCCATTTTATGGATGAGAAAGCTGAGGCATAGAGATTAAATAACTTGAATGAATACCACAGATTTTAAGTCTCAGAGCTAGGATTCAGACTTGTGTTTTTCAGATTCCAAAGCCCATGTTCTTTATACCAGATCATTCTGGCTCGAAAGACAGGAGGACCTTAATAGTATAATAGCATAATATCCTATCCAGACAGGAACTGCTTGAAGAACACCCTAGTAAATGGTGGTTCTTGAGTATCTTCAGTTGCTGAAAATCTGTTCTCACATGGTCAGCCTCCCACTTCCTTCCTTCTCTCTTTCTCCCTCTCTCCCTTCTTCCCTTTCCCTCCATCTCTCATTTCCTTCTCTCCTGTCATTAATGAAGGGCCTAGAAAAGTTTCCTAACTTTCGTGATGTCTTGGCACACATAAAGAATAGTTTCCAGACTTAGGCTGCTCAGGGCTCCAGCAGCTAGGATGCCCTAAGCACTGAGGTGTGCCAAAACTTGGGCACACTTGTAACTCACCTGGAGAACATAGTTAAGAAGCTTTGCTCTAAAAGAAGTGACTAATAAGTAATGAGGCAATGTTAATACAGCATGGTGTGTCCTATGATGAGATGAGTACAGGACTGGAAGAATATCAGCAGAATAATGACTCAGTCTTTGGTGAACAGGGAAGCCTTCAAGGAAGAGGGATTTTCCAGGATGTCATCTAAAAGAGGTTGATTTCATACTGGGAAAGAGATGGATGCTGGGTAGGGGGATTTGTAGTCAGGAGGAATCCTATCTGGAGATGCCAGGTACTCCAAACATAGCTTTAGTTGTCTTTTTATTTATCTTTTCTATATTTTACTTTTGTTTCTTCCACCCCCATCTCTTTTCTGGACCACTTTCCTTATTCTTTTTTTTTTTTTTTCCTGCAACCTCCGCCTCCCAAGTTCAAGTGATTGTCCTGCCTCAGCTTTCTGAGTAGCTGGGATTACAGGTGTCTGCCACCATGGCCAGCTAATTTTTGTATTTTTAGTAGAGACAAGGTTTCACCATGTTGGCCAGGGTGGTCTGGTCTTGAACTACTGACCTCAGGTTATCTGCCCACCTCAGCCTCCCAAAGTGCTGGGATTAGAAGCGTGAGCAACCATGCCCAGCCCTGCTTTCCTTATTCCTTCCTAGCTGATACTGTCAGTGTATAGGTGGCCCCCATAAATAGCCCTCCAACCTATGGAGAAAAAAGTGGCCATCTTCATTAGAGTATGTTACAGAAGTTTTGGTGAGAAGAGTCACAGAGCCACTGGATATTGGTCATGGTACTGAGACTCACCTGGCTGGGATGATCTTTAAAGGATGGGATAAATCTTGTGGCTGAAACAACGTGAAGTCACTCTGGTCACTTCTGGCAAAGAGACCAAAGTTGTAGGGATGAAGAGTGGCCAGGGCATGGCAGCTCTTTCCTTAATTACCAAATTTGCTCTACATAATGAAACATCAGCAACAGCCCATCAGTATTCTACAGTTCTGTGGGAAATAATTTTATATATGGCTCTTTATTTTCTCAAACATTTTATTCTGACATTTATTTTACAACCAAATACCAAAGACTTATTTCTCTACAAAGCCTGCATTACGTCAACATGATTTTTCCTTCAAGAAAACATACCCATAAACAAATCATTGAGAAAAAGGAAAATGCTCCATGTCCCAGTGCAGCTTGGCAGATTACCACAAAACTTCAGTTCATAACAGTTGCTGGCTTAGGACATGTCTAGCATAGGGTAGGTCCTGATTGTTAATAAATAATTGTTATGTTAATTGAATTAAGGAATGCAGAGTGGCATAAAAGAAAGGTGGGCTTTGGACTCTGATCCAGGTTTGAATCTGAACCCAGCCACTTGTATAGCTGAGTAACCCAGAGTGAATTATTTAATCCTTTTGAGTTTCAGTTTTCTCTTTTATAAAACTGAGGCAAAACCACCTGACTCACATTTGAGGATTAAATGAAACCATGTAGTTAAGAATCTAGCTCAATACTTGTGTATGGTAGATACATAGAAAAAATAGTTCTCTCCTTTTTTCAAATTGGCCCACCAACAAAGTTGTGTAGCGTGCTCCGATAAATCATTGGCCAATTAAAGCAAGAATCAAGGACCTGGTGTCAGAAGCATTGATTCTTAATTCTGGCCACAAAAAAGGAATTACATGGACTTTTAAAAAAAACGTCAGTGCCTAGACCCCATCCCAATAATTTTTAATTTAATAGTTCAGGGATGGAGCCAGGAAAACAATATTTTTTTCAAAAGCTGCCCAGGTGATTTTTAATGTGCAGAAGGGTTGAAATGCACTGGACAAGAAAAAGAAAGCCCTTTTGCTCTACTCTGGTCTGACCAGCCTGTGCAGGTTGTTGCATTCCATTCCCATGTAACCATTAAGAGAGGGGAAGCAAACAGTGAGGACTTCTCACATGGTGGAGGAGATTAAGCCTAAGTCATAAAGTGAAGAGCTCAAGGATGGGGCCATTGGCTTGACTGACTGAAGATGGCCAGGAGTGAATGATCACTTTCCAATCATGTAAAGGGTTACTAAGTAAAGAGGGATTGGATTTGTCTTGCATAGTATGAAGAGGTGAAGTTCAAGTTGGATATGACCGAAGGTGGGATGGACTGCTTTTAGAGATAGTGAGTTCACAGTCACTGGAGGAATTCAATAAGATATTCCATGACTGCTTAATGGCAACAGAGAGGAGGAATTCAAGCATTGAATAGGCAGTTGGACTAATTCTTAATGGCCTATCTCAAAACTTTGTGGAGGTAGCAGTGTGACTAATTTAAAGAAATTTCTTTGGACAAAGATGTTGGATGACATGAAAGGGTAAAAAAATTCAAGCCATCATTCTGCATGTGTCTCTACACCTTGGGCCTTCCTAGCCCATGGGGTTAAGTGAACACATCTTTCAGACACAGCTGAAGCAAACTTGGCACTCCTGAAAGCTGCAGCCAAAAGACCATAGACTCAAGCATCGTAGTAGCTGCTGGGATTATCACAATCATCTAGACAAGTGTTTCATGTCTTTTTTTTTCTAAGCAGTGGAACCTCCTCTCTCTGTTTTTAGTCCAAATAAAATAAATTCTACACAGGTATCTAATAATTAATCAAACTGGGGCTGCTCTGGTTGAAGCATGTGGCTATGTTCATCTGCCTCACGATCCCATCAGTAGCCCCTGAGAAACCTGCTCACAACCCTAGAATTCCATTGTACAGGTTTTGAAAATCATACCGTTATAGATAACCCTCTCTTTTTACACATGAATAAACTGGCCTCAGAATGGCTAAGTAACTTGGTCAGGGTAACTTAGTTCATGAGAGTAGAGATAAGCCGAAACCTAATCTCCTCAATTCTGGGCCAGTGCCTCTCCCATGAGCCCACAGTAATGCCTTAACTGGGAACAAGAGTAGCCCCAGTATGGCCAGTTCTTGTCACATTCATCTATGGTTAACAACGATGCATAAGAAGCCCAAGCATCCATTTCAATAAAAAATGCCAACCTTCTGCCTGGGGGATACCCATTCTTTGTTTCTGGTGTTGGCGATGGATTTGCTCTAATAGTTAGTCTCTTAGTCAGTGTCCACAGTAATCAACATCTTGTTGTTGAATTGTGACCAACTAGGATTGAGGAGGGGAAGGGGGGCACTCTCTCTTGAGATCCAAACCAAGCAACTGGCCCACACATACAAGATCTCAAATCTTGGCCCCATTATATGGTGCTCCAACTAATTGAGCAAAGCACATTTAGCTGACACAATTTACAGCATTATTTTTCTTTTCTTCTTTTTCTACAAACTCGGGAAAGGGTTTAGATGAACTGAACCAAAAGGCAGATAATAGAATAAAAAAGTAGTTGGTAAGGACACACGTGTAATTCTGGAAGCAAATATGGACACTTTGGATAATTAGAGGTTTATTCTGGAAAGTTTTCCTAACCATTCACTCATGTACTCACTCAGTCACCATCTCCCTTACTCTCATTTGATATTCATAAAGCACCTATCACATTCTGTGCAATATTTTTAAAACAAAAATTAATGCAAAAAGTATGCAGATGAACAAAATTTTTAAAATTTTAAGTTGGGACAGAATCAGAGACTGGATAAAGAAAATGTGGCACATATACACCATGGAATACTACACAGCCATAAAAAAGGATGAGTTCATGTCCTTTGCAGGGACATGGATGAAGCTAGAGGCCATCATTTTCAGCAAACTAACACAAGAACAGAAAACCAAACACCGCATGTTCTCACTCATAAGTGGGAGTTGAACAATGAAAACATGTGGACACAGGGAGGGGAACATCACACACCAGGGCCTGTCAGGGGGTTGGGGGCTAGGGGAGGGATAGCATTAGGAGAAATACCTAATGTAGATGGTGGATTAATGGGTGCAGCAAACCACCATCGCACGTGTATACCTATGGAACAAACCTGCACGTTTTGCACATGTATCCCAGAAACTAAAGTATAATAAAAAAAAATAAAAGACAGAATCAGTATTTCTGATTTTTCCTTTTGCCTCAGACTCTAGTATGATTTGATATGCTACTGTAAATTATCTATCTTTATTTCAAATGCTGAGGGCTATAGTTAATAGTATTGTATTATACACTGAAACATTGCTAAGTGAGTAGATTTGAGATCCTCTTATCAAAAAAGAAAGAGGTAAGTATGGGAGATGATAGACATATTTGCTTGCCTATAGTAATCATTATTGTATGTCTATATCAAAACACTATGTTGTACATCTTAAATTTCTAAAAATGATAAAATAAAATAAAAATTTGATATTTTATTTACCACGGATTTTTGCATTAATTTTGATTTTTAAAATATTGCTTTAAATATTATTTATTTTAACTGCTGAGTTTTTTTGGTGTCCCTTTACATTTTGTGTCCCCATCAAGTGCCTCACTCACCTAACTTTAGACCTGGTCCTGTTGAGGCATTGGTAAAGGCAGAGGATACAAAAAATAAATACAACATATCTATTCTCAAGGAGTTCTCAGCCTGTTGGAGAAGACAGACAGGTAAACAATGAACTGAAATACAAATATTTCTATAATAGAACTACGTGCAAGGACAGTCTTGGCACAAAGGAAGGAGGGATCCACTCAGTTGAGGTGGGTGGCCAGCAGTGAGGAGGGGAAGGGCTTTCTAGGCCAAAGGACAGCGTGGGCTAAGGTGAGGAGGACTGCAATGGCAAGATGAGTGGTTCGTTCCAACCAGCAGAGTGAAAAGTGAAAGCGAAGGAGGTAATAGCAGGAGGTAAGCTCAGAGAGGTAGTCAGGTGCCAGGGGCTGCAAACACTAACTGAACACCTTGTATGTGTGCAGTGCTCTGAGCATCCCCACAAAGCATCAGTCATAATACGAGCGCTGAGGATCTCACGCTAGTTACAGCAGACAGGGCATGTCATAAAGGAAAAACAAATAAACAACAAAGCCAGGTAACAACAAGGAGTGCAGGGACAGACTGAGAGGACAGCAGGTCCAAGGAAGGCACAGTCAGATCTCTGAACTGGGGAGGGGAGATCACAGAAGAGATAGCTTTTAGGCTTAGCTCTAAGGGAATTAGCAAGGTCTCAAGATGCCACATCCTCCTGGCCACCTCCTCTTTGATGTGTGTGTCTGCATCTTTGTAACTAAATAGCTTCCATTCACTCCTCTGTATGAATGCAGGCTGGGAGCTAGCTGAGGAGGAAGAGCCCTCAACAGCCCCAGCTTGGATGGCAGCCAGGGCTCTCTGTCCCTGGAACATAATCCCAACAGACTCTCCTTGCTGGATGAGCACAGCAAAAGGTATAAATAACAGCAGAAATGAACCACTCTCAGGACTGCTGTGGGATTAATAAGCCCTTGAGACCCTGGCACTTCAAACCCTGCGGAAACTAGTGCTTCAATGGCTATTATGAGCAGACTCCCAGACATGGCTCCTTCAGCACATGCTGCTAGATAATCTCTCCCCAACTATTGCTGGGAGCTATCAATCACCCAGTGCCTATCTCTTAACTCACAGCCTGAGAAGGGAAGGAAAGAGACTGTAAGGACAGTGTGGGGTGGGACATGAAGGGGGCAAGAGATTTTCAGCTGGTTGATCTCTTCCAGAAGTGTGAGAATAGTGCACAGGCTCTGAAGTCAGCCAATGTGGTTTTGAAACTTGGTTTTCCCACTTATTAGATCTGTGAAGCTGGGTGGCCAGTAACAGGGCTGTTGACAAATATTCCCATTCTCTAACTGGGTTCATGGTAGAATTATACTTATCCGCCCCCTCTGGAGTTAGGTATGGCCATGTGACTTGCTTTGGACAAGCAATATGAGGGAATGAATGTGGAAGTAGGAGTTTTAAAAGCTAGTGCAAAATTCACCACATTCCCTTCCTCCTTCTGTAGCAATTGAGGAAGCATGTGTCACTTTGGATTTAGCCTGGGAATCTAAGTGACCAAGATAAACAGAGACTCCTGGTCACCTGCTTTCAATGGAAATAAAAAATAAACTTCTATTGCTTTAACCCACTAAGATTTGGGAGTTTTTTTTACTGCAGCATCATGTAGTGATCCTGACTAGTTTGGGGCAAGTTAAGTTACCCAATCTCTGGAAGACACACTTTCCTCATTTGTAAGATGGGAATAATAATATCTATATTATAGAGTTATGGTAAGACTTATAAGAGATAATATATGTAAAATCATTAGCAAATAGTAGGTAATAAGTGCTCAACAATTGTTAACTCAGGTGGTTATTATCATTATTGTCACGTTATTATTGCGTTTATTACAACTCTCTTCTTAGGCTCCTCCAGGGGCTAGTGCACCTCTCTACTCTGAGGCAGCCAGTGTTCCCTTCACCAGTTCAAGTGATAAATAGGTGAGGAGCTCACATATCTCAGGTTCGGCAATGCTACTTTGTGTTTGTTGTCAGCAGAATTATTAATGATCCCCCTGTGGATGGTGATCCACGTAGGTGACCCAGCCCCTGCAGGAGCCTGACTGAGGGACCCCTGGCTCCAGGAGCCGGAGGCTCTCTCACTTTTCTGGCTGGTGGTGGGTGAGATAGTCTTTGCTCTCACTCTCTCTTGCCATCACTCATCTAGGCAGTACATTTCTGAGGATCAATCACTACAGTCCTTTACATCACAGTTTCACTCTGCTGTTAACCATCATTCAGCAGAGAGCAACAGGTGAGTTACAGAGGAGGCAACTGAAGTTCACTGAGGTTAAATGACTCTTCCAGGGACACAGCTTAGGGCTGGAGCATGAAGAGGGCCCAGCCTCCATTTCCTTTGGTGCTTAGTCTTCTAGATTGGACATTTTTATTCTTGTTAGTTTCAGGTTGGGCAGTGATTTTAAAAGCCTCACCTTCTCCTCTCATCCTTCCTTCTCCTCATTAATGGCCAAGCAAGAAATTCTTCAAGGGCAAACTGGTTTTTCTGGGACTTCTGATTGAAGCGTAGAGCTGTTGTTTGGTCGGTATCTACCTACAGTGCTGGAAGATACATCTCTGTTGTCCTTGGTCATGGGAGGAAGAAGGCATTTATCCATTGCATCTCTGACTGGGGGTTTTCCTTTGATGCCACCGGTTGAATCTCTTCCAAAGAGAATCAATAGTGGCAGAATTTCTTTATGGAAGGGCATTAAGAGTAGCAATCTGGTTGGGAGGCAGCAGGTGTAGGGAACTCATCTTGAAGTGTACTTGCAGAGGAACCATCTACTTTTACTTAGTCTGTTTATTTGCCATGGTTGTATGGAGAGCACTGATATAGGCCATGAAAGAGCTCAAGCCAGTCCTACACCCTCCAATCCAGCCCTTTACACTGTTCACAGTGCTGTTGTAAACCAAGCCTCACATCAAGCCAGTTAATGGAGAAATAGAAAAGTCAAAGAGAGTGTAGATCAATTGGAACCAACCCAAGCCAACAGTTTGCAGCTCAAAAAGCAGTGAGAAAATAGAGACCCCTCTTATGTAGGGCCCTCTTAATATCTACCAAGTGGCTTTATGGGCAAGCAATTCCTGTACAAATAGAATCTAATAAAAAATTGTCAGCTCAGGTTTTAGGAGTCACAAGTTTTGGAAACTAGCATTGTTTGGTAGGCTCTCAATTCCCTCATCACTATGAGCTTCCTTCACTGGTTGAACCAAAATCAATAAAATTATATTCCAAAAGAGCCTGTCCTTCAGAAACCCTGCCGCTAGCAGTCCCAGAGTCTTCACCAGACTCTGTCCCCTGTTCTATTGTCTGCACAGAGAAGATGTTGTGGGTGTCTTCTGCCTGGCAAGTAGGGCCCAAGATATTTGTTTTCTCCATGGAAGAGAAATGTTCTCAAGTTTCCCTCCACAGCACCAAGTGTCCTCCCAAACAGATGGGGCACAGACAGAATATTTCACATTGATGACTTCAGAACTCTGGCTGGCAACAGTGCTGAATTTCTTTTATTAGACTTTATTTCTGTGGTCATTATTCACCCATAAAAAGCCACATGGTAGATCTTAGGAGGCTCAGCACAAGAGGAATCTCTCTCTTTTCACACATCTCCCCTCCTTGTTACTTTAGCATCTCTTAAGGGACTCCTGTTTCCTGGTGGGCATTGTGTTATCTTCCCAGAGTTCCTTAAGCCCCATGGAACACTTTCTAAAGAAACAGAGAAGGCGGGTGTACCAATTAGGTACTATAGTTTTCCGGGGTCTTCCTGATAGGGATTGGGAATGTTATTCTGGGGCCTGTAGGAATTATGCCTCTGAGCATTTTTTTTTTTCAGTTCTCTGAATCTGTATATCAGTCACTATAGAGAAAGGAAAAGGGCTTCTACCCACCCTTCCCACCTCTTTGCTTTTGGCCTTGCTGTTACTCCTCCAGGATGCACTTCCCCCACCCCTTTTGTTCCTGTCCATCAGAAATACACCTATTATTCAATCTTTCCCTTATCAATATGGGTGTAACTTATTCTTCCCTTTCTACCTCCTAAAGCATTTATTTGCATCTTTTGTTTATGCATTTAATCATATATTATCTTGAATTGTTATCTGTTTCACGTATATAATATTAATCTTACAAGTGAGATAAAAAAATTATTTTAGGGGCCCAGGCACAGTGGTTCATGCCTGTAATCCCAATACTTTGGGAGACTGAAGCAGGCCAATCACTTGAGCCCAGGAGTTTGAGACCAGCCTGGGCAACACAGCAAAACCCCATCTCTATAAAAGATACAAAAATTATCCATGCATGGTGGTGCACACCTGTAGTCCCAGCTACTCAGGAGGCTGAGGTGAGAGGATCACTTGAGCCCAGAAGGCAGGAGGTTGCAGTGAGCCAAGATTGCAACCACTGCACTACAGCCTGGGCAACAGAGTGAGACCTTGTTTCTAAAAAAAAAAAAAAAAAAATTATTGGCTGGGCATGGTGGCTCACACCTGTAATCCCAACACTTTGGGAGGCCAAATCGGGTGGATCACCTAAGGTCAGGAGTTCGAGACCAGCCTGGCCAACATGGTGAAACCCTGTCTCTACTAAAAATATAAAAAAATTAGCTGGATGTGGTGGTGGGTGCCTGTAGTCCCAGCTACTCAGGAGGCTGAGGCAGGAGAATTGCTTGAACCTGGGAGGCGGAGGTTGCAGTGAGCCGAGATTGCACCACTGCACTCCAGCCTGGGTGACAGAGGGAGACTCCATCTCAAACAACAAAAAAAAAACATTTTAGGATAGGAATAATTAAATCATTGATAACTGACATTTGGTGATTGCCAGCTATTGGTAGGGAATGCATTATGTGGAAGAAGATACAGACACAGACTCAGAAAATTAAAGCTGAAAGGGGCTGAGAGGTTGTCCAAATAAGATGCAAAAGCAACTCCTAAAGGAGCCTTTCACATTCCCAAGTATACACCAAAACTGAAACCCAGATTAAACCCTATTTCAGAGCTTAGTCCTGTGCCGCCCTCTCTGCTAGAGTTTGTCATCAAAAATTGCCTTTTGGAAACAGATGGATGAAGTTGAACCTCTTGGATTCTTCGAAGCCATGAGGGTAAAATCGGTATACTTTTGCATTGACTCACTTGGCTTTGAAACTATTTCCCACCCTGCAACCCTCAGAAGTACTGGCTTTCAATGGTCTGTCCCATCTTTTCTGTTTTAAGTCTATAGTAGACCCACAAAATTACCAGACCGAATTGGACCAAAGAGAATTAGGCAATGGAGGCAGTGTCATGGAACAGAAAGGGCATTAGACTTGATTCCTAGCTAGTTAAAAATCGTTGGCTAGTTAAAACAATGAGAACCAGCAATAATAACAAATAGGGTTTAAAGAATGCTCATGATTGCTAGTCTGCTAGCATTTTGCACTTATTCTCTCATTTATTACTCATAATATCCTTATGAGGTAGGTGCTTTTATTATGCTAATGGTGCAAATGAGGAGGCTGAGGCACAGAGAAATTAAACAACTTGTGGTGGAGGCAGGGGAATATGATAATGGAGAAGGAGGGGCTATCAGAATCCTATGGTTCTTCTGTTATTCTAAGACTCTATTGGTCTTAGAAAATCAACTTTTAAAAGCCCATTCTAGTTTCATTGGAAAATTCACATTAGTTTAGAGCCAAGGTTGAAAACAACATCCCATGGCTTAGATCTTTGGTTTGGCTACACAATGTTTTTTTAAAAGAAAAAGAATTTGTGAATAACATTTAACATTGGGAGATGGTATATAGAATTATTGATTTTTGACTTCCCTCAAAAGATGAAGAAACCTGTGTTTCTGTATGGTAAGAGGGAGCTGAAGCTGAGGAGTGGAGGGTCCTTCTAGAAGTCTTCCAGTTCCCCCCACCCATCCTTCACCACTTTCTACCAGTTCGCAACATGGTGACCATGCTCAGCTGTCATGATGACTGCCCTACTTCCCTCTTGTATGTGGCCTGGCTCCCAGAATCATTTCAGTTTGAGACACCTGCTGTACTGTGGGCTCTTCTGCTACTCAAAGACTGATTCTGTAAAAGAAAAAGAACTTTGAGAGTTCTCCTGAAAATCAATGATCTTTCTAAACTGGAAGGATGGATTATTGTCAACATAACAAACCTCATTTTCCAGTGTGGGGAAAAAAAATCATTGAAATAATTTCTCTAGAAAGAAACAATTTCATTATATGGAAAAATCAGCCTCCGTTCAGCAACCCTTGAATGGCGGCTTCAAACATTAGAATCTTGCCAAACCAGTTTTCTCCTCTCAGATTTAACACTGCTCCATTTATCTCAGTGGGGACTAAAGACCAGCTAAATTTGAAGTCATAAAGCTCAGCCTTTTTGAATGATTTTGGTCAAAGCAGCTCTTTTGTAAGCAGACAAAGTGTGCTTATTTAATGTTCTTCCTTCTCAAAAGAGACTAAAGAGAAATTTCTAAAATTTTCCCAAAACATTTCACCTCTGAGCTGATTATAAAGATGGAGAATTTCAGTTGGAAAGGGGGTGCATATTTCAGGGTTATCAGCTCGCAGAAATAGAAGATTATAATGGAATCAGGGCTCCTCCCCACTTGCTTTTAACTACAGTTAATGCTTCTGTAATCATTATAATAATGATGTTTTGCATTTATATAGCACTATTCATTCTTCTTAGGAGCTCAGAATGCTTTACAAACATTATCTCATTAAATCCTCTTGACATCCCTTCGAGGCAGGTAATGACAAGAGAGATTGTCCCTGAGGTACAAGGCTCTCTCAGGGGCCAGCACAGTGGTGAGATGAGCTGCCCATAATCCCAGACCAAGTCCCCACAGGGCTGGAAATAGAGCACTGGTCTGCAGGATGCTTGACAGAACCTCACGTGAGGAACAGCACCTCCTAGGGAATGTGAGAAGTAACTTTGTTCCCCATATGTCCTGGCACAGCTTCCAGAGGCTCATGTAATAGGAAACAATGCCTGGGTCCTCCCATCTGGAAGCTGCTTTTGGATACTGTGGATAGAGGGAGCATTCAGTGACTATTGCTGAATGCATGAATGCTAGTTTAGTCTCAAGATTTCCAGCTGCACTTGGTTGTGCTGAAAGTTCAAATTGTACCCAAGAGATGAATTTTCAGAGGCTTTCCTTTACTTTTCAGACACTGGGGGCTTGTCTATGCCTGGCGATGGTTTTAGATGGAGGAAGAGGCCTATTGGTTTGGAATATTCAGGTAAAAACCTTGCTGAGGGGTGTATTGGAAATGTGGGGGCATGGGGGCCCTAGTTAGCTGGACCAGTCATGTAAATTAGCATTGATCCATTCATCTCCAAGCGTTTGGCCAGGCCCAAAAGAAAAACAGATGGCAGTTAGGGAAGAATGAATTTTAATAAAAATGGAAACTACTGACTTTTCTGCAGTAACATTATTCCTCTAGGCTCATTTCCATTGTTCTCTGTCATCACTAGAGAACAGAGAAGGGTTAGTGAAAATTGAATAGACCTCTGCACCAGCTAGTGTCTTTAAATCCAGCTTCTCAAGAAGTTTGCAAGAAATCAGATAATCTTAGATTATCTTTCCTGGACCTCACCTTTATCATCAACAAATAATTCTTTCAGGCCACTACACACAGGGCATGTTCCTGAGAATGCCCAGAACAATGTAATGCAGTAAGGCAAGGGACCATCCTTGCATTAGTCAAACAGGGTGTGTACTCAAGAACAACAGTAACAGTCTCCAGAAACCAATGTATGAACATTCCTGAGGAAGTAAAGATCACCATGCAAATGCGAGGTGTTTTCCCACTGGTGATTCAACCATGGACCTCATTTAGTCCAATTCTCTATTTCAGTTCAGTTTAACGATTATTTTTAGAGCATTTACCAAAACTAAAGGCCATACAGGTTAAATGACTTGATCAAGATCACTTCATTAGTTATATCATTGAAAACAAAAACAAATCAACTCACCAAGATTAGAGGTGCTATTTTCCATGGGACACAAACAAAAGGAATATTAAATGCTGCAGGAATTCAGGCAATACAGTTATGGCTTTCAGAAAGGATGTTTTTGTTTCCAAAGCCTTGGACGTGGGCATGGAATACATGCTTATGGAATGTGCAGTATGCTGTATAAACAGGAGGCATGCGTGAAATGGCATGGTGACTGTGAGAATCCAAATTCTAAAAGGTTACGAGTGTCTAAAACTGGAGAACCAAATGAATACAGGTACATTTAGGAGATGTATGCACTCTGCAGTTAGTTTCTAGAAGGACAGAATATGGGTCACATCTGACACTGATTCGGAGACTTTAGTCAAGTGTTGTGGGAAGGCATTCAAAGAGCCAAAGTCAAGACTCCATTAGGTCAGGCACCCAGCCGCTCAGTGGCATGTAAATCATCCTGCCACTCTGGAATCTCAAGATCCCCAAGTCTTCACATTTTCTGGAATGCTCTAATTAATTTGTAAGCTCCATGAGGGCAGACATCCAACGCGTGCAGGAACCCCTCCCTCTTTGTTGAGCAGAGAGGAGATGCGTCCTTAAATCGAATGCACTCTTAGGTGGCTCCGGCTCTCCAGCCCTTTAGGAGCTAAAGAGCTTCCCCAAGGTCACACGTTCAGAGGCACGGTGGAGCAGCGGTCTCCAGACTCCATTCCAGCCTCTGCGGGCCCTGGGTTGGGGGGTCACCAATTTGCAGAGCTGAGGGAGAAGAGAGGAGGGAGGAAGGAGAGCAGGAGGGAGGGGAAGCTGTCCCCAGCTGCCAGATGGGAAGTGTCAGCTTGGCCTTGGCCACCTCGGGTCACTGCTCCTCCCTTTCGGGCGCCTGGATCTGCCCACCGCCAAGAGCAGCGGCGGAGACATCGCAGCAACGCTAGCGCGGCAGACCACATAGGGGCCCTGCGAGGCACACACGCGCCTTCTGCTCACACCTCAGGCAGTCAGAGGGGCCCGGCGGAGCTGTGTTTGTGTTGTCATGGCTACGGGAGCAGACCATTAGAGCATTACGAGGAAATAAGAAGACTTGGGGTCTTGCGATCACCGCCGAGTGACGGAGTAATTCGCAGATGCCACCGAGCGCTGGGGCGGCTCGGTTAATGGGGTCTCTGCTGGGCTAGTGTCCCGTATCAGCGGTAATGGGGCCGGCCCACCCGGGGGCAGCCCAGAGCAGCGTCGCCCCAGCAGGCTTAGGCGGAGCTGGCCAACTCCAGAGGCCGGCGGCTCCTTGCGGTGGGGAGAGGAGGACAGAGTGGCCAGGTGGGGCGGGGTCTGCAATCAGCCCAGGCTTCTCGTGAGAACCATTGGCAGGTTCCCTGTCACCAACATGCAGTCTCACAACTGTTTTCTGTCCCACTTGAAACCAGAAAATACACTTCCCAGAGAGCAAGGAGGCGGGATTTGGATTCAACTCTTGCTGCAACTCCTCAGCTTGGGGATGCTGAGGCAGGCTCTTGAGGCAACCCCTCAGCTTGGGGATGCTGAGGCAGGCTGGGGGACTGGGGCTGGTTCTACAGGAGGGAGGAAAAGAGCAAGCCATATGATAGAGTAAAATCCCTTGCAAGACTTCCATTCGACTGCACGCCTACCTATCCTGGCATTCTGCATGTTTCCAGCATTTTAGGAAAGTGTCACAGTGGTTAATTAGCACAGACTCTGGAACTGGACTCGGGGATTGGAACCCCAGCTTTACCACTTGTATTAGCTGTGACCTTGAGCAGGTTACTTAACTCCCTTATGTTTCAGAGAAGTTCTGCATTTGTACAATGGAGATAATAGTAATAATACCTTAAAGAGGTGTTATGAGGTGTGTATTTAGAATGATGCCTGGCGTATAGTAAGAATTAACTATTTTTACTATTTAGCTATTACTGGTATTATCATTAGCATTATTAGTATCAGTCTGGATTTATGTAGTGAGATGTCCTATAAAATAAGAGGGTTGGAAGAAGTGATCTTCCATTGCAGTATGTGGAACAGTTCTGCAAACATAGTTTTGTATGTTACTCTTGGATACCAATATCTATTTGATTTAAAGGTGATTTGGCTTAGCAGAAAGCAAGTCTTCTGTTTATGTCTGTACATGAGATGCAACACCAGACACTGACTGTATTGAATTGAATGGCCCCACAGCTATAATACCCACAGGGTTTGCACATAAGGATAGGGCCATCATGTACAGTTGAGCTGGTTGTATATCCTGCAAAAGGTGCCGAGCTGAGGGGTGAGTAGGAGCAGAAACCCAGCCCCTGCTTTACTCCTGAAGCTATGCTCCCTGGCGTAGTGCTGCCTGCCTGGAGGAAGGTGCGCATTTAAAAAATTTTCAACAACTTACCTTATGGGCTTTCAGTAGCCTTGTGATCTTTGGGAAGGTCATAGCCAAACGAAAACAATGAAAAACCCAAAAAGCAAAAAACAGAAAACAAAACATGACATTTAGTCAGAGGCAGATCCTGAATTTAAGACTTATGCTACAGAGGAACTCCTGAGTTTGTCTGTGGTCTTGAGTGAAAAAAAATGTTGCATTTCCTCTGACAATTCCTCATTCTCTTTCCTCTACCTTATGCAGCATTTGTTTAGATAAACTTTGCTGAGGAGATCAAATCGCTTTGCTTATAACAGAAATGATATTGTAGTTTCAACATATTTATACAGATTTATATGTGTACCGAAATATGTCTACACGTGTAGAAACATGAAGGTACAGAAATGCCTTTATCTTCAGTTTGTGTTTAGCTGACTTTGATAGTCCAGTAGCTATACCTCTCAGAGGACTCTGGTAAAAACCACCACATCCTGCACTTGCTCTGCAGAGGGTAGAGTTTGGGTAAGGTCTCTTGGCCAGTTCTTACTCAGAGACGCGGCCCTGAGGTGCTGAAAAAGCCGAAACCGTTGCCTTTGAGGTTGGCCATGGCCACTATTACACAGAACTTAGTCATTCAATTTGATATATGTTTGCATGTCTTTGGGGCACTTAGCGTGTGATCCACAGACTTCTAGTCATCATGGCAGAAGAGAAAGGTGAATGGGCCTAAACTTAAGAGGCCTGAGTTCCAGTTGTGGATTTGTAATATTAAAATCTGTACAATTTTGATAAACACTTAGCCACTCAAGTTTGAGCTCCTTGATTTGAAAATAGGGATAATTATACTCACGAATATTTATGGAGATAAAATGCTAAAAGCCATGTGAGAATTATGAAAATGCTATATACAGTCAAGAAACAGATTCAACTAAGAGTCATTGAGAACCTGTTTTGTGCCAGGGCCTGAGCTAAGCAATACCTAGAGAAAAATCGCTCCCCTCTCCACTCACTTATGATCTGTTAAATGAGGATGTTGTATTATACTATCTCTATAGTTTATTTCAGCATTAGGGCTTTTAAAACTCTATTCCTACCTAATAGAATAATCATACAATTTTAGAGCTTGGAAGGACTCCATCTTGGGAGGAAGAATGAACATACTTGAAAAACACACATGAACAATTTAAAGAAAAGCCATGAAGAAATGCACACAGTAAGGAAGGTATCTTCAGAGGACACACATGGCCCCACTGTTGGCCTGCTCCAGCACCCTGCTGTATAGAGCAGGGAGATCAAAAACTATCTGGGGAGACTTAGCATGCAGAAGAGGAAGGAGGTCAACCAGACTTTCCTCTGAGTGGGTTTTGAAAGTATATGAATCTGCTTTAAATTGATAATATAAATATTTGTTCTCCAGGCTCCGGCCAAGACAATGTATCTTCCAACTACCTGCTGCCCGACTCTAATCAAAGGATCAAAGGCAAAAAAAAAAAAAAAAAAAAAAAAAAAAAAATAGCATTCCTGTAATTGTCAAAAGGACATGTGATCTACTCATTCCTCTCTGTATCACACTGGTCCTCAAATTGCATCAGAGCTTGTTAAAATACAGGTTCCCTGGCTCCATTCCCAGAGTTTCTGATTCTATAGGCCTGAGTTGAGCTAAAAAATGTGTATATCTAATAAGTTCCCAGGTGATAGTGATATTGCAAGTTCAGGACTACTACACTCTGAGAACAACTGGTCTAACTAACATCAAGTTTATCAACAGGTCAAGTCTAAAACAAACAGATGCACACTTGTAGCACATTGTTCTGATCCCTCAGTAAAAGCAGGGTGTCTTGAATTTACGGACACTGCACTGTGTCCTTCTCTTGCATTGAGGAATAATACAAATAACAGCCTTAAGAAATGACTGGCATCTTCACTCTTGTGAAGTTGTTGAGGATGCAGATTCCCACATCTCTCATTGTCCTTTTATTAGTATCCAAGAAAGAAATCTCTACCAGTTATTAGAAGCAGGAAGAAGTGCTCATTTTATCCCCAGAACAATTGGGATGCTTTCTTCTTTCAGGTTACATGACTTCATTTGCTTCATTAGCTTCCTAGAAAGCTCTGAGACCAACAAACAGCTCATTTCCAATAAAAAGGGAGAAACTTATGGCACATATTTGAGGGTACTAATTTTCCCTGTCATATATTTTTATTCAACTTTTTCTTTGTCTTTTTCCCCTTTGTAAGTTTTCCCAAATCTCTCCTAGAATAAAGGAGGAAAAAATAAATACATACATAATAAAATAAGGAAATGGTGAAAATTACATGTGCTAGTTCTGAGGGGACAAGAAATAACCAAGTAATAGAAGTTGGTGTCAGTAAACATGTGTTGTCTATTTTAGTGTGGTAGGTAACAAAAGTGATTTACCCAAGATCCACCAGCTATGTGCTGTAGACCTGGCACTAAAGTATAAATCTTCTTGCTCCAGTGACAGAGACCTTTTTTTCTAGTCTTTCCTGCTTCCCATACATAAAGCATTGAGATAACTGGGCTCCTGCCTCAGTGTTTGGTGTCAAGTTATCCAACCTGAGAAATCAATAAAGTGAGTTTGCTTCAAGCCCAGGCACTCCTCCTCCCAAAGGAAATGGTAAGGGGTCAGTAAGAATGGACAAAAACTTGAAAAGATGGCCCGAATCATTAATAGAGAAATTTTTTCAAGTTGGGAGGGGACTGATCCTTCCTCCTACTTCTCAGCAGTCACTGTAGCAATTATTGAATGGACACTAGCAGGAGCAAGAAGTGTTAGGTTTTTATAGGATGCCAAAAATGATGCTTTGATGAATTCACACTAAAAATCACAAGGGTGATGAAGAGTGATGCTAGTGGTTAAGTAATAGCCTTTGCTCATGTACCCCATGTCTTTGGGGTTAAATCAGGGGTACTGGCTGCTTGGCAGTCTGTGTGGATCACTCTAGGCTTAGCATCTGTGAGTGGTAAGGTGTGGGTAACCCTCTCACCAACCCAGTGCTCCTTTACCCCTTTTGGGAGGCCTGGAGGGGCAGGTCAGCCCTTCCTCTGGCCTCTCACTGCCTCTTGTGTGCTGCACTCACCACGTCACCCTGAAGTTATCTATCCCCTGTCCATGTGGCTAGACTGCAGGCTCCTTCAGGAGACAGCCTGAGAAATGATTCCAGCTTGGTCAACACAGAGAAGGGAGTCCCTTTTATTTTCACTATTTTATTTTCAAGTAAATAGATCAAAAAGCTTTTAACCCTTGCTGTGGGAGCACACCAGTGCTCCCACCATGAAGACCCATCAGACCCTGATCAACTTTTACTTTCTTAGTTGAAAAAGCCAAACTGAAGGAGTGAGGGGGTGGGGAGATGAGGACAGTGGCAGCTTTTCCCCTTCCCCGCTACCCTCTTCTAATGAATTCTTCAAGCAGCATCCAGAGGAGGAGATGGGCCAAGGCGGGCCCATGCTGCTAGCCAGCTACATTAATCACACTCCATCCCTTCAGCCCAGCGGAGATGGATGGCCCCTCAGCAGGCCAGTGTTCAGGTGCAGTTCTAATAATAGGCTTCATTCAGCACTTCTTGACTCTCACAGTAGCTCCCTTCTCTCCCCGACAACTGACCAGCCCCATGAAATAAGTTACATCAAAGACCTCAAAAGGCATGAAGTTCCAAGGAACTCTGGGTTGGAAATGTAGGCCTGGCCTCAGCCTTCCTTTTACAGTTGGGAAGACTCAGGCCAAGGAAGGTCACCCAAGGTCACAGTGGGAAGGCTGGGCAGCATAAAGAAAAGCTCACTTTCTTGCCCGATGCTATCTTGCTGCCCAGAGAGAAGGAAAGGGAAGCAGAGACAGACTGGCTGACTCCATGCGGCTCCAGTTTTTTGAGAATCTATCTTTATGCCATCCTCTCTCCTCCTCTCTTTTTGTTTAAATTCCATTTGCCCTTCAAGAACCAGTCTGTTTTGTGTACAACTGATGGATTGATTCTGTTATTGGTAGGGCTTTCAAAGGCAGCTCCTGTGCACCTCCCATTTATGTGCGACAGCACCTGGGTCCCCAGCGCCCTCATTCTGTCACCCTCTGCCGCAGCGCCAACCAGGTCAACATGACCGCCTATGATAGAAATCATACCTGTAAGTGCCTAGGGGAAGAATGGCCAGAGAAACACAAAATGTAGCTCTTGGAGTTTATATCCTAGAGGAGAGGAGGAAGCATACACAAATGGAACACCCAAAGAAGCACCTGACAAAGTATAATTAATGAATTGGCTTGAAGCTCATCTTTTTCCTTTCTCCAGGGTACCAAAGGGAGAAAGTATAGGCAAAAGATGGAATGACAAAATGGTGGGCAGCGTAGGGAAGGATGATGACTCATTCTCACATCAGGCAGCCAGGCTGCACATCATAAAGAATTATCAATAGATAAATTGTCAATCCAATAAAAACCATAGACTTTGGAGTCAGAAAGACCTTGGTTTGAATTCCAGCTCATCCATTTATTCACTATCTGGCCTCAGGAAAGTTATTTAACCTTTCCGAAAATTTCGGTTTTCTTATCTGCAAAATGGTTATACCTATCTCACTGTTGAGAGGTTTGTATGACTCAAGGAGGCCAATATCTAGCGCTGTGCCTGGGTCAATACTGGCACTTTAAACTGCCAGTGCATGTATACACTTAGTCATTTAACACATATATAATGAGCATCTATCATGTACTAGACATTGTACTAAGCCTGGCATACATCAAGGGTGAACAAAAAAGACAGTGACCTTGTCCTCATGAACATAGCATTGTGGCCAGTGAAATAGATAAGCAAATTGACAATTATAATTCAGTCTGTTAAATGCCAGGATGAAGGAAGCACAGGTCGGGCCACAGGAGACCAGAAAAGACATTCCTATTTAATTCTTAAAATTTCTTTTCCCGTCCCCTTAGTCACTTGCATTATTTTTTCTCCTTCCTTCTTTTTAAAGATTATCTGGCCAATTGATTTTTTTTTTCTTATGCTGATAAATCTTTACTGCTCTAAGGAATTGGTGGTCATCTCATCTGCCAAGCCAGCAAGCATGACAGCTTTCTCATCTTTCAGAGTTTCTTTCCTCCCTGCCTGGTTGTCCTCACAATTCTTCAAAAGCAGGCTTAACCCCTTAGTGGCCCTCTGCTGTTTGGTCTGTCTATCTATCAGAAGAGCTGGCAAGAGAGATTTAGTGTTGGGAAGGGTTAGGCAAAGCTCTGGATTGAAAAATCCTGATACTAAGCTGAGGGACAGAAAAGGCAGAAGCCATTTGCACACTCTTTGCTTCATCCACTCTTTCATTCTTAAACAGACAATAATTTATTTGATGTAGGCTGAGATTTATTTCATGACTTGCAGGACTGGAGATTTCGGGGCAATAAAAATTTGTCAGACTATTCAGACCTGTCATCTTCTGAGTGCCTTCTTCAGGCGCCAAGGTTTCCTTAACTACCCAGATAAGTCTTCCAGATGACTGTGGGGCCCTCTGTCAAGGGAATAATTCTGTTTTCTACTGGGCTGCTAAGCAGTGCTCAGTGGGCTGGCTGGGACTTGCAAGGACAGATGCTGGGCCTCAAAGAAGCCAGACTCTGGACAGAGAATAATGTAAATAAAATGCAAAATATGATCGACTGAGTCGGCACAGTATTCCTTTAAGCTTTCAGGGAAGTGAAGTAGTTGAAAGAGAAGTAGTTGAAAGAAGTAGTTGAAAGAGAACTAGGCTTCAATTAAGGATCCTGACACTCTAAATTTGTCACAAATCAGTTTACATGATTTTTGGAAAGTACTTTAACCTCTCTGTGCCTCTACTTTCTCATCTGTAAAGTGAAGGGGTTTCCTAGGATCCCTAGGAATGCCTACAGGCTGGCAGAATTCCTGAACATGGCTTATGGATGGGCTGCAGACCCTTGTCCAGAGCAGCTCTGTTGATGCTCTGCCCAGGACCCCCATGACCCCCACAGCTTCTGTGAGCCTTTGCCTCTCTGTGCCCAGTTCTCCTCTGAGCATAGCCCTCGACCACTGAAGCAGCTTGGGGTTTGCATTCCACCATCCCTTCTCCTTCTGGCTTTGAACCAATGCCTGATAGAGGGGGGAGTGTGAAAGCCCAGCAACATAGGGTCAAGTCTGAAGAAGCTGTGAGATGCCCAGTGCACTCCAGGGCTCCCCTGCAGGATCAAGCTGAGACTAGGATTTTGCCTAAAATGTTGCCTTTGCTTGGCTCCTTCTCTTCCTTGTCCTGCTTCACTTCCTCCCTTACTAGGCTCTCCTGAGCCACTTTCACATGGGTCTTTGTCCTGCCGTCTGTCTCTGGAGACTCCAAGCTGTGACACCTTTCAAATCCAGAAAGTTGGTGGAGTTTGTTCTGTTAACAAAACATCCACCTATCCCATTTCTTTCTGTTCCTCCTTTCTATATCTCCAGTGTTTATGAATTTGTGGCCCATATGTTTCCTTTGCCAATGGTGGACAATTGTTGAGACTGAGCGGTCTTGAGACTAGAAGTCAGATGACAAGCTTGCAAGTGGCTCAAGTAAGAAGGACATTTCATGCCAGATGGAGGTTCTCTCCTTTAATTCCTAGAAGCCCAAATGGAATCCCTGGCAGTACAGTCCTGCTAAGCATTTGTGCAACCCAATAGTCAACATCCAAATTTGTTTCTACAGCATCCATGGAGGTCGAATGGAGTGGGTACCTCTTGGAGAAAGGTAAAGATTGGAAACATTTCCCCAAATTCTGAGTAATCACAGAACTCAGTCCTCCTCTAAGGCAGCTCTGCTTTCCTGACCTATATTGTACTGGCTTGTAGTTACATCTTATCTTCCAGGTAAGACCATATGCTCTTCAAGGACAGACTCCTCATCTAATGAATCCTTTCTGCACCAAACACAATACCTTACAGTGGTCAGGACTCAGTAAACATTATGTCTGAAAGGATCAAAGTGAACGTGAAGAGCAGTATGCCAGAACGAAGGGCCAGCAGTGATGGAGTTAAGCTCACCTTGGTTCAAACCTAGCTCTGTCCCATCTCTGCTAGGCAAGCTGGCTGGTATATACTTATTCAGTCTCTTTGCATCTCAGCTTTCTCATCTGTAAAATGGAGATGTACTAGCTACTTCACGAGGCTTTCCTGAACATTAATGAGGTAGTATACTTAAAGGAATTATGAAGTTTCCATCATACTGCAGCTGCTTAACTGATGTACAAGTTGCCTCTGAGCTTGGTCAGTTCTGTGGTCAGAGAAGGGACAGCAGAGGCTTTCTGACCTAAAGCCACTGTGCCTCACTAGGAAGAGGCAAGGAGCTTTGCTGTCTGTACAAGTTTTCCCCTAGATTGCAGCTCACCCTGGAAGTACTACAGGCTTTTAGAAGCCTTTGTCATTCCTATTTTCAAGAATTCTTCTGAAGGCTTATTACTCCCTAACAAGTGAATCCAATCAGTAAACTTTCTGGTAATACACATTCTATGGAAATTTAATATATAGTAAAGTGGCACTACAACTCAATGGGAAACATAGCTTAGAAGGTGTTCAGAAAACCAGAAGATTTCACAAACTTATCTGCCTTTTACATTTGCTGAAGATATCTTTCTGGAAAAAAACCAAGCTGGATTCCTTTAAATGCACATCACATACAAAAGTAAAATTATGGACAGATTAAAGAAGTAAATGCAATGGTTAGTAGAAGGTTAAAAGAAGAAAATATAAGAGAATAACTTTTTGACCTTGGGATAGGCAAGGATTTATTAAACACAACTTTGAAAGCATAAGGTATAAGGCAAAAGGTTGGATTTTACTAACTGAAAATTAAGGATTTATGGACAGTGTGGATATAACTGAAAGATGATATTGGGAAAAAGTAGTTGTAATGTCTAAAACTGACAAGGGATTGAGATATAGCATGTTCAAGGAGCTTCTGTAAATCAACAACAAAAAAGCAGCAACACTTAACAGAAAAAAAAAATGGGCAAGAATAGGAGATTAAGAGGAAATCAAATCCCAAAGCCTTGTAAGTTTGAGAAGAGATGTTCAAATTTATTGGTAATCAGAAATGTGCAAAGTAAAATAGTAAGGCACCAATTTTAACCTGTGGAAGTGTCAAAAATTAGAAAGCTGGATGCTGCCAGGCAGGGATGTGGACTATAGAAACCCCCAGGCCTGCAGGCGGGAGTGCGGCCCTCAGTCAACTTGAGTGCACACAAAAGGGAACCCAGAAATTCTGATCCTGGGCAAATATCCCAAGAAACTGTCCTTCCACAGGCCCATAACAGGAGCATAAGGGGCTACTCCTCACAGCACTGTTTGTTGAGAAGCGTGGTAGTTGTTCTCTGAGCGTCTGTCCCTGGGGAATGGATAAGCCAGGCATGGCATGTGCACATCATGGAGCACTTTGCAGCAGAAAGGAGCTAAATACTGGATGCACAAATACTGACACAGATGGAGCTTTCAAACATAGTGGGAAGTAGAGAAAGAAGGAAGTTGAATGACATCTGTAACCCAGTTTGACTTATATAAATATTAAACACAAATCAATAATCAATAATTTGCAAGAATGTATACATACATACATCAAGCACATTAGAATGCTTGCCTATCAGGGTAATAGCATGGGAGCAGAGACTGAAGCTAAACAGCAATAAATCAGTAAAAAGAAGAAAAAAATATTGAGGATGGGGTCCATGTTTTCTCTCATTCTTCAGTGGCTGCTGAGATCAAAGTGACTTGGGAGATCGATCTTTCTGACAGTCTTTGTTGCAGAGACTAGAGGGTTTTATAAAATGGTAGCTGGACATAGTAGTGGTATCATCTGAGGTGATATCCAAGGTGTCATCCTTAGGGGGCACCTTGCAGATGACCCTGCACTCTTGGACTTTGTTTTGACTTTGCAGGGCTAGAGACAAGCTGTCATTGGCCATGAGACCCTGGGGACTCACCTGTGCTGAAAAGCATGTGAGACAGGTAGACGTCAGAAGGCCAACTGATAAGTTACAATAAGAAGTAATTGTCATACAACCAGAGCACTAAAAGCTGCCTGATTAGTGCATTCTCTTCTTGTAGTCAAACTACATAGGAAGCCAAATCATAATCAGAAGGACAAGAACAGAGATGAAGCAAAAGAAATTTAGATGATCTTATAAAAAGCCACTCAACTGAGACAGTTTGAGGGATTGTCCCAGGACATGAATAGTCTTGCTAATAATGGGAAAGTGATACTGGGATTATATACATGTTGGAGTTTGGGCACATAAAAAAACATCTAATTACATACAACTAATTAGAAAGAAAGATAAGATGAAGATTGGGACCTAAACAATTTTGAACATAAGCAGAAACCTGATTCAAGACAGATAATATAACCAACCACCTCAGGAAAAATATATCTCAGAACAAATCTTCCCTGGTCTCTGCAGGCTGCAAGGAAGAAATGAATAAATGCAAGAAAACCTTCTCACAAGTGGGAATGTTGAGTTTTACCTAAGACCCATGATCCTGGAAAACAGAGAATGTTAAGAAATAACCCCCCTCCTTTTGTTCTGGAAAATGGCTTACTACGAAGAATCACTGTTACCCTGTGACTTAGCTAAGACTCACGGATGCCCCTTTGTTTACCCATGGCAAGGCCAGACTCAGACTCCCCAAATTCCTGTGCATTGCTTCATAAAGGATTAGCTAAACAGCTCTCATTCCTGGTCAACTGAAACAAAAATGCTTGTTAACCAAACTTTCGTTAAGCTTCTCTTCTGCTCCCAGATATCTGAACTTTGGTGAGCATACAACTCCCCTTTAACAGCCCCTCCTGAGAAGCAGCTGGCCTCAGGGTCAAACACTCTGATCTATTAGCCCATCATGGCAGACTTTCACCCCATCTCCCCACATCTGGTTCTTTCCAGCCTTGTTTACTCCTCCCTATAAAGGAAAGTTATTTTTGCCTGTCCCTCGAGATGCTTGCAGATCTTATGGTCACTGCAGTCCCACTATTGCAGTAGCTCCTTTTATCCCTTGCAATCATCCTTTCTAACAAAACCTCTCCTTACTAAGTCCGGAAATGTTCTTTGATTTGACACACATCTTAGACCATGCCCTCTAACTTCTCTGACACCCCTGGAGGAGATGCCACCACTGCAGTAAGAGAGAAGGGGAGAGAAAGAATACATTCTGTAGGGCCCACTATGCATTCATGCCACAGTAGAGTTTTTTCCTAACGTAAATAATATTACATGGCTTGATCACTGAGCCAGTTTAGTGTGTCCTGTTGGTAGGGAAACCTAACCTGTGAAGATGCTGTTGCCTACCTTCTACTTTAAAGGTTACCTCTTGATGTTTCTGTGAAAAATTCTTTCCTCCCCCTTGCCCTTTGCTTGGTTCTTCACTGATATATATTCTTTAAAAGCCTTAAAAAATTGCAGGCTAATTTAACCCGTTCCTTCATTTGGGAAGAAAGCCCCAAAGCTTTTGATCACTGGAGGCTTGTGTTCATTTGGGAATGGCTCTTTATTTTATCACATCAGGGAAATGATGTCCACCCAGGTCCCTTCTCTACATGCTTTTTTTTTTTTTTTTTTAATTTTTCTAGGCACCTATCCTGGTCTCCATTTCCTTCATTTCTACTCTTTTTTTAAAGACATGGGGTCTTGCTCTATTGCCCAGCCTGGAGTGCAGTGGTATAGTCACGGCTCACTGCAGTCTCAAACTAGTGGACTCAATCAACCCTCCTGTCTCAGCCTCCCAAGTAGCTGGGACTACAGGCACTCACCACCATGCCTGGCTAAGTTTTTAAAATTTTTAAAGAGATGGGGTCTTCCTATGTTGCTCAGGCTGTTCTGCAACTCCTGGCCTCAAGCAGTCCACCCTCCTTGGCTTCTCAAAGTGCTGGGATTACAGGCATGAGCCACCATGCCTGGCCATTTCTGCTCTTTCTTGATCTCCATCTCTTTCTTTTCCCTCATGTTGACCCACTGAGAAATTAATTAATGTGTTCACTAACTAAACAAGTGCCTATGGAACACTGACTATATATCCAGGGTTATTCTAGGCACTGGAAACTCACAGACGCATAGTCTCTACCATCAAGAAGCTCACAAAGATCAGAGGAAACAGACCTATAAAGTAATATAGCATGACATGATTAATCCTGTAATGGAGATACAAAAGAAAAATAAAGTGCTGTAGACCGAATGTAAATCAATGGGTGGAAAAACAAAGAACAGACAAGTAACAATTGAAAATGTTTCCTTTTTTTAATCAAATACTCAATCTCCTTCCAGGCTGGTTAGATGACACGTGGCTTAGAGTTCACAGACTGGAAAATAAGGATTTTAATCTTTTAGGTACCTGCCACAGAGTCCTTTCTAGGAAGCAGTATGATAAACCCTATCTTGATTTTGGAGAAGCAGCCCACAGGTTGGGTTTTTGGGGAACACTGGCCTGGATTCCCTTGCCCTTGCCTTTCCACAGTCACTCAGAGCACCTCCTCTGTTAATCTCAGAGGTTACAGAGATGTGAGTGGGCCCTATCCCACCCCTAGGTTTCTCCTACACCGCCTGGGGCTAAAAGGTGTTCCAGCAAAGGTAGCCCTCAAAGCTCTCAATGACCCATGTGGTTTTGCTGGGGAGATCTGAGTCTCTTTCTTGCAAATGCAGCCCCTTGTCTTTGCATATCTGGTGAATTTTATAGGAATTCCTTTTGTTGCAGAGGAAATTCAGGTTGTGGACAATGAACTTCGATTTCAGAAATGCGCTGCAGGGACAGGCATGTCAATGGGTCAGGCCTCCGCTCTGTTATTCAAAGGCTGGGCCCACAGGCAGTGCTAAACACTGGGATTTTTCATCCCCCTAAGAACTTGATAGATTTTTATTTCTATTACCAAACCCCCCCCACTTTTCTTCACATATAAAATAATGCAGCAGTTTTACAAATGAAATAAGGACCTTCTAACCTTGACAAATGTATCCTTAATCTTTCTGTGATGTCTTTAAAATCCCAAACCACTTACGAGATGAGAGAAAGGCTGGGAAAGAGAAGAAAATCATACTGTGGGAATATAAACTCCTCCAAGTTTTCTGAAGATATGTTGACTTTCTTTAATATTCTTTTTCCATTAGTGAACTTGATTCCAATCATTTACTCAAACAAATATTCAAATGTTTTTCATGTGTCTGCCATTGTGCTAGGTGCTGGGGTAGGGACACAGCCCCCTTTTCTCTCAAGGTATCTACAGTTAAGAGGGAATGAAGGTCTGTGATTTCAACACAGCACCTGGTACCTTGAAAGACCTTAAAAAATGTTTGAGAAATGAATGGATGAATCATTACCTTGTGACTAGAGGTTTTTGGTCCATATCCCTAAAGCTGTATGTTTAGGAGAGTTAGAAAGCAGTGAAAGGTTGCCAGGAGAGACTTTGCAGGGTCTCCTCTGGGTATTCTGTAAGCAGAGCTATCTTTCTAGAAGCAGTGCTACAGGGCAAAGACATAATCTCTCTAAATTCCTGTGATTCTCTCTAGGCCTCTGAGTCTCTGTAGCTAGGTCCTATTTTGCTGGCCAGGGCCTAAATCCTTGCCACAGTGCATTCCTGGTTCTAATGGTAAAGGCTCCTTGTGCAAATCTGGGGTATTTTGTGAGCCAGTCAACATCACATTGGTAGCTTTAAATTGGCCATGTTGGGAGCATTTACACCTTGGGAATTGGCAAATCCTACAAGTTAGCACCCATATCCCCCTCCATCAACCCCACCCCATCCCACCCCAGAGCCAGTTTATCAGCATTCCATGCCTGGTTCCTCTGGCCTGCAGCTAATCTCACTGGCATGATTGGAGCCTGCCCTCTGTAGCCTGGCTGCTCCTCCTGCCCTCTGATTCCAGAGGACCTCTTGCTCTGCCCTATCCTTGCCTTGTTGCTGTGGGTGTGTTATTATTACCACCTACTGAACAGATGGTCTTCTGACCTCCACTTTGGTCAGTGGAGGCCAGAATTCTCTTGTCCTATCAAGTTACTGCCCTCTCCCTTCTTCAGGAAAACACTGTCAGCAAAGCCAAGGGAGCCTGCATCCGAATTTGGCCTCCTGCATATCCAGTCTACATCAAATCTTTATTAAATACCTCCTATAAGATGAACATGATGCTGTCTGTGCTCAAGGAGTGTCACAATTTAAATCCCATCACCTCAATCAGAGAGATTTTATGGTATCCTGAGAAAGGATGTGCTCTGGAGAAATATGAACCCAGTCAAATCCTGGCCCAGCCATTTACTAGCCATGTGGTCCTAGGCAAGTTACATAACCTTTCTAAGCCTCCGTTTCTTTATCTATAAATTAAGGGCAATAGTATTTACCTTGCATGGCTACTGTTATTATTAGAGATGATGTACAGAGTAGATGTTCAATAAGTTTTAGCTATTACATCTTGCTTATGTGTTAATATTTAATTTTTCTTATTAAAGAACTGAGTGCATGCTATCAAAATCCTATTGTTGTCAAATTGGAATATTGTGGGAAGAGAGAGAGAGGTGTGGGGGAAAAGATTATGATACCCATGTATGGTGTGGAGCAAGGTGAAGAAGGCAGCAAGGCTGAGCTGATATTGACACATGAGCTTTAAGTGAGCCAGGCACCCTAGGTCAGGAGGGAGAGGGTTTTCTTTCCTTTCATCTCCCACCTGTGTCCTCTCTGTTATTGAACCAAACTGGAATCTGCCCACCTGCCTTGGGAAGTATGCCCAGCAGACACTTAAGAGGAGTCCCTGCTCTGTCTCACCTCTTACCACCTTCTTGGCAGAACGTCTGACTTTTTCCACTTTCTAGGCATCTTTTTATGACTGTTTTCCTTGATTATTTCATCCCTCCTTTCTGGGAACATATCATCATCATCTCAAATTGTTAAAAGGAAGCCTGACTCTTTCTAGCATACACTATGGATACGTACTTCAGGCAAGAAGCTGGGCAGTTCCCTTGGTGACCTTAGTGTCCCCCAGGCCTCCCCTGCCATGTCCCTCTCCAAACACTCCTCCTTGGTATTTACGGCATCTTGGAAGGGGAATTTTGTAACCAGGGGCTCCTTGGGGTAACTGTGGTCTCATCCTGACCTGTGTGAGCACACACAGAGACTTCTCAGCACTCAGGTTCTTCCACACAGTGGGTGACCTGCTATTCAGTGGCAGGGCATTTGGGTGTCATAAAGGTGACAATGAAGCAATGAGCAAAAATACTGAGGAAGAAAAAGCTGTGGAACTCCCTTCCTCTAGCCCACAGCCTGGAGGGCTGGTATGCAGCCATCTGGACTCATGGGGATCCCCCCACCTGAGTGGGGCTGGTGAAATAGCTTTCTTCCTGAGGGAGGAAGGAAGGAAGGAAGGAAGGGAAATGGCTCAGTTACATTAGTGGAGATAAATCGAGGGTGGACAATAAAGGCTAAGAGGGCTGCTAAAAGAATTATAAACCATTCATCTTTGGATGTGGCTGGTGTGGTCAGAGCCTGAAGACAGTACAACCAAATTCTATTTTTAACTGGTGTGTGTCTCCCAGCTGAAGGGGAGGGAGGATTCTTGGACATTCTTTTCTCCTTAAAGTTTGCTCTATGAGCTTTTCCATAAAGGGATGTTGAGCACCAAGCCTGGACTTCAGTCTGGGCAGGTGATTAAACAGTAACTCCTCCTTTTTCAGAAACTGGATTTTAAACATGTATTGAGAGAGGAGGGATCAGGCTTAGTCTGCAGGCCTGGAGATGCTTTAGTGATGTTGAGGACCCCACATCCTGCCCCTTACACAGGCAGGGATCCAATGCCTGGAGGAGTGAGGGTCTGAGGTCCACACCAAGGCCCTGCCCTGAGCCTCTGAGGTCACAGAGCCTATCTGTCTCCTTACGGTGTAAACTCAGATGAGTGTGAGCTCTAATCCTGTTCCTGACTCACTTTGGCCAGTCTCCTGACCCCTCAGGACTTCAACGTCCTCCTGCTTCAGGAATTAGCGTATAGAGAGGAGCAAGGAGATTAAGAGGAGCCTTCCAATTGTGCAGTGGTACTGAATGGAGACAAGAAACAAAACTGGAGCTCTAAACACCCTTATTTACAGTCTGCATCACAAACATAGCTTGCACCTTTCAGTTAGGCTTCTAAAGCATCCCACATCCACATATATTTAGGTTTTACTTTGCATAGTAGTTAAGAATCTCACTGAAGCCTGTGCTCAGAGGATATTTAATGATGCTCCATCCTCAATGCTAGGAGTTGCAAAAGCAATACTGTAATATAGGTATATATTAAATGTGTTTACCTAAAGTACATACCTAAAATAGCTAGATTAAGGCCATTTTTAAAAATAACTGAGAGAATGGCATGTGGATAGGCTCTGCTCTTTCTACATGAGACAAAGCATCTGCCAGGAGATGTGCCAGGGGCCAAATAGGCTTCCAGGTCAGCTACATTTCCCCATGTGACCCTAAAGGGCATTTCTAGATTCCAACAGTTCTGTTCAGAAGTCTTCTCTGGGGGATGCATTTTGTCTGATCTCTTTGCCCTTCACCCTGCTCATGGCCCTGTGTTCATGACCAAAGCCTCCCCTCTATAGCCCTCAGTGTCTGGCCCTGCCTGGGAGGTCCCCCATCTGCCTTGGCATGCATACATTATAGCCCTCAGAAGATGTCACAAATCTCCTTGAGAAAGTGACACTGACCCTTAGCCCTCTGCAGGCACCCACACCTCCTGGCGGCTGGCGGGTGATGCTAGGTGTGCTTTGGGATCAAGTCATGTGAAAGTGGCCACCTCTCTGAAGCAGAACTTCGAAGGCTTGGGGGTCTGGTGTAGCCTGGTTTCTCCCTGCTGCAGGATGGGGGCAAAGGAAACAAAATCTCTTCTCTGGAAATCAAACAAGTGGTTGATTCAGAGCTGAGGGGATCACAAGGCTCAGCAAAGAGGCAAGGAGGGCTGTGCTCCTTGGTGGTCCCCGCTGCTGTGCTCCCTCTGTCTGGGCATTGGCATGTAGATATTTCAGGAAGCAAGTTTCATTTATCTGGCATGAGAAACATAGGAAAGAAGACAGGGTTGAGAACTGGGAAAACTGGGCTCTAGTGTTCCCAGCTACTCCCTGTGTGACTTTTGCTACCAACCCCCTGTGTGGCTGACTGCATGCAGCTTTGCCACCAACTCCCTCTGTGGCTGTAGGACAGGAACTAAGTCTCAGTTTCTTGGACTGTGAAATGAGAGGTTGAAAAAGATAACTTCGAAGATGCCTTCCAGCTTCAGCCATCTATAATTCTGGTATTCTTTTCTGTGCCAGCCATTAACAAATATGTGAAGTTGGCAATGTCTACTCTTTCCACCACTCCCAAAATAAATTCATTCCTCCCTCCCTGCTTCCTCCTTCCATCAGCCCTTCTTTCTCCTCTTCCTTCTATTAAGGAGTAACTGAGCCCCTTCCACAAGCCGATTGTGAGGATTCAGTGGCATGGTTAGAGTCCCTGTCCAGGACCATGCTTGCTGCCATATTTGCTGAGAGTTTTCTGATACCGGAACACCTTTACTAATCATTACACAAAAATTTATCTTCCTCAGAATCTTCCTATGTCCTCTCCCCATGGATATTTACCCTTTTAGGTGTTGGTCCCTTGCACTGAAGACCTGACCCTTAGTCAGATGTGAGTGTCTGGGTGCCTCTATGTGCCAGCCTTCCCAGACACAGCTTGCATTTCAATTACCACTGTCTGCGCCAGGAGGTCCAGGAGCTAATGTTGGCACTGGCTCCAGTCAGCGGGGTAGAGACGATTTGGTGACCATGCGATCCCTCTGCCCTATGTCCCATTACCTTCCACAGCAGGATTCTTGCATCGGGATGGCCTAAAGCCTTCTATTCATAGTGTGGTGTGAGACCAGCCACATCAGCATTATCTGGGAGCTTCTAAGAAAGCAGAACCTAAGGTCCTATTCCAGACCTGCTGAATTGAAATCTAAGATCCTCAGTGATTTGTTTGTGCGTTAAAGTCTGAGAAGCACTGGCTGAAGCCTTTGAAATATTAATAATAACAGTTTCACATTCCTTCACTATCAAAGGACGTTCCTCACCCTGGGAATAATAGTAATAGTTAATAATTACACAACATCTTTTTTTATTTCACAGAGGTTTCACACAAATATGATCTTTTTAAAAATCTTTATCTTTTCAAAGTAGTTTTTATTTTACCCATTTTAGATCAGGAAGCTGATACTCAGAAAGGTTTAGTTCTTGACCAAGATCATGCAGCCAATAAATAAAAGACTCTGGACTTCAAACTTGACTTCCTGCGTCACTCCTAGGTAGAGGTACCTACTTTTCCCCTAAAATCTCTTTTGTTACTTAATTGGGAGGGTCATTCAAGCTCAACCAACATTCCTTATGATAACTACAGTATTGGGGCAGGCTCCCTGCACTCACCCAATTTATATATTTTCATTCCTTCTCTTAAGCTGAGTAAATTGTATGGAAGTAGATCTGGACCCTGTTTGTAAAGGTTTATTGCCCACTAATCAGAAGTAAGTTGCAATTCGACTGAAGTTGGAAAGTAATGGCATGGTAGTTACCATGTGATTAAGGAGTAATGGCATGTGATTATATCTCTGGCCCTGACGTTTAAAGTGATATCATTAGAGCCCACCTCCTATTCAAAGAAACCTAGAATACAAATGTAGCATCAATGCAGACACTACAAATCAACCTGGCAGGGCTGGTTATTTTTCCCCTCTCCCCTTTACTACAGTTCCTGGACTCAACTGAATGCATATTGGCAGCCACTTAGCTGCTTTTGTTCCATGCTATTAAACTGCAGTTCTTTTTCACATGGGGAGTCTCTGTCCCAACTGGCTAAGATGAAACTATTTGTTCCCTCTGCCCACCCTGCTGGTAGACACTCTCCTTAGCCCCAGGAGTAGGGCACTGCTTTGCTCAGGAGAACCATACAGAAAGCCATGGGGCCGTTGCTTACAGCAGGGAGTGGAACCCCCTAACCTGGTTGGCCTGAATACGCCAGCTTTATAATCTACAGAGGAACACACATCCTGCTTGTCACCTCCAGGAACACACTGGAAAGAGGGTTAACTTGGGTGCTGGGACTATTGGAGGTTCTACTTTAGGCAATGCCATTGATCAAACACTGCCCTTGCCTTCTGCCCAGGAGCACCCGGCACACAGGTTGTGATTCATTTGAGAAGACTGAGGATTTCATTGGCCACTAAACTAACGTGCCTATTTGGTTTTCCATCTGGTTGTTCATTAGGGCACAGCTGTGCCTCCCTGGCCTCATTGCCCAGCTGGGTGAAGGGCTGGCAGGGCAACTTCTGCAACTAGAGAGAAAATGGCCTCCATGAAGAGAGACCTTGCTGCCCTGGGGTGCTAGGAGGGTCTCCATTAGTGACTGAGTGCCTGTTCTCTCCAGTCTCCTCCTCTATCATGGTCTACTCCTCCACATCCCTCCTAGGCCATCTCAAGTTGCCCAGCTTGCTAATGGAAAAAGACAGTTCCATTAGAAACCTGGGCAACCATGAGAGCAATGGACCATGAGAGCATTGTCCATTCCTGCCCAAAGGACCAAAAGGAACATCTAGTATTTATAGAGCCCTTTACCAGCTTGCAACACATAAAACTTCGTGGAGAATGTCAGTCTAGGATGGCCTCCAGGACAATGGCCCAGAGCAGGAGGTACATTATGGAACCATTGCAATGCAGAACGATTCCAGTTTCAGGAGACCAGAAAAGTCACACAGATAACCCACCTGATGTATTGAGTAGAACAAAGCTAAGCAGGCTCATTAATCTATCAAGTGCCAACCTGGCTGGGGAGAAAACAAGTATCCTCTATGGCTGGCTTTGGACCTGAAAAAAGAGTAAACCAATACCAGCCATGGATGTATAGAATTAGAACACAAGTCTTGGGAAATTATTCAATCCAAACCCACCCTCTTACAGATGAGGTAATAGAGTTCCAGAGATGTTGTGACACTTGTTCCCAAGACCCAATACTCGCCAGAGCAGAGCCAGGAAAAGTACCCAGGTCATGATGCTCAGGAAATTGGTAGTAATCAAATATTTTCCTGCTCTTCCCCAGAGGAAAAAAGCATAATGCATACAGCCAATCACCACGAAAACAGTGCAAACAGAGGTTGTGTGTTGGAATGAAAACAGGGAGGATTTCAGAATAAGAAAGTATTTGCTCCAACTTGTTTTTACCCTAGTGGCATGGCCTCTTGTGTAAATCACTGAAACTTACCCACCTATAAAATGGGATTAATGAAACCTACCTCACCAGTTAAATGGAAGGGGAGAATTAAATGGAAGGTAAAGTGCTGTGTAATTGTTATAATGCGTAATTTCACATAGATGCAGGCATCTCTGTTAATAAATCTCCATCTGGCTCTTCCTTGGGCAAGGAAGTCCAAGAAGTGATTTCAGGGGCCCAGAGATAAATTCTGGCACAGAACTCTTTCTCCCTGGTTTTTAAGAGAGTAATAGGCAGGATAGACAAAGTGCTTAGTGAGCCCAGAGCAATGAGTGTGCATTTTCAGCTAGACGGATTGCTCTGTTTTATTACCAACCCCACAGTCATTGAGCTTCTGCTGGGTGTGAGCTGAGCTTAGAAGCCTGATAGAATTGGAATAGGCAGAGAGAACTGGGTAGATGAAACATAATAACCAGGCTCGAGTATTGGTAGGAAAATTTTGACCCAGTAACCTCAACCGCCTTTCCCTTAACCTGGCTTTTATCAGAGCTGTTAACAATGAGCCAAAGAAACTAGTCCAAGTTCTGGAGGCTTTCCATCCCTTCGCCCACCTCCAGCAGAGCTGCTAACAAGCAGAACACAGCCCAAAGGCTGGCAGCAGGAGGCAGAGAGAAAAGAAGCAGAGGGGCTGAGCTAGCCAAGCCTGTACAATTGGGCAGAGCAGTGGCGAGTAGGTGGTTCAAAGACTGAGGACCTAGGATGTGCTCCTGAATTTAGTCACACCAGTCATGCTGTGCACTAGGCTGGCCTCTGGTGTCCAGCACTGCAAGAGTCACAGCTGCAGAGCCCCTCACCAGGGTGAGCAGGTGTATGGGATTCTCTTTCATGGAAGCTCAATCTCAAATGAGTTTGTGTGAGTAGAAAAAAAAAGAGAGAGAGAAGCTCTTCTAAACTCCAACTTGCTTTATAAGCTCGGTTGTTCTGTTTAGTCTCATACTTACCTGCCAGGTGGGCTGGCCCTTGACCCACAGGCATAGTTTCCAGAGTGCTGAGAGCACTCTGAATGCCTCCACTGCCATGTCCTGTTAATTCTAAATGTGAAATGCTATTACCATGCACCTCTCTTCCCTTTGCTGTCGCTTTTGCCTTGATTCAGGACGGCATTGCCATCATCCTTGACTGTTAACTGCAGGAGGGTGGAGACCTCTTCTTTCCAGCTTCTGACTTGTGCCAGACCGCTCTGTTCTGGCACATGGCAGGCACTCAACATGTATTGTGACCGACTGATGGACATGATGTACTGTAATAGGACCCCTGCTCATCTCACTGTCTACATCTGTGTGCGCTCTAGCCTGAATTCTGCTGCCAGACTAATCTTCCTGATCAAAATCTTCTAATGCCTCCTTACTGCCTGCTGAATCAAGTCCAAATCCTTACCTTGAACTCCCCACTTGTCATGACCTGGCCCCATCTGACACTCCTTGCTTCCCTTCATGGATCTGACACCCCCACCACACTCAGCTACTCACTGCCCCAAACTCACCCCTGAGGTGCATTTCAGAACGCTTTCTTCCTCTGGCCATTATCCTCACTGCCAGATGTATCTATCTAAATTATACTCCACTTTCTTGTGCCTCCAATTTCCTAACGTATTAAATGGGTTAATAGTAGTACCTACCTCATAGGGTTGTTGTATAAAGCATTGACACAGTTTCACAGCTAGCACATGCTTGATAAGCTCTTGTCAATATTATTAGCTACCTACCCTTCAATGTCCAGCTCAAATTTCACTTCCTCACTTGGAACTTTCCTGCTCCTCCCTCCTTCCTCTCTGCCCTTATATCTCATCCATCTTATACCTTCTCTAAGCACTTAGAAACTATCAACATTCAACATGCTTTGAGTTATGGCTGTCCTACCTTTCCTACTAGATTATAAGCACCATAGAGGCAAGGATTTGTATCGCACAAAGGTTAAGGGTATGGCCCTAGATTGAGCCTACCCTGGTTCACATCTCAGCTCCACAGCTTCCTGGCTGAAACACTTTTGCAAGTTATTTAATCTCTGCAGGTTTGGTTCCTTCTCTTTGAAAGAGGGATAATAATGTTATTCACTCCGTGAGGATGTTAAGAGCATTGAGTGAGATAATCCATGTAAAGCACTAAGCAGAGTGCTTTGTACATAATATATGTTGGGTAAATGTTAGGTATTATTGTTATACATTTCTGTGTCTTACATACTGAATGTAGAACTTTGAACACTAAATAAATATTTGGGAAATAAATGAGTCTTGGAGACTCTGAATCTGGAAGGAGCACTGTAGGCAGAAAAGCCTTACATGCCTTCATTTCCTATTGAATCCCCCACTGATACTCCTCTGCAGCAGGGAATCAGGTGTTTGCAGGTACATGGCAGAGCTGGGGCACCAGGCACCCATAGAATTCATGCCAGTTTTGAAGAACTACCTCAACAGAAGCAGGTGACCTGGTCCCTCCTTCTTTTTCTGGCCACATTGCTTTTTCATTCCACATCAAGCCCCATGGGACACACACACTAACCTCCATCTAACCAGGCTTTCTTCCCCAGGCATTTGTATATACTGTTTCCTTTCCGCGGAACACCCTCTAGCCCAATATCCACGTGCCACTCACACCCTATCCTCTGCCAACTCCTACGCATATTTAAGGCCCCAGTATGGGCATCTCTTCCTCTGGGAAGCTTTCCCAGAACTCTCTAGACTGCTTTAGGTGCCTGTATTGGTTTCTTAAGGTTGTAACGAAGTACAACAACTGAGTGTCTTAAAACAACAGAAATTTGTCATCTGATAGGGAAGCTAAAAGTCCTAAATCAAGGTATTAGCAGGGCTATGATCCCTCTGAAACCTATAGGGAGAATTTTTTCTTGCCTCTTCCTAGCTTCTGGTGATTTGTGGGCACTTTCTGGCATGCCTTAGCTTAAAGCTGCTTAAGCCCATCTCTGTCTTCATATTTACATGGGGTTGTCCCTGGTTCCTCTGTTTCCCCATGGCTGTTTTATAAGGACACCAGCCATATTGGATTAAGAACCCACCCTACTCAAGTATGACCCCATCCTAATTACATCTGCAAAGATCCTATTTCCAAATAAGGTTATGTTCTGAGGTACTGAGGGTTAAGATTTCAACGTGTCTTTTTTGGAAGACAAATTCAACCTATAACAGTGCTCTTCAACTTGTCTCTCATGGGATCCGAAAGTACTATTGGCTTACCTTTCTAAAGGATCAATTGACCTAAATTGACCTGGTTGATCATAAACTCTGTGTGTACAAAGACATCATCTGCCAAATTCACCACTATTGTGTGTGTGCATATATATGTTGGGTAAATATTAGGTATTACTATTATACATTTATCTCTATACCTACACAGTATAATATATATCTAGTACCGGATACAATCTTTGGATAATAAATAAAAGACTCTCAGAAAACAGTTTCTTACCCAAAATCTAGCCTCCTGGTTGTTCCTAATGCTGTGAATCAGCCCTCTGGCTCTGGGCATCCCAATTTTTTGGAGGTGTGGGAGGTGATGTTTGCTCACAGGACTATTGCCTGCAGAGAAGAGGTGGCGGGGAGGAAACCAGCGGAGGATTAGAGTGAGCTAATTTGCCCACATGTATGATGATAAAATGCTAGGGGAAGAACTGATGTAGGGGTCTTCTGGTCCTATCCCCCCATACTACAGAGGAGCCTGAAACCACTGAAGTGCTCCGGGGCCCACATTGGTTACAGGTGAAGCCAAGGCTTGGGCCCAGGTCTCGTGACAGAAGTCAAGGGGCTCTTACCTCTATGCTACCCTGGTTTTCTGACTCTTATTTTTTTCTAAGAATGCCCTGATGTTTTATTTCCATCTATATAAAAATGCTAGCATGGTGATGAGAGCCACTCAACAAGATTAGGAAGAGTGGGCACACACCCACCTAGAGTAATCTGGTCCCCAGGCCTTCCCAGTGTATAGAATTCCACCATCAGAGATTCATTCATAGAAAATCTTCCCTCTCCACCAATTGCTCCTCCTCCCCTAGCTTACATGGTGGTACCTCTTAATGCATCTTTTGGTACACCCAGGCTCATCAGTCATCCTCACTATATTGAGAATAAGATTATACAATTCTTTCCTGGAAATAGATGATAGAGAGTGTGTACTGGGTTGATCATGTCCCTTCCCCCTATCCCCCAATTCATGTTATTCCTGGAGCTTCAGAATGTGACCTTATTTGGAAAAAGGATCTTGCAGATATATTAGCTAGTTAGGTCATACTGAAGTAGAGTGGGCCCATAATTCAATATGACTGGTATCTTTATAAGAAAAGGAGATGAGACAGATACAGAGACATACAAGAGAAGAACTCCATGTAATGACAGAGACAGAGATTGAGGGAAGCAGAGGTTTCAAAAGCAAGCCAAGAAATGCTAAGGAGTGTCTGCAAACCACCAGAAGCTGGGACGAGGTGAAGAGAGAGTCCCACTACAGGTTTCAAAGAAATCTTGGCTCTGCTGACACCTTGATTTTGTGCTTCTAGCCTCCAGAACTGTAAGACAATATAATTTCTGTTGTTTTAAGCTGCTCAGTTTATAGCACTTCATTACTGCAGCCCTGGGAAACTCATACAGACAGCCTAAGGGAATGGTGGGCTCCCGGGATAGGGAATGGACAGCCACCAAGAGGCAGATGGAGCAACGTGCAGAGAAGACAGAGTTCCAAAGACAATCGTATTCTATTTCACCATGGGGTCACTACAGGATGGGGCCCCTTCTTCAGTACTAAGGGAAGACCAGCCTTCGGCTGAGCACCTCCTGCTCCAGATTTCCCACTTGCCTGGTTTTCTGGGGAGCTGTTAGATGAGGAAGCTCAAAGGCACCTCTAGGGCCTCATCCTAAGCTTGGCCAGAAGTACTGGTGCTCCAGCACCAAGGAGCTAGCATCCATTGCAGCTTAAGAACTCTAGGGAAGAAGGGACCTCTACTTACCTGAAAAAACTCCCAAGAGCCTTGAATAGCCACAAATTTGGCTTCTACAATTCCCAAGTCAGCTCTGATCGTCCTTTCTGATGTTTTTTTCCTTTCTTTTCAAATAACCCTCAACTGTGAAAAACAACAGTGGGATTTTCCTGCCCATTCTTTCTGTAAAATATCCCTTCCAAAGTGCCAGAGAAACAGAATATCATGAATGCAAAGACTGTAGCAGAACTAGATGTCGGGCCCTGTCAAAGCGAATATGTAATGGCTGGTAAAGGGAGACACACAGGGGTGGCATTGGCTCGCTGGCACTAGCTTGCACTGGGTCTGCTGGCAGCATCTGGGGAAATGTGCTTTTTTGGCCTGTAGGCTGCCACTGCTCCTTGCAAAAACCCTAGTGTAGCAGAATTCCCAGAGGCCTGAGCGACAGACTGGCTCAGCCAGGCCTGTGTGCTCCATAGTTGCTGTAGGAAGTAAGAGTGACTCTGAGCAGAGCCTCCCCATGGGATTCACTATCCTGTTCTCAATGGAGAATGTTTCTGCTGTTGTTAAAGGGCTCCCCACTACTTCCAGCCTTCGCCTATGAGAGCAGGCACTGCAGAAGTTGATTGCAACAGCAGCATCAGAGCAGCTGGGACTGAGACTGGTCTGCTTTCTGCAGAGGGCCTGATTTCATGGTCAGCAAGGGTCTCTGAGCCTTCTAGCCCATTCCCCCCTACCCTACCCCCAGCCATCTGCACATCTCCCCACAGGCTGAAATGATATCAAACCAAACAAGGACAAGATGCTCCTGGATGTGGCTTGGCTCTGACCCCACCCAAATCTCAACTTGAATTGTATCTCCCAGACTTCCCAAGTATTGTGGGAGGGACCCGGGGGGAGGTAATTGAATCACGGGGGCCTGTCTTTCCTGTGCTATTCTCATGATAGTGAATAAGTTTCATGAGGTCTGATGGGCTTATTGGGGGTTTCCGCTTTTGCTTCTTCCTCATTCTCTCTTGCCACTGCCATGTAAGAAGTGCCTTTCACCTTTCGCCATGATTCCGAGACATTCCCCAGCCATGTGGAACTGTAAGTCCAATTAAACCTCTTCCTTTTGTAAATTGCCCAGTCTCGGGTATGTCTTTACCAGCAGTGTGAAAATGGACTAATACATTCCTGTTCGTCTTCCCTCCCTTCTACCCTTCCCCAATCCAGAAGTAGGTTTTGATAACTATGATCGTGCGAAGGTCATTAAAATCTCACCCAAGCAGGTCATGACTGTGAAGTAGCTGCTTCCAGAACCATTCCACCCACCTCCAGCTCTCTTTCTGCTGCTCCCTCAGTGCTGAGGTGCTATCCTCTCTCTTCTGCCTTCTGGGTGGGCTCTTGCATTTCATAGCTACCTTCTCGGGTTGCCCTAACGTTAACACCCTTTTGCTCTAAGAGAATCCCCTCCCTGTCCCTAATTCTCAACAACAACCATTCTTCATGGCAGCGTTCAGTTAGTAATCGAGAAGAAAGCAACTGAGAGATAAATTGAAATGAATCATATATGTTTTCGAATGAGCTTTTTGTATTTATACATGTGTCTTATTTATATTTGTGTCTTAAAATACTAGTTACCTATTGTGGTAGATTCAGTGCTGGGCCCCAGAAGATATGTCTATGTTTTAACCCTCATAACTTGTGAATGTGACCTTGTTTAGAAAAGGGTCTTTGCAGATGTAATTAAGTTAAGGATCTTGAGATGAAATCATGCAGGATTATCCAGGTGAAGCCTAAATCCAAAGACAAATGATAAAATGCAGAAGAGAAGAAAAACACAGAGGTGAAGGCCATGACAGAAGTAAAGATTGGAGTGATGTCACCACAAGCCAAGGAATGCCTGGAGCCCCCAGAAGCTGGAAGAGCAAGAAAAGATTTTTCCCCTAGATCCTTCAGAGGAACCTAGATCCTGTTATCACCTTGATTTTGGACTTTTGGCCTCCAGAACTCTGAGAACATAAAATTGTGTTGTTTTAAGCCACAAAGTAATTTGCTATGGCAGCCACACCAAACTCATATACTTGTTAACCTAAACTAACAGTATTGCTGCCTCTTGGGTATATAACTTGTGATTGACATGGCAAGAGGACAAAGCAGAATCTCATGAAAGAAAAAGCCCTGGATTGAGAGTAAATGTCCTGTGTTGTTCAAACTTTGACTGTGTTTCTTACTAGTGCACAAGCTGGGATGAAAAACTCTAATCCTTAGCTTTCTCATTTATAAAACTTGTTCTGTCTGCCTCACAGCATTGGTGTAAACATCAAAACAGAACAGCGGATGGGGATGGGCTTTAGCTTTATAAATTTGCATATACTTGAAAAGGAGTTACTAGCTTCAGAAAGACTGAGTTCAAATTCTATTACTATATCAGTTACTAGTTTGTGATTTTGAACCACAAATTTCTTATCTGGTAAAAATGGCATAATGATACTCACCATATCAGAACATTGTAAAGATTAAATGAAATTATGAGTAGATTGCACCAGGCTTAGAACTTGATAGGCCATCAATAAATTATAGCTCTACTTGTAATGACCATCATAATTGCCATCCCCCATCCATACCCACCCCACCTCCAAAATGAGTAAGATCAGTTCTACTTTCAAGTTAATCTGAGGCTCTGCTAACATTTTTACACATTCAGATGTGTTCTTTGGAAACACAACTTTTCCTATTGGAGAGAGCTCAAGAGAGCTATCTCGGAGGAAGCTGCAAATTTCTAAGAAGCCTTTGGCCTTTACCATAGTAGCCACTGAGAGTAATGAAAGGTCTGTAAAAGCCAAAGAAGCCAGCAGTTTCAGCTGCCCCAATCCACATGATAGTCAGAACGAGCCAAGACCACTGGGAGAAACACCTCCAAATTATAGCCAGTGGCTCTCAAATTGTGCCTTAGAATCTCACAGAAGGCAGGTTAAAAAGCTCATTTCCTTGGAAGCCATGGCAGAGATTCTGATTTAGTAATTCTGGGCAGAGAACTAAAAATATGCTCTTTACCAGCATTCCAGGTGATTCTGATGCTGTTGTCTGCAGACCACACTCTGAGAAATGTTGCCGTAAGGCAGCAAGGAAAATGTGTTTTCAGGGTTTATCTTTCTCCCCAGGGGATCAAATCCAAGAGCTGTGATTTGGCGTGGAGGAAACCTCTCCTACAGGTTCTTAGAGCCTTTTTAGGATCTCTGAAATCTGTGGCTTAGATAGTACTTTGCTTGAAGGCCACTTAAAGGGACCTATGGGGAAGAGGTAAAGAGTGGCACCTTTTAGGAGATATACCTAATGCTAAATGACGAGTTAATGGGTGCAGCACCAACATGGCACATGTATACATATGTAACAAATCTGCACGTTGTGCACGTGTACCCTAAAACTTAAAGTATAATAATAATAAAGTTAAAAAGAGTGGCACCTTTTTTTGTGCCACTGTTAACATTTTAGCTCAAATGAGCTCATTGGGTGGGTTCCCCCTGAGAGCTGGAGAAACCCAGGGTCACTGAGTTTGAAGCTTGTGCCAACACTGGGCAGCTGAGGAGCAGGGACAGACAAAGAGAAGAGGAGCAGCAAAGAAAGAATGAAGAGGTACTGGGGACAAACTTCCTCTACAGCACTTTGCAAGTTGGGCCAGTGCCAGCCTGGAGGGAGATGGAAAGAGAAGCCCATCCATCGTCTTCAATGGTGGTGCCAATTCATTCCGTTTGTCTATCAGATCCCTCTGGGCCTGCAGTGGGGCTTCTTGTGGCCATCGAGGTTAAGTCATGAAGGACACTTATCTATGGGACTCTGTAGAAAACAAAAGAAATCTCATTTTCTCTCAAATTTAATTTTACCTTGTGCTCTGAGAGTGTGATCCTATCAGGGCTGGAGTGTAATAGCCCCACTGGAGTGGATCAGATTGGATTTTCTATAGCACCGGAGAGCTCCCATGTGGCAGGCACATCCTGCCTCAGCTGTCTGCAGTGCACTGGACTTCTGAGAGCGTAGGAGATGATTCGCCTCCTCTCCATCTCCAGCAACTGATCTTGTCTCTCTGCTTTAACATATGGCCAGAGGTACTGAGGCACTGAAAATGTCCTACAGATCCAGGCTAAGATGTTTCTATCATAGGACCCCAGGCTATGATGTTTCTATCACAGGATCCCAGCGGAAACCGGATTGTTTTAAACTTTTCTAGCCACTGGGAGAAAATGATGCCAGGATCATACCCTCATCCCAGGCTTCCAAGAGTAGGCAGGAATGTCAGGCCAAGACAAGCAGCTCATGAACATTAAAAATGCAGAAATGTGGAAGGCAGGCCTGCAGAGACTGGAATGCAGTTAAACAGCCAATGTGTGGCATTGCTGAGAACAATTTTCTTTTCTGTATAGAGATGTGGGGGAGGGGGTGAGAAGAGGGGACAGGTGGGACTGGCCTCACTAAGCATCTGCAGTCACCAGGCTGGCGTCAGACCCTGAGCATCAGAGGGATGGAGCTAGGAGCTAGAAGGCTGCAAGGGGCTGCAGGAACCTGAGGGCCTGGTGCGGCCTCAGAGTCAGTACTGAAAGATCAAAGCCAACACCATGGTCAAAGTGGAGATTTGGAAGCCAAGAATTTTACCAGTGGAAGTAGGGTTAGAGGCAATTGTCAGATAATTGCTACAAAATAGCCTTGAGGTGTCTGAAGCTCACTTCTATTCTTGGATTGTCCTTAAAGAACTGGAATGGGACAGACACAATCATTAGTAGGTAAATGAATGGAGATATGGACATAATACCTATAGAAAATAAAAGTGGTGATAGTTGAGGCACGGCTACTCATTGTACAAATAAGTTATTATCAGCTCTTTAGGCTGAACCTCAGACCCATACTGAGTCCTGGGGAGGGACTTTCTGGTGTGTCCTCTGCCCAAGGTCGTTTCCCAGGACACTCCCTAGAGCACACAGAGCTCTCTGGGGTCTGGAGACCTGCCTGCCACGGCTGCTGAAGTGCAGGCCCAAGTCTAGGAACAAGGGCTTTGCAGGTGGAAGACTCCAGGGGCTCCATGCTCAAAAAATATCAAGAGCGATAGGTTACTTTGATGCTCTGGACTCCAAGAAGAGATCTGAAGAGTAGTAAGGTCCCATTCTGCTTTAGAGAGAAGAGGCTTTACTTCAGGCCTGCAGAAAAGAGGAACTCTTGTCTTATCCCTAGAAGCTACAGATAAGTAAAGTCTTTTAATAGAAACTTTCCTGAAATCGCGGTTCATTGAGGATGTGTCTATCAGTAGCAAATCACAAGTTGAAAACAATTATGTTGTTCAGTTATTTGATAATGATAACAGCAATCACAATTGATTAAGCAGCCACCATGTAGCAGGCATGGGGTTAGGCACTGTACATACTTCACTACTGGTCTACAGCAATCTGCAAGGGTTCAGGATGTGACTCCACTCGTTCTCTCTCTTTTCCTCCCTTCCTCCCTTTCTTTCTCTTTTATCTTTAGCAAATAGAAGAGTTTGGCAGATAGGAGGGTTTTGGTCTCTGTTTCAAATATACTTCTTCAGGTGTTTAGGGGAATCCCTTTCCTACCACGGTATTTAGCTTCACTGTTAGGCACCCTTTTAATGAATAAAACACAACCTTTTATAACTGTCAAGGCTATTTCACACTAAATTTACTTGTGCTCCTAAAACTATCTGAGAATCCAGCTGAGCTCTGCTTGCAAAAAAAAGGAAGCCGGACAGCTTATGAATAACAGGCTGAATTCTCGCCAGACAAGGGGAGCAGGGCAGGGCCCAGGCCTCTGCATGGTCTATCCAGACAGTGGTCATCCAGCTGCTCTGGAGAGAAAAGCGGGGGCAAGGAGATTGATTTAATTAATTTCTGCTTTATCTGATTCGCAAAAAATAAAAAGACTGGTACTACCCAGGACTGGGAAGGATGTGGGTCAGTGGGTGTTCTCAAATTTCAACGGTGCAATCTTTGTGAAATAGGACCTGGAATGTCCTATGAAAATAAAAAATGCCCAAGTCTGATCAGCCACCCCTCACTGTGAGACTTTAATACAGAAATATATATGTGTGCATGCAGATCTATAAACACATATGCACATACATATATGAAATGCATATATAGGGATATTTCTACTGGCCTTACTTGTTAAGATAAAAGAAAACTAGAAACAATTGAATTCAGATTATGCAGAGAATTGTCAAATACATTTTGATACATCCTTACAATGGAATGTTATATAGCTATTTAAAAATAAATTACATCTACAGGTCTATAGCAAACTTGTTCAATCCGTGGCCCAGGACAGCTTTGAATGCAGTCCAACCCAAATTCGTAAACTTTCTTGAAACATTATGAGATTTTTTCTTTGGTGATTTTTTTTTTAGCTCACCAGCTGTTACTAGTGTTAGTGTATTCTGTGTGTGGCCCAAGACAATTCTTCTTCTTCCAACGTGACCCAAAGAAGCCAAAAGATTGAACACCCGTGGTCTATATATTGGGGGTCAATTTGTAGGGTATTTGAATGATTCCATTTGCCAAATCAGACAGAAAAATATATGCATGTGTATGAGTGTGTGTGTGAGTGTGAGGGTGTGTGTGTTTGTGTGTGTGATGTGTGTGTTGTGCACGTGTAAACATAGAGAAAGCCATGGAAAGGACACACACCAGACTGTAAACATTGGTTTTCTCAGTCAAGAGGAATTGGGGGAGCAGAAGGATATTAGCTCTTTCTTTGTGCTTCTCTACACTGCTTTATATGTCATAAACAGCATGTAATGCTTTTTGACTAAACATGGAATTTTAAAATCATATTTAAGTATGTTTAGAAAAACCAGGAGGCATCTATCATTGCTAACAATAGCAATGTTTTACTAACTAGTACAATTTTTGCATTAGAGGAGATGGGTAGGAAGAAGTAAATACCATCAAAGTGCCCCAAGGGGCACTCGGAGAAGGAACCTTAGCTCTGTGGAAGATCTCAGCCTGGGCCTTCAGGGCCCATGTCACCCAAGCCCTTGCAGAGGGGGCCATTTAATGAGGATACTCAAGCAGTTTCATTATCCACAGGGTTGCTCCACTTGGTAGAAATTTTGCAAACAAAAGAAAAGCAGCTTTGGCAAAAGTACTTGGCAAATCTGATTCTTATAGATGGTGTGAAGAGAACCAGTTTCTCTCTGTTCCCAAGGCTCCCCCATGCACTATTGTCAACAACAGAGGACTCTGTAGGGCATCGGTGTGGGATGAAAAAGTGGAACACCCAGGCTCTCATCTCACCACATGATCACTGAGGTTACCCTTGCTCCAACAGAAACTATTATTTCAACATCAGATTATTTTATTTCACTTAGAAAATAGAGTCTATATGGGTAGACAAGGCTAAACAACAAAACTATCTGAGATTTGAAAATGCTGGTAAACATGAATTAAGGGTTGACTTTTGGCTAGATCCTGCAGAGACCAAGTAATTCTGTATATTTGTAAAGTATCTAATAATTTACAATAAGTTTTGGTGTTAAAAACAAAATAACATAATATCAACCTTTATTAAATGCCTATTTAGCACTGTGTACCTTATCTCTTTCAATCCTGAGAATGGCCCTGCGAGGTCTTATCGTGCCTATTTTCCAGATGAAAAAAATGAGATGGGAAATTGGTGACCTGCCTAGGACCATACAGATGGTACATGGGAAAGCTAGAACTGAAACCCAGAGCATCTGGTGTCCATGACTCAAATCCAGAACCTCAATATTAAACTGAGACTCTCTCACTATACCACACTGCCTCCCCATATAAGGTTATGATGTCTCTTCCCCTAAAGGAACAAATAGTCTTTGGTGTAGTTCTTGGCCATATGCAGCTCTCTGTAGGGAAGAAACTTCCACCATTCCCCAAGCTCCTGTCTCCATACCTTATACACGCTGTCACCTCTATCTGGAATACCCACCCCCTCTTCCCTGCTTTACCACTATTTACTACTCATCTCAAGAGGTGGCTCAACTCCCCAAACTGAGTTAGTGCTACACATACATCCAGGCCTGGTTCAAACCTACCCATCCTCTTCAATCTACTGCATATGCAATTATCATCTGTGGGGCCTTTCTACTATTCATACTTTAGTGTCTTTATGGATTTTCTCCTTAATTAGACTGTATGCATCTTGTAGGCCAAGACTTTATGTTCTTTTTTTGTTTCCACTGCCCTTAGCACACAGAACCGAGGTATGGCTGGCCCCCTTTTATAGCCTATGTGTCAAATTACAAGGAAAGAAAAAAAAAATAAAGATCGGAGTTTTAGAGGAATGGTGGGGCAGAAGGAAAGAAATTATAGCTATGGGACAAGAGGTTTTGGTGACAAAGGAAACACATGTTTTGGACAATCCAGTTTGTGCTAAAATTAAAATAGAAATGGCTTTCAAGGTGGCATATGTAATTACAATTAATTAAATATTCTGCTACCTAAATTATTTAATTATCAAATCTCACAGCCTGAGTTGATTTAGTCGCAAATGCCATAAAAACTAGGGAAGTGGTGAATGGATGGCTTCTTAGTACATTCCATATTATAAATAGAACTTTCGGCCAGGAAAGGGAGAAGGAAAGCAGAGAGAAGAGAAAGAGTGAGACAATGCTTGCTCATGCTCCAATTCGCTGACATCTTTGTCTCAGAATGGGAGAGGTGGGGAGAGGAAAGGAAGAATATTAGGGAATTGTGTTCGCATCTTCCATAGACCAGATATGGTTCTGGCAACAGCAGGGGACAGCAAAAATGCTGTGGGCTCAAGACTCAGACAAACCCAAGTTCAGCCCAGCACTGGCAGTTACTATCTGAGTAGACTTCCCTGACTTTGCTTTCTTCTTTCATAGAGTTGGGATGATGATGATGATGATGATAAGGCCAACCCCATGAAGTCACTGTCAGATGAAATAATCTAATCTATGTAACCACTTGACACAATGAATGGCCCCTGGGACACTCAGTGATTGTCAATTTCTTGCTTCGATTTTGAAAAACGTTTGCTGTTTATATCAGTGGCAGGGAGGAAGACAGGGAAGAGGGTAGAGCTGTGTGCCCCCGTGTTTCAGTTCCCCTGAATGATTGTCTCTCTGTGTAAGACAATGCGGATGCTGATGAAATGCTCACTTCTCTTGTCACCAGCTCTGCCGCCTTCCCTCCATTTCATCCAGCCAGCTGCCAACATCTCTTATCCCACGTCCCCATCAGCCTTACCCTCTGTCTCACCTGTGGGTCTCTCTGCCTTGTGTGCAAAGCCATCTGTTCTGCTGATGGGCCTTTATCATCTTTCACATTTTGTTTTCTTGGCTAGATGATTGTCTGACTATCTCAGGTGAGTGGTTTATCTCAATAACCCAAGGGCGTGTGAAGAATGGAATATATCAGAGAGGAAATGTAAGTCAGTAGAGTGAAAATGTGGGCGTTGTTTGGGACTTAGTATGTGGGAGCACAGGACAGGACTCATGGGCTTGAAATATTAGAGTTGGAAGGGCCCTTAACACATCCCCCAATATTCCCTGTCTCCACCATCCTAAGTTCCAAGTATGGAAACCAAGGCATGGAAATGGAAAATGACTTGCTTGTTGTGCTCACAAAACTCCCGTAGCACCAGAAGTCAGTCCCAAGTTGCCACTCCTAATCGATGTGCTTTTTTTGATAAACCACACTGTCTTTTCATAGCACATTATAATTTATACAGTGCCACTTATTACCAACTGCCCCCTCAAAACAAACAAAAAAACTGAAAAGAGGTTGTCATTGCTATTCAAAGTTGCCTCAGCACTCCTCATTCTCTTAATGGCAGATGGCCCCAAACCAATATCCTAAAGCCACTGGTCCCTACCTAGCCCCTCTTCTGCTCCCCTGTGGGGTGCTGCAGAGGCTGGCCAGGGGCACAGGGACAGGATCTCTAGTTTGTTAGACAGTTAATAAGGTATATCCCAGAAAACAAGAGGGCTGCTCCATCCTCACATACACCCAGAAGCTAAAGGCATGTGCGAGGGTCACCTTGCAAGGAGCTGGCCCAACAGGTCTGACTTAGAGGCCAGCTCTGACTTAGAAGCTTTCATTGCACCTGGACATATCTGGAAGCTTTTCGACTTTGGGCAGCTGGGGCAACTCCATCTCGATTGTGTTCACCAACATGTGTGCAAACAAAAGGTCTCTAATTTTTCTCTTTAAACTTTGCCCCAGGGCAGTGAATGACCTCTAGTAGTTTGGGAATTCTCCAGTTGGGATTTGTCCTGGTTTTAACATTTGCCTGCAACATCAGCCAGATAATTCCAATATTCAGCAAGAGTGAGTTTTCTTATCATGACTCCATATCTACATTTGTAGAACACATTTTATCAAGTGCTTGGCAGAAGATATGAAGTAGCAAGGAGGTAATTCTCTTGTATTGCATTGATTTGAGAATTTTTAATAAAAAACTCTCCCAAATCCAGTTGCACCAATACAAATGGAATTGGTAGTGTGTGCTTCAGATGGAATTGACTCTATAGAGACTGAATTAATTGCAGGAGTCCTCAGCAATCATCCCATCATCTACACTCCTGTGTGATGCTGTGTTCTACCCCCTGCCACAGAAGACCCTCAATTAAACAATAGCGCACATTCATCTTGGACTATTACAGTACATCGAGCCCCATAGATTACGGAGAAGAGAGTTAGCAGTTACCCACATTTGGATTCCTGAGTGTTTTAGAAATATGAAAAATCCATACTTTAGAAATGTGAAAATCCATTTCAATTCAAGAGGATTTATTTATCCCTACACAGATATCATCATACATACTCAGTTTTGGAGAGCTATCTATTACATGCAACTGCCCCAGAGTCACCTAATTAGGCTAGTCTCAGGCCATACCATGGGTGCCAGCTCCACCCGTAATTTTCTCTCTATCCAGGTCCCCAAACTGGACCTACTATTCCCTCTACCTTATGGATTATCCTTATGTTATTTCCCAGCTGTGACTATCCAGAGATGTCCAAGGCAGTATCTAAATAGCCTCACCCCCAGCAGTTGAGATCAGCATTGGTCACCTTACTGAACTGACATCCAAGTGTCCAATATTAACTACTACCTCCTCTGTCTTCAGAATCAGGATGATAGTGGTGATAATAAAAATAGCTAACACCTACAGATGGTTTACTTTGTTCTAAGTCCTCTACACATATAAGCACATTTAAGTTTCCCACAGACTTAATAGTTAAGTCTCAGTCATAGTCTCTCCCTGAGAGTCCCCTGCCCTCTTCTCCATGCCCCTGAATCATAATCTTTCCTTGAGAGCCCCTGAGTCATAGTTTCTCCCTGAGAAGCCCCTGCCATCCATGCCCCAGGTCCCAGGCTCCTTTGTTTCTTTACTAATTGCCAATTCTCTTGCTTTTCCTAGATTCTCTTGTAGACTAAAGATCTTCCCCAAATCCCAATTTAAGGGCTATGACCAGTCACCCATCGACAGAACTCCCAGAGAATGACCATCTGCCTGATTTCTATAATTCCTCTGTGTAGTCTTTGCTGGAGCCCAGTTCCCTGTCCTTGGAATTCCAATGCTCTCTGCTATGTGAGTCTTGACAGAGGTGGCCTCTCTGTTTGGACACCAAGACTCACAAACCCCAACAAATTCATGTTTGGTGGTTGTAGGTCCATGCTTGGTCTTTACCTGATGCCTCAGGCCAGAGTCTTGAAAAAAGGATCACAATATGTCAACAAAACTATTCAATAATGAGTTCCCTTTGCTACCTCCATAACTAACATGCATTAGATATGACTAAGCCAACTCAATTTATACCAATAATGAAGAAAGTAATAGTGCAGTTCCAGCATGGATCTTACAGATTCGATTTTGAAATTTTATAGTAGTTTGGAAATTCTCTAGTTGGGATTTGTCCTGGTTTTAACATTTGCTTGCAGTATCAGCCAGTTAGTCCCTATAGACTTAGTCCTTATGAGTCTGATGTTTAAGAAATTAAGAGATAATGAAAGATGGCTGAGAATTCAAGACAGCTCTCTGGGTTTGCCTTTTTTTTTTTTATTTTTATTGCTCTCCAGTATCCTGAGTTCTAATGATCCCTGATAAATAGCATGCTAGAATATGATTACAGAGCAGACTTTGTTATTACATGGTGCAGCTGTCAACTGTACAGCCACTACTACCGATGTTCAGGGATCCATAATAATGAAAGTAGAGATAACATGCATAATTAAAACTTAAAGAGAATTCAATATCATTTTTAAGCCATTTAGTTTCTCCAACACCAAATTTTATCTCCTAATTCACAAATGCATAGACTACATTGAGCTGCACCTCTTCTTTGTACTCATAGCCACCCTATGGTTGAGGGGAGATAGGACTGATTTATAAAATCATCAAAATACAGAAAGTAGCAACAGAAAAAAATAGAGAATCCCAGAGTAATCCACAGCCTGATTAATCATGCCTGGATGACAATGGATGAGAGGTAATACATTTATATTTTCATGATAGGTTCACCTTAAGGGGCCAAAATAATCCAGGTATCAGCTAATCAGTGGCTGGATAATTAAGTATTGGATGAACTTCTGTGTGGCTCCAAGAAGAAATCTACCACTAAGGGGGAAATGTCAAATCTAATGTCCTCTAGGCTCCTTTTCATTGTCTAAAGCTTGTCTCAGCTGTGAGTTTGGATTAGATCTCTTTGCTCAGACTTCTTATCTGTACATGTGGCCTCATGATCACCATCAGTCACTGCTCTGCAGTGAGGGAGATGCTGAATATAATGAGGGAGAAATTAGCATCAATCCCTAGAGAAGACAAACTCCTTCTCCCCACCCCCATCTCCAGTGAATATTTGAAGAGACTCATGGATTTCCCAGGTTCCTCCATTACTTGACAAGCTGCATAGAAGCATCTAGTTGCTCCTCTCTGGAGAAGCATACCTCATACAGCCGGGTCCCTGTGAGTCAGGCTTTTATGGAGCATGGAGTGCAGACCTTCTAGGAATGTCCCTAATACATGATGCTGAGATGGTCTCCAGAAGGGGTAGAGATAGCAAGAACAAGCTTCCTTTTATACAGAATCCTGCTGGAAGAGATGCCTTACAACACTGCTCTTGTTCAACTGGTCAAGAGAACAAATTACAAAAAGTTTCTTAGTCACTGACAATAACCAACTGTGGCACTCTTGGGCAGGGTACAAGGTCCTCCTCCTCAGTGGCTTCTAGAGTATGTTCAACCTCCCTCCTGGGGGAAGTGTCAGGCTCTCTCTCATTCATGGATTAGGGCCCCAAAACCAACTTGGACTGACTTTCCTTCGGATGGCTTCATGGTAAGTGGGCACTTGTGCATATGGCTTCAGGCCAGGTCTCAGCACAAAAGGACCATCCAGCACAATACTGCTCTGGACCTCTGCACCAGGGCAAGGGAAAGAGGTGAAACTAGTACTGAAGCTAGTTGGTTGCAGATAACAGGGCCTGCACACCAGAATGCTGGGGGAATGGAAAGTTAGGGTACCAAACTCCTCCAGCTGAGATTAGAATGTTACCAAATCATCTTCCACAGGATCCCTCCCATGATGATTGGATGACTCTAAAAAAACACCAAGTCCAAATTCCAACAAATCATCCACCCATAGGGCTAAATTATGCCCTGTGGCATAATTTAACGAAACAATCCTTTCCTGTTGGCGTCTAGAATTTTTTTTCAAACAGAAGTATCAATTTTTCTTATTTTATTTTTTAACTTTTATTCTTTCTTATGAAAACGCAGAGTTTCATTAAATGAAATATTTTCTTTGGGTTGCTCAAACCAAAATCTTAGAATCTTTCTTGACTTCTCTCTTTCTGTCAACATCCACATCCAATCTATGGGCAAAGTCTACCAACTTCATCTTCAGAATATATTCAAGATTTGATCACTCCTCCACTTCTATGGCACGCACCCTGGTCCAAGTAACCAGCATCTCTCATGGAAGCTGGTGTCCCTGTTTCACTGCCTCATTGCGGTCTATACTCTACATAGTGGCCCAAATGATTAGTTTAAATCTCAAGTCAGATGACACCACTGAGGAGAGCAAAGATTACCTGGTGACCATCAAACAGATCATCTGGAGGCAAAACTTCTTATCTGAGCAATGTAGAAGGGAACAAAAGACCACCTGGTAGCATCTAGTTCCAGGACTCTTTCAACTTGTGTAAGTAAGTAACATTTCTATACATCTCTGGAATGCCATGCTGAAACTCATTTTAGAACCCTAAGCTCCCACCTTAAGGTACATAAATACCCCTAAGGAAAATCCACCACTGCGTGCTGAGTGCTTTCACTGAGGTGCCCTGCTATACCCTCTTGCAGTGTTCTTCCTTTCTAATAAACTTTCCTTTTTCAAACCTACACTGTTGTCAGTAAATTCTTTTTACCAACCCATGAATCAACCACTTCTGAGTGCTGGGGCTCTGACACCTTGCCTGGCAGCTACTCCTCTGCTCAAAAACCTTTAGTGTCTTTCCAGCTCATGTGAGGTAAAAGACAAGGACCTCATCATAATCTACAAGACCTTTCATGACCTCATCCTGGCTAATTTTCCAGCCTCACCAAGGATTTCTAGCTTAGTCCTCACCAGCCACCTGACTTTAGCTTCATTCCAGCTTGGGAGTTTTGAATTTTCTCTTCCTTCAGTTTAGAATGCTCTTCTCCTAGATATTCATATAGTTCTCTTTTTTCACTTCATTTTAGTCTCTGTTCAAATGTCCTCTGTCAGAACCTTCCATAACCATTGAACTCCATGTCCTCCTCGTGTTGCTTATTTTTCTCTGCAGAACCTGACAATCTTCATGAGAATGTAAACTCAGGAAGTGCAAGGACTTCTTCTGTTTACCGCTATATCTCCACTGGCTAGAACAGTGCCCAATAGGTAGCATTACCCCAAGAAATATTTGTTGCCTGAATGAATAAAATCAGTTACATAAAGCTTCTTGCATATTTGGAAGGTGACATGAGTAAATAGGTAATTCCAGAGATAGATCTTTTTTAAGGGAGAGTCTGAAGATTTTATCCCTGTATGCCTTCTACACAGCTTAAATTTAGATAAAGGTTTGGAACCACAGAATAAGAGTATCCAAGTCTTCAAATTTCCTTCTTCCCTTTGCTCTATATGGCTTATGTGTGCCAGGCAAACATTGAGCACATCCTTTCAGAATATTCACCATGAACTGTAAGGGCAATGAGCTCCTCAAGTATTTGGACGTCTGTCTGGGAGGGAGAATTTAAAGGCATCTTGGTTGTTAAGCCATGTACTGGCACCATTATCTCTAGCACCAATGCCAGCCAGGAATTTTTGGCAGACATTTGATTTAAAACTTGCCTGTTCAATTAATTGAGAATCTTTATTCTAAAAGCTTACTTTGTCCTACCTACTTCAAAAGATTTTGTGAAGAGCCCATATTTAGTGGTTCTTTATGATGTGGAAGGACCCAGGGTAAGGTTTCTGTCATTCCCTTATATCTCCCTGGGCTCACAACAGTTCTGAAATTGTGTGCATGTTCTCTCCTATGCAAGACAATGCCCTCAGCTACCCTTTAAAGGCCCAGGGCTAAGTATTAGTTGTTCCACCCATTTCATCTGATCAATAACTTGTTACAACTAAATATATATATATATATATGTGTGTGTGTGTGTGTGTATGTGTGTGCGTATATGTGTATATATATATACATAGATATATATATATGGGATAATAAGCCTTAAAATAACTATAAATTACCAGAAACAAAAGCAAATTTTCCTTCTAAGAATTAAATGTGTAACCCCTGTCCTACCAAATAGAAGTGCCTTGTGTGAGATCATGTAACTGCCTATGTGCTGTTGGAAAAAGGTAACAACCTAGATTGATGATGTAGAAATTACTCATCAAGCTGTCTTCTATATTATACATGCTCTGACTTTAGTTATTGTGATACATATTTATGTGTTGATATCGTACCTTGGTAATAAAAGAACCCAAAGTGCTGATAAAAAGATAAACTATAGAGCAAAATAAAATACATGAAATTTGGAGAAATTGGTTAAATAAAAATAAAGTAGGAAAACAATACATCTTAAAATGAGGTTAATACATAAAACTTATACCCTGGGGTCATACATACTAGCAAGTGGCCAACAAAATGTTTAATTTCAAGCTTTTTAGCAGCCAATGGTGGGACGGGGAGCAGGGTTGGAGAGAGGGAGGGGAAAAAGAAAAAAGAGAGAGAAAAAGAAAGCGAGAGAGAGAAAGAACATCAATTTTGTGGTTTGCATTGTTCATAAGATAAAAATAAATGAGTTGTCTAGAAGTATCTAGGTGAGAATACCAAATAATTATCCTAAGTGTCCTTATAGGGAGGACATAGTAATGTAAAGATTAATATACTCAATGGCATCTTCTATTACTGTGGAGAAGGTACAATGGGATGGAATGGCTCATGGGGCAAAGAGCTTTTACCCCATCTGTAGGAGAAGGAGGCTGCTCCACAGTGCAGTGATCCTCCTTACATATTTTTGTCTTTCAGCTAGGATAAAACAAAAGAAAAGAAACTTCCCAAGTCTGGCACTGAAATAAAAAAGTACTTTTCACTAATGTGGCCCTTTGTTCATAAAGTCAAGTTACAAATGGGCTTGGTGTAGGATCTAGGATTGTGCTGAGGATCCTTTGTATTAAACCAAAGCAGGAGATGTGGTAGTCAATTATTGACTAGGAAAGCCTCCTAGCACGGGTTAAATACATGAGCTATCTGAGGTGCTGGAGTCTATCAGTACAGGAAGAAAATGGAATTTTCATGCCAATGTACTTCAGTTCAGTTTAAAAGACATTTATTTGGAACCTAATAGGTGTTAGATACTATTAAGCTAATGCTACGAAGATTAATAAAACCCTGTCCCTGCTATCAAGTAGGTCATAATCAGAGGAGACAGAGAGGCAGATCCAGTAATCCCAATCCACAACCGTATCATCCTTTAAGGACACTCTGCCAGAAAAGTGAAGGGGCCTGCAACTCAGCCCAAATGGATAAGAAATGACAACCAGAAGCGAAGATTTGTGAACTGAATCTTGAAGAACACTTCTCCCATCACCCGCCCCCAGTCCACAAGGGATAACCAGATTATGTGAAAAGTGTATAGGCATTGTGTGCGCACACACACACACGTGCGTATGTGTTTGTGGTGGGGGAGAAAAAGTGTTGCAAACTTAGGAAACAGCATATGCAAAAGCAAGGAAGCATGAAACTGTAGGCAACTTGGCATGTTACTGAAACTTAACGTTAGAGGCAGGGAGTCAGAGGAGATTCGTCTGGAGAAGAACCCAGAAGCCAGGTTATGATAGGAGCTTGGGCTTTTTGTAAGCAATGAGGAATTACTAAAGTGGTTTAAGTTGAGGAGTGACATGGTCATAGTTACAGTCTATGTCAACCTTGCAGTGCAGTAGAGGAAGGACTGAGGTTGGCAGCCAGGATGGGGTGCCAGGATGGGGGGAGAGTGAAGACTTGGAGAACTGGCTAGGCTGTTGTAATGTCTGTCAGAAAGGATGGGGCCTCAGCCTGCTGTGGTGTCTCACACCTGTAATCCCAGCACTTTGGGAGGCCAAGATAGGAGGATCACTTGAGGCCAGGTGTTTGAGACCAGTCTGAGCAACATAGTGAGATATAAAAAATTAGCCAGGCGCAGTGGCATGCATCTGTAATTCCAGCTACTCAGGAGGCTAAAGGGGGAGGATCACTTGAGCCCAGGAGTTTGAGGCTGCAGTGAGCTATGATTGCACTACTGCACTCCAGCCTGGGTGACAGAGTGACATCCTATCTCTAAAACCATATATATAAGAAATGCGCATATATAATATGTAAAAGGAAGGATTGAGCCTAAAATAGGATAATGACAACTGGAAAGAGGAGCAAGTGATAGTTTTGAGAATCACTAGAGAAACGTTAATAGAATTTTACAATCTATTGGGTGAGAGGTGAAGGAAACAATGATGTTTCTCTCATTTCTCATGAGCGATGATGCACTGAGGGAACCCAGAAGGAGAAGCACGTCTAAATTCCTGGCCTGCACCTCTTTTCAGATAACATTGGTCCCTCACACCCAATTCCATAATCACCCCTGATATTCTGGAGTTATGCTTCATGCTCCTCTAAGTTGCAAGAGGACTTATCTGACACCTTATCAGCCTCTGATGAGAAGGCAGTGCTACTGAGTGGGAAGTGTTTGGAAAGGAATCAGGAGTTCTTGGCTTTTAAACAATCGCTGGGCCACAGTGGTATTTGTCTCCATGAGTCACCAACGCCCTGTGCCTCAGTTTCCTCATATACACAGTGGAGATTTCCATGGCCTGTTCATCTACCTCATAGTCAATGTGAGAACCAGACACGGTGCTTTGTTGGACAATGCCTTTAAAATATGTATCCTATGCAAAGACGAGACACTGTTATTATTATAGGAAGGGAAAACAAAACAAAGGATGGTTTGTTTGAAGGATCTAGGAAAAATAAAAATCTAGAAATGCAAGGGTGGTTCTGCAGAGCCTGGAGAACTTTTAATTATTTTCCTTCCTCTTTTAATTTTCTTTTCAGTAGGCAATGAAAATCACATAGAAATATGACCACAGAAATGATGCCAAACTCAATACTCATAATATCTATTCAATATTCAGCAATACACAGGCGATATTACAGATGGTTGTGGGATGTGATGGCCTCTTTCCAATAGTTCCAAAGGGGAAAACAAAATGTTATAAGACAACAACCAGTCATTTGATGCATCCTGATTGTTTAAGTGATATGAGAGTCAGCAATCATGTGCAAATTAAAACATAATTATGCACACAGACCACCCAGGATTAAGTAACATTTCACAGATGCATGGTAAATTACTAAACACCCTCTGAAATAAATTGTGATCATGATTTTCTATTTCCTCAAGAATATTATTACTTTAAAAAGTCAAAGTACAGAAATATGTATTGCCTAGTATGTTAACAGTATGCATGTGATGAGAGATTGTTACTACAAATTAGGAGGTGTGTTAGCTGCTAAGTATTCATGTTACCCCACAGGGTCAGTAAACAATTTATGAAAATGTGCATCAACAGACACACTGTCCAACAGCACGCCATTTCTCCCTTGGCAATGCAGCCTGTTTAGCTCTGAGGTAGCTGGTCTCAGTTTATTGCAGATCTAATCAGTGTCACCTTCTCATAACCCCCAGCTGCAATCAAGAATACATTTCTCTATCCTTGATGTGAGCTGTATTATACCTCAGTCTAACCAGATTATGGCTGTGGGCAGAAAGGCCACAAACATGGTGGTGCTGGAAGTTGGATCCAACAGTTGGAAGATGAAGAAAAACTGAACTGTGTGAGGACATATGTTATAAAGTAGACCAGTGGTTGATTTCTCATTGTCACCATTCCTCAGCAGCCCTCATCCAATTCCACAAAGCTGGACAACTCCAAGGGAAAGGTGACAATGTCCTGGGGCCATTTTGTGAATTGTGGCACTGAGGATCTTTCTTTTCTTTTCTATGCAACCAGGCTAGGCAACTCCCCATCAATTCTGTCTTCCTTCTCCTGGCATGGGGACAGGCACACAGTAAATACACAATGCATGTTTGCTAAATACAGGAATCTTAAAACAGGTAGAATCCATTCTCTGGTCTTGAAGTGCTGTGGCATGCTGGGAGTTCCTACTAGAATCCGAGCCTTTGTTGAGTAAGCCACACCTCTTCTTCCTGTGTCAGATGCCCTGTTTATTTACAGAGGAGGGAAAGAGTGTGAAAACTGTTCTTTCTCTCACTTCATCTTTGTGAATAAACTTTAATTTTTTTACATGATTTAAGCTTTTTCCTTCTTTCAGAGTCTTGGGAATGAGCCATTAGTCAATGATGAAATGAACAAATTAGCAAGTATTTATTGAGTGATAACTGGGTGTAGAGCTCTGAGTTAAGTATAACTGAAATTTTTATTACAGTTTTAGCTGAGAAGATTAAAGAGATACAAAGGAAGTAATTTGAAAACAATAATAAAATGACACATTTTTAAATGATCTCAAAATATCGTATAATTTACATACTGCTTACTTCCAAAACTATTTTAATCAACATACAATAAAACACATATATACATTAAACAATTAAAATAAAAACAACAGGATGAGACCAAGAAAATAAAGCAGAAGGACAGTTATGCTCCAAATTTAGGGATATATGGTTGATGCCACCACCATGAAGACAGGCTTTAAGATTCCCGGCAGCCATGGTGAAGCAGAAAAGGGAGCATTCTGATGTCTAGAATCTTTGTGATTACTTAAGAGGAAGCATTCTATTTTGCCAAGAGAAGCAAACATTTCAAGAGAAGCAAAGATTTTCTTGATATTAAATTCTGAGGGGAATTTATAATATGGATCATTGTATCAGGAACACTGAACAACATAATGGACAATATCTTCCACACAGTTTTTAGAGAAAATGTGAAAATGTTCTTCATTTGGCTGATTCTTAAAATGACCTTCCATAAAAGTCATGGGCATGATAACCAACACGACTCAGTGAAGATATTCCTGCAGGGAATGAAGTTAATATGGTCTAGGAGTATAGTTTTTTGAAGAGCCAACAAGAGTCAGGGAGAGAATTTAATTAACTTTAAGCAATAAATGATTGTCATATACTTTGATCTAACTTAAAATGTATCCATTATCTCAACTAAGCTTTTGTCTGAAACTAAAAAGCAGTTGCTTTAATACTGAATACTGTCAAATACTAGAATGTTGAATGAAGACAGAGGCATATGCTTTAGATATAAGCACCGCATATAAGACAAAGCTGGTATTTTGTTATAAAAGTCAGGAAATCTGATAATTTTTCTTGCCTGGACTAAGGGCCACAAGAAAGGATTTAGACAAAGACAATTTTTTCCTAATGCTCAGGTGCCAAGGCAAGGAGGTAAGTTTGGGGTGGTGTATTAAAGGGTGAATGTGTTTGGGGCAGGGAGGTAAAATAAAGATATTCTAGTTGCATACATTTATATCAAAGTGTCTTCCCACACTTTCTTCCTTATCCTTCTACTTAGATCTCTACAAACTTCCCATCCTATGGCCACTAAAAGGGCTCCCATCTGACTCAGGTAGTTACTCTGTGAAAATGTTACTCAGGATCTAACACCAACTTTGCATCTGTTTTGACTGCATTGACTGGGTCACTTTTTATTGGAAGCTAACCACATAAATAGTGATGGCATTATGTGTGGGCAGAGCACCAAGCTTCCAGGATGACACAGTCTGCCAGTAGAGCAGGAGCAGTGCCATGTAGAATTCTTGCTGAAAATTGCTTTCCCAGTGGAAAAGCTTCATAAAGCTTCCAGCTTTACCATTAGAGAGTCCCTCTTGTGGGCTTCTCACCCTTAAGACATTGCTGTTAAAATACTCAGTAGAGAAAGGAGAACTTTAATCCTCTACTGACTACTTGTAGAACCAGAAGGCCGTAGACATTATCTGATCCAGAGATCATAGGCTGACCACCTACAGGCCAAATTGGGCCTGCAGCTGTGTTTGCCTGGCTTGAGTCATTTAGAAGTTCTGGCAACTCTAGGCTGGTCTACCTTATGGCAGCAATCAGTCAATGGACTAGTCCCTGCTCCTTAGTCATGACAGGCAGGGTTTCTCCATTCTGCCCAAGTTCCCACCACTCCTTACTGTCTTCTGCCAGGCCCACTGGAATTTTACATGACCTGCTTCATTCTGTGGCCATTTGAGTTTTAATTCCTCTTGATCCAATACTCACATTTTGGGATCCAATACGTCCCAAAGAGGGGAAGAGATTTGCTCAAGGTGCCACATCTGGTTAGTGGCTAAGCCAGATGTGGCAGAGTTATCAGAACTTATGACGTCACTGTGCTGTTTGCTTATGCAATGTTCAGTCCTCATCAAAATGCCATCATCTCCATGGGGGCAGACAGCATCTTCCTTGTTTCGTGATGGAGCACAGTACTCGGCACAAAGCCCGGCACACAGAATGGGCCCAATACAAAGTGAAAACCAGGAGGTGAGCTTTCCACTGCTACCTTCACCCAGGCATCACTTCTTCACAGCCCGGCCCCCAGTTCCATGGGAGACCACTGCCTTCCTCACACTCTCCTGAAGCTGCTCCTAACTGCCATCCCATGGCCTCCTCGCAGCCCTTATCTTTCCAGGCTCCCAGCTGCCCTCGGCAGGCAGGATGGGGCAGGCGCCAGCAGAGACCAGCCCCGAAATAGGAAAGAGGAGTTCGGAGAGCACCACAGACAAGCTTCACACCATTCACACAATTTTGCCCCAGGCAGGCTCTGCCTGCAGTAATATTTTACAGCATACTCCAGAAAAATCAATTTGTTTAAAACGCAACTGATTTCGCCCTGGGTGAAAATATTTGGCATATGTAAAAAAAAGGGGCATCGTGTTTTCTTGAAAGCTCTTTCTAACCTATGAACAAGCAGGATTGTTCACCACATGCACAAAAAATGGTTCAAGTGTATTTTCTTGGGGGAGGAACAGATTTAAAATTTAGGAAGGTGGAGTTTTATTTAATTCTTTAAGAGCCTTTCTTTCCTCCACATAATGCCTTTCTTTGTTATAGTATTTGAAAATACGCTTGTTACTATTTGGTGCAAAAAAAAAAAAAAGAAAACCTCATCGTCTCAGGCTGCCTTTTAAGAGAAAGAAGCAAAGTAAAGGGAAGAGGGGAAGCTGGAGGAAATGGTTCTGCCTAGATGAAGAAATCACAGGCAGAACATTTCCAAGCTACCAAGCACCGGAAGGAGATAACAAGTAGTGTGTGAAATGCCAATTACGATGGTAACAATAATGAAAATAGTCTTAATAGCAATCCCACTGTGCTTTGGAAAGCCTGGAGTCCTCGGCAGACTTGAGCTTCTTTAGCTCTCAGGCATTCTTGACAGTGGGGCCTTCCTCACCTGGAAGCCGTGTGAATTTAGGGGTGTGGGTCAGCAATAAGAAGTCCCAAAATAGCCCCAAAAGGAAGATGACCCCATCAGTTTCTTGTTTCAATTAATTGGCATGGTTTCTTCTCCAAAACAGAAGCCCTGTTTTCCCAGCCTTTCCCACTTCAATCCTCGCAGACTCCCTTCTCAACTGCGTTCAAGTGCAGGTGGCAGGAGCTTTGGCTCACCTTATTTCCCCATTAGCATGCCCTTCCCATCTTCAGCTTGAGGCAAAATTCCAGGCCTCTCTAAAATTCTCTTCTCCTTGAAGCCTTCTCTGATCTCCCACACCCTCTACTCATCAGAATTATATTTTACTTTCTCTTCTCTGTGCTAGCTGTGGCTTGGGAGCACTTCCTAGCACTGTTTTATTCTGCCTGGATTTACAGCTCCGGTTTAGCTGTCACCGTCCCTAACGAGACTGTGAGTTCTTTGAGACTGAGGACAATGCCACAGCTATGTTTCTACCCTCAAACCTACCAAGCTTTTTATCTATAGTAAGCACTTAATACGTGCTCAATGGATATAGGACTCTAATTTTAAAAAACGAGCTGCCTTGCTGCAATGGGAAGGCCTTATGTGATACCAGCTAGGTAGAAAGTAAGTTAATTATGGGAACACAGCCTCAGGCTACCCAGTCAGTTTAAAACATCTTAAAGGGGCAACCAACCAAGGCCCACACCATCCCATCACTCCACCAACAAATGGCAGCAAGTGGCTTGGCATCCCGTCTAAGAGACTGAGATGGGCTAATTTTAGTTCTCACCATTTCAGATTGTCTATCTCTGAGAAGGGAGTGCCCCACCCCATACCCACACAATTCACTCCTTCTCAGTTCCTCCCACCTGTCTTCTCTCACTTGCCTGTTCGGCTTTCCTTCTCTGTCCAGAGGCCCTTTCTCCTTCTGTGGCAGCAAACTCAGTCTTCTCCCATAGTAACAAAATGTCTCCCCCTTCCTTCAAGTCATCGTTCTCCTCTTTGCCACTGACAGCTGTCTGCCCAGCCCTGTCCTTAGTCTGCTCCACCGTTAGTCTTCCCATCTCAGTAAATGCAATGCTGTCTACCCAGATGCTTAGCCTAAAGTCTCAGGAGCCATCTTTGCTATCTCTCGGACGTCCACCACCTTCCCGGTTCATGTTGACTTGGGAATACCGCCTGATCTGCCCATGTCTCTCTCCACACTGTGGCACCCATCATCTCAGGCCTGGACTACCTCAACAGCATCCAAACTGCATCCTTGCCTCCACACTGACCTCTATGACCTTGATTCCTCCCCATAGCCGGAGGGATTGCAAAGCCAGGAGAGGCCATGCCCCTCCCTGCTCGGAGCCATCCACGGCTGCCCACAGCATGAGGACCAGTTTGGCCATGGTCAGGCCGGCACTGCCCACTCTTCGCTCACTTCTGCTCAGCGGCTCTGCCTCCTAGCTTTGCCTTTAGCACACCCAGCAAATCTGTCTCAGTGCTATTGATTTGCTGTTCCTTCTGCCTCAAAAACTCTTTCCCAAGCTGTCTTTCTCTACCTTCAAGTCGCAGCTTGGTTTTACCTCCTCGGAGCACTTTCCTTCACCCCCTATTTAAAGAACCCCTGCCTGCAGTTACTTTTAATTATGCCACTGTGTTTATTTCCCTCACAGTACTCAGTTCTGATTTCTGGTTATCAGAACTTATGATGTCACTGTGCTGTTTGCTTATGCAATGTTCAGTCCTCATCAAAATGCCATCATCTCCATGGGGGCAGACAGCATCTTCCTTGTTTAGTGATGGAGCACAGTACTCGGCACAAAGCCCGGCACACAGAATGGGCCCAATACAAGAGTGAAAACCAGGAGGTGAGCTTTCCACTGCTACCTTCACCCAGGCATCACTTCTTCACAGCCCGGCCCCCAGTTCCATGGGAGACCACTGCCTTCCTCACACTCTCCTGAAGCTGCTCCTAACTGCCATCCCATGGCCTCCTCACAGCCCTTATCTTCCTCTGAGTCTCCATAGCACCTCATTCATTCACAGTTGTTTTTCTACCCTTACTGCCCACTCTTCATGAACATGTGTTCTAGAAACTTCTCTACCTGGGGCTCCTCACATGCACCCTCTGCATTCTCCTGATCCATATCTTTGCAAGTGATGTTTCCTCTGCCTGGAGGATGTTTCCCTCATTTTTTTCGAACTTGCAAAATATTACAACTTCCCCATGTTAACATGTGTGAAAACGACAAAAGATTAATCTTAAAAATAAATAGAGCAAAGCATGCAGGCAAGGAGAAATCCTTAAAAAACTGTGCTGTTCAAACTGGGATTAGCAGAACTCTAGGGATTTTTCAAAATTTGTGCTCTTCATTTTGATATCAATCTTTATTGGGAGGCTGAGGCAGGTAGATCACTTGAAGTCCTGGGAGGCCAGGAGTTCAAGACCAGCCTGGCCAACATGGTGAAACTCCCATCTCTACTAAAAATACAAAAATTAGCCAAGTGTGGTGGCACATGCCTGTAATTCCAGCTACTTGGGAGGCTGAGGCACGAGAATCTCTCGAACCTGGGAGGCGGAGGATGAAGTGAGCTGAGATCATGCCACTGCACTCCAGCATGGATGACAGAGCAAGATGGTTTCAAAGCAAACAAACAAACAAACAAACAAACAAAAACTAGTTAAGAGAAGAATAATCTGGATTATTGAGTTGACCATCTTATAACCAAGCACTCTGATGAGACTTCAATGCCTGTATTTGCATTATAATAACATTAGCAACAACTAGAGGAGTCTTAATTGGTACAGGCTAACAGACACTAAATATGGAAACAATATGTCCACTACTCTTGCCCCTACAAGATTACTAAATTCTCCCTACCTCGTTACTCCTCCTCCCCCACCTCAATATTACTCATCAATACAGCCACTGTATTGAGGCTGCCCCCACCTTATTACTACCTTTCTCTACCCCATTACTACCCCTCCCCCACCTCACTACTAATCCCTCCTCCCCCACCTCATTATTACCCTTCCCAACCTCATTATTACCCTTCCCCAGATCATTACTACCCCACCCCACCCCACCTCACTAATAACCCCTCTCCCACCTGATTACTAGCCCTCCCATACCTCATTGCTCCTCCTCCCCACCTCATAACTCGTCCTCCCCACCTCCCCCACATCATTACTGCCCCTCCTCACTTCATTACTACACCTCCCCCACCTCATTACTATCCCTCTCCCACCTCATTGCTCCTCCTCCCACCTCATCACTCCTCCTTCCCCATCTCATTACTCCCCTGCCCCACCTCATTACTACCCCTATCCAACCTCATTACTCCTTCTCCCTCATCTCATTACTACCCCTTCCCTATCTCATTACTACCCCATCCCACCTCATTACTACCCCTCTCCCACCTGATTACTCCTCCTCCCCGACCTCATTACTCCTCCTCCCCCATCTCATTACTACCCGTCCCCACCTCATTACTACCTGTCCCCCACCTCATTACTGCCCCTCCCCACCTCATTACTACTTGTCCCCCACCTCATTCCTCCTCCTCCCCACCTCATTACTACCCCTCCCCACCTCATTACTACCCCCTACCTCATTACTACCCCCCATCTCATTACTCCTCCTCCCCTACTTCATTACTACCCCTCCACACCTCATTACTCCACCTTCCCCACCTCATTACTACCCGTCCCCACCTCATTATTACCCATCCCCACCTCATTACTACTCCTCTCCCACCTCATTACTTCTCCTCCCCAGCCTCATTACTAAGCTTCCAGCATTACACTCACAGAGACAAGGTCTAGGCTTTTGGGATCAAGAGACATAGCTATGGGAAGAGAGCCTGGCCCAGGAAGAGGGTTCGGCATGTTCTCTTTGAGGGGAAAGGTTACCTTGAGGGCAGGGAAGGGATGAGTGGCAGATGGGAAGTGTCAGACTCACAGAGAAGCATAAAGGCTTTTTGCCCTAAGGGGAGAAATTCAAACACAGCAGACATTTTTTAAAAAATAATATTGAAGAATTGTAAATATGTTTTAATAAACTGGAAAAAAACCTAGATAAAATATATAAACTTCAAAAAACATATAAAATATATTATTATTACAGATATTATAATGGTAATTGAAGAACTCCTTCCAGAGAATCCTAGGTCTGGTCATTTATACAGGCACATTCTGGTAGTGTTCAGACAAAATAATCCCTACATCATACAAGTTGTTTCAGAAAACAGTAAAAGAAAGATGCCCACTCATTTCATGAGGCCAATATTATTGTGAGCCTAAAACTGGGTAAGGACTGTGCAAGAAGAACCAAAACTATAGGTTCATTTCACTTATGCACACAGAAACAAAAATTCCAGACCAAATATTAACTAACTGAATACAACAGTTATGAAATCGTAACCAAATAAGAGTTATTCCAGAAAAGAAAGGATAGTTTAACATCAGAAATCTGTTCTAAATTACTATATTCATGGATGAAATAAGAATAATTATATTATTATTTTAATATATTCAAAAAGGCATTTGATGGACTATAATTCTGTTTATGATTTAAAAATAACTTTCAGAAAACTAATAGAACCTTTTTAATCTGATAAAAGCTATATACTAAAAATCTTTAGGAAATCTCATACCTTTAAGCTAATAGATTATGTATAATACATTATATTATATATTATATTTTATATAATATATTATGTATATAATACATAATATATAATGTAATATATTATCATATTATTCTGTCATATATATACATATATATGAACATATTTGTCACCTCGAGTTGAGAAAACACTTTTGAAGCAAGACTTAAGGGGCACAAATGACAAGGCGAAAACTTAATAGTTTCAACTACATCAAAATTAAAGATTTTGATTCACCAGTGGCCATCGTAGACAAAATTCACAGGTAGGATATGAACTTGGCAAATATTTTTCAATGTATAAAACCAATAAGAAGTTACTATCTGTATTTAAAAAAAAAAAATCCTGAAAATAAACAAAAAAGGGAACTGATAATAGTTTGGATTTGTGTCCCTGCCCAAATTTCATGTTAAATTGGCAGAGAGGCCTGGTGGGAGGTGACCATATCATGAGGGTGGACTTCCCCCTTGCTGTTCTTATGATAGTGAGTGAATTTTCATGGGATCTGGTGGTTTAAAAGTGTATGGCACTTCCCTGTTAGCTCTCTGTCTCCTGCTCTGCCATGGTAAGACGTGCCTGCTTCCCCTTTGCCTTCCGCCATGGTTGTAAGTTTCCTGAGGCCTTCCAGCCATGCTTCCTGTTCAGCCTGCAGAACCGTGAGTCAATTAAACCTCTTTTCTTCATAAATTACCCAGTCTCAGGTAGTTCTTTATAGCAGTGTGAAAATAAACTTATACAGGAAACCCAACAGAAAAGTGAGAAAAAGCTGTGAGTAGAACATTCACAGCAAGGGAAAGCAAATTGGCTAACAATAACCATTTGAAGAGACTGTCAATGTCACTATTAATTTGGGAAAAAGTGCCACTTAAAACAATGATACATTACTTTACACCTATAAAGTTGGCAAACACCTTAAAGTCCAACACCATCAGGGAGAGGAAAATAAACCTAATGGACTCCTATGGGAAGTGTAAATGCACAGAGACTCTGGAGAACAACTGCATTGAAATGATGTACATGTTTTCTTATAACCACTGGGCCCATTCCTGGAGACATACTCTAGAGAAACTTTTATACAAATCTATGAGGGCATTTGCCACAGCTATGTTTGTGGCAGCTGGAAGTTGGAGTCAATCCAGGTGTTCTTTCCCAGGAAAAGAGATGATTAAAACGTAGCCAACGCATAGCATGACACTGCATGCACAGTGAGCAGTGTTTAGGAGCGACATGGGCAGTTCTCAACAACATGGCAGTAAATGATGAAAGTAAGAAGCAGAGTGAAGTATATTGCACAATATCAAAGCTCAAAACAACACTATATATCCTATTTTAAAACAAAACAAAAACAGCAGGTGTCTGAGGACACACTCGAGCGGGTGTTGATAGGGCTAAGAGGGCACTGGGAAGGCAGGGGAAATGAAGGAAAGAAAGTGGAGCAATACAAGAGAGGGGTCTGATAGTAACAAATTATGATATTTTGCCATGATTTTAAAGGATGTAATTAATTCAACTTTCTGTATCTTGAGTTTATAGGAAAGAAAAGCTAAGTGTTGGAAACATTGGGTTATTATAGAACACATACAGATATCTCAAAGTCAAAAGAATTGGCACTGTATTGCTCAGTACAGTCAGATTTGTTATTCACTTTCTAAGCAGAGATTTATTCTGAGCAAATTAACAGACTATCACATTAAATTGATGCTATTAACTTGAGCGTGGGTTTTTTTAGTTTTTATTTAATTTCTAAATTTTTCTTTGTTTTATAATTATATACAATTTCCAAGCACTGGGAATATATACCTTATTTTTGCTTGTGTAAGTACCATTTATAATAAAAGTAATTTAACATTAGGGGGCCTTAAGAATACTTTTTCTACAACGAATTTTTATTTACTCCAGCATGCAAAATACTGCTTGAGAGGTGTGACTTTTCTCCACCCCAGGAGATTTTATTATTATCTTAAAGCACACTGGTTTGATGCCCCAACATATCCTTTTGTGCCTTCCTCAATGGCTTTAGAGTATTTCTGCAAATATCCTCTCAATCCTTCTTGCTTATTGCCTTTTATGGCCTTGAGACACCCAATTCCCCTTTGGCATATCCATGCAAAAGATTGTTTCAATGGAATTCTTCAAGAGCAAGATGCTGGTTATAGCTGCAGAAAATGCTAGGTGTTCGGAAGGCATTTAAAGTAGTACTTGTCATAGATAACATAAAGAATGCATAAATGCAGAAGAAGTTAACCCCCTTTCATCTTGGAAAGAAGGGGATTTTGTGGTCTATATAAACTAGGTCAAGATGTTGCCCTTGGGTACTGACTTGAGAGGTAACATCGCTCTCTCCCATGGAGTCTCTTGACTTGGTGGGGATCACATTTTTTCCACCTCACGGCAATGAGGATCATAACACGTTACAGGTATCCCAAGACCCAGCAAAGGTGGACTATTTCACTGCTGAACGTTTGGTGCCTTTGTCTAAGTTCTTTTCTCTTCTTGAAATGCATCCTCCTTCCTCCTACAGAGCTGCCATCTGTCAAACTCTCTAAAAATCTATTTCAATGAATGTCTTCCACTATCTCCAACAAAAGATCCCTTCTTTTTTTTTTTTTTTTTTTTTTGAGATGGAGTCTCGCTCTGTTGCCCAGGCTGGAGTGCAGTAGCGCAACCTCAGCTCACTGCAAGCTCCACCTCCTGGGCTCACGCCATTCTCCTGCCTCAGCCTCCCGAGTAGCTGGGACTACAGGCACCCGCCACCATGCCCGGCTAATTTTGTTTTTGTATTTTTAGTAGAGACAGGGTTTCACCATGTTAGCCAGAATGGTCTCGATCTCCTGACCTCATGATTCGCCCACCTCGGCCTCCCAAAGTGCTGGGATTACAGGTGTGAGCCACCGCGCCCGGCCCAAAAGATCCCTTCTATCAAGTGGGTGTGATCTCTTCCTCCTTTGATTCCCATGCTTCTGTTTTGATGCTGAGGACTGATTTAGCTTTATGGTGACCTGGAATTGTGTTGCTACTGAGGCCTTGCAGGGTGGGGATGGTGGCTTGTTCACTGTTACAGCCCATGTGTACCTGAGGGGCAACATGTACCCACAAATGTTCCAGGAGGTAAATAAAAAATACAATTCAGCCTCTTCTAAACCATCCTTGTTGATATCTCTGCTCCTTCCAAAAGTTAATTCGTTATTTGGACTCCATAATTTTTCCTGTTAATTCACCCTATGTCCAACTCCAAGAACGAAAAAAATTTATTTAATCTTTGCAATAAGCCTATAGGCAGGCAGCATTATTCTCAGTCTGCAAATAAGCTAAGGCTCAGAGAGGCTGTATACCGTCACTTAGGTAGTAATTGGCAAGAGCTGGCATTCAGACCCAGATCTGCGGGATTCCTCACTCCATTCTCTTTCCACCACACTAGGCTGCTCCTTAAAATAGAATGATGCTGATGAGTGCTGTGGGAGTCCTCGTGGTCATAGTCCCTCTCGTGCAAAAGCACCTTGAAGACTGTGAAGTATTATCTGTAATCTATTATAATAAGTGTTATTAGTGCAGCTTCTCCCACCACCATTAGCAAAGAAACAGCCATGACCTTATATAAGTGGGTTGTTCTGGTCATTTCCAGAGTAGGGACAGCTCAGACATCACACCTCACCAATGTCCTGCCCTGTGAGGGAGAAAGGAACAGGACAGTCAGAGAGAGGTTTGTCACCCTTAGGTTCTGAGCTGTCACTATTAGGACAATGAGGAGTCTCCTTGGGGCCAGATGGGGAGATGGTAGGAGGATGCCTGTTCTGCATGGCCTTGTAGGGTTAGGCTTACACAAGTTGCGCTGTCCACAGGCTCAAGTGTAGGGATGGGGGGTGCTGGATCCAGCCAGGGCTCTGTTCACCAAGCTATGTGCCCGATGCAGAGGAAGGGGCAGTGGCACACTGAAGCACCAAGCCACAAGACTATCTCCTCAGACAGGGCAGCTTTAAAAAAATCTATCCTTACAGGGGAAGATGGGGAGGAAGGTTGAAGTGTGTGTGTGTGTGTGTGTGTGTGTGTGTGTGCATGTGTGTGTGTTTGTGTGTGTATGTGGTCTACCTTTTTCTAATTTGCCCCAAGCATCCATCAGTTTGCCAAGCTCTGTGCCAGCCCTGTGCCAACTCTGAGGTGCTACACAAACCAGCAATGACCTCGGCTATGTGGTGGGGCATGCAGGAGAACCTCTGCCAGCTAATGCAGGGCAGCCATAAGCTGTCAGACGAAAATATTTTTCAGTTCCTGCTGACTGGACCTGAGTCTGAACCAGCAACCTCTCAGTAAAAATCTCTCGACTTCATTAATTCAGCCAGCTCAGCCCAGCTCCTGATTATGGTTTAGTCCTGAAATCAGAGCCTTTGGCTGGGGACCCAATGTTTGCTGAGGTACCCTGTGCAGGAATATACTGGATGAGCTTGCAGCTGGCTTGTTCTACTGCCTGTGCTCTCTCCTATCCCAATTAGCCCAGGCTGGGAGTGGGAGTGTCAGTGGAGGAGATGGGACTGGTCCCTGTAGTATGACAGCTCATCAGAGCAGAGCTTTTGGTCATGTCAGCCCTATGCCAGGAGCTGATGGAGGCATGCAGATGAGAACTCTGTGGGTGTGGGGGCATTTTCTGAGTGAGGTTGTATGTGGCTGTGTTTGTGTGAGGTTTTGCATTACATGTGGTTGTATGAGCTTGAAGTTTTGTGTGTGTAGTGTGTGCATGTTGTGTGTAAAAGAATGCAAATGTGGTTATGCATTTTTATGACTGGAAGTATATAGGTGTGCAGTTGTGTGTTTATTGTATGTTTGCTGTAGGATGCTATGCACATTGAGCGCAACAGTGAGACAGAAAATTTGAGGAAGAAGGTTAGAAAGAGAAGATATAGGAGGTAAAGTGGTAGATCCAGGAAGGAAGAAGAAAAGTTGCTAATGGAAGAGATGCAATGATTAAGAGAAAGGGGAAGAGCCTGTCCTTTAGGGCTGGTGGTTCTCAGAAGCAGAGGACTGGAATATTCTGTACCAGATGGATGTTCTGAGGTCCCCATCAAGATGCCAGGTGACAATCAGAGAAATGCAAATCAAAACCATAATGAGATACCATCTCACACCAGTTAGAATGGTGATCATTAAAAAGTCAGGAAACAACAGGTGCTGGAGAGGATGTGGAGAAATAGGAACATTTTTATACTGTCGGTGGGACTGTAAACTAGTTCAACCATTGTGGAAGTCAGTGTGGCGATTCCTCAGGGATCTAGAACTAGAAATACCATTTGACCCAGCCATCCCATTACTGGGTATATACCCAAAGGATTATAAATCATGCTGCTATCAAGACACATGCACACCTATGTTTATTGTGGCACTATTCACAATAGCAAAGACTTGGAACCAACCCAAATGTCCAACAACGATAGACTGGATTAAGAAAATGTGGCACATATACACCATGGAATACTAGGCAGCCATAAAAACTGATGAGTTCATGTCCTTTGTAGGGACATGGATGAAACTGGAAACCATCATTCTCAGCAAACTATCGCAAGGACAAAAAAGCAAACACCGCATGTTCTCACTCATAGGTGGTAATTGAATAATGAGAACACATGGACACAGGAAGGGGAAAATCACACACCGGGGCCTGTTGTGGGGTGGGGGGAGTGGGGAAGGACAGCATTAGGAGATATACCTAACGTAAATGACGAGTTAATGGGTGCAGCACACCAACATGGCACATGTATATATATGTAACAAACCTGCACGTTGTGCACATGTACCCTAAAACTTTAAGTATAATAAAAAAAAGGATGCCAGGTGAAAGGGGGAATGGAGAGAGGAGAAGCAAGAGCAACCCCCCTGCCTCCACTTGGGTGCACAGCAGTGCTGCAGACTTCCACTCAGGCAGCACATCACTGTGTCAAGTGACAAGCCCCAGGGGCCCTCAGCTCCAGGACTCTTACTCTTAGCTTGGTGAAGTGAGGCCCCTGAACCTCAAGATGTGGAGTCAAGGCTGCTGTACTCTCACCCCCAGACCCTCAGGTCAGCAGCCCTCAGGTGGGTGGAACCTAGGCTCTCAGTTGTTCTTGGGTCAGGACAAGGACCATGCAGGAATGAGGTGCTACTTTCCTTTGACTTTATGGGGAGGAGAAATGAGGCATGGGGCAGTTAAGCAGGTTTGCCAAAGTCCATTTACTCTACACATCACCCTGCTGCATGAAAGGTGGGAGGTTAGGAGCTCACACTCTCAGGAGGCAGGCCAACACTGTGGGTGAGCAAGTTGTTCCTGTGTGTTCCATGTGGTATGCTGCTAAGGCCAAGAATGACCTGTGCTGAGGGCAAAGTAAAACCTCATCACTGTTTACCTCACCTTCAGCACAGCTGCTAAATCATGGGCTGCAAAGGCCTGGCCAGGAACACACAGGGAGGTGCTAAGTAGCTTGCAGAAATCTTCTATTCTCAAGTGGTCCCAATGGCTAAAACTTTTTCAGAGCTAATGCCCACGATCTGGCAATATGTCTTCCCTTCTCTCTTCTTCCAGTCATTTATACCACTCAAACCTTTGGTGGGGTCAGACAGACTTTATAATAAACACATGTCCATTGATTCATTGAAAACAGAGGCTCACAATAGGGATTCTCTCCAAAATTCATACCAGAAGACAGAATTTCTCCTTTCCTCTTTTGCCAATCCCTGGATCCCATTTTCTGGAAACAGAACCAAATTAGAGGAAGAGAGGAAAGAAAACCAAGTCTAAAGCACTGACTATGCACAAGCTGCTGTGCTTTCACATGAATGTTTTAGGCACTCCTGAGCTGAGCTAGACCAGAGAAAGTTGGCAAATGTTCAGTGAGGGATTCTCAAACTAAGCAGCACTTTCCAGGGTGGGAGAAGGGGAGAAAAGAGAATGGGGGTGGAAGCCAACTCTGCCACTACTCGCCCCTGACTCTACTTCCAAAGATGCCAAGCATTGCCTCAGCAGTCCCAGCTCATTGGAAGCCCCAGCTAGCAGCTCAGGCCTCCACTGACAGAGCTAGTTAGAATCTCATGTCAAAATCCTTATCAGGTAAGTGAGGCTGGCAAAAGAATCATGGCCTCCCCCAGAAGGCTGGAGCCGCAGCACACCTAGATAATTGGAAGCAGCTGAGGACAGGGGAAGACTAGTGGATCAGAACCCAACTGAAATAGATTCTCTTCAACCCATTATGTATAAAAGCAAAGGGCAAGGTCTCTGCCAAGGATGAACATATCCCTGGAGAAAGCTGCTTTTAAAGACTCTGTGTGCCAGCCAGGATGGGGAGAACTGGGAGGAGATCCTCTTCCAGATGAAGCAGCCAGGTGACCAGGCATGTTGACCTATGGGCTCCACTTCATTCTTGCTTGTGTGTGTTGGTGCACCAAATACCTCCCTTCTTCACCATCAGAATGATCCCTTTTTAAGAAACCAGGAAGGCTAGTTGAAGATCTTGGCAGCAAGACCCCAGGAGCTCAGGACTTTATCAAAACGCTCAGAGCCTCATCAAGCACTGCTTCTTCAGTCTCCCCAGCCATCAAATGGGAAGAATGGTCCCTGTCCTGCCTTTCTCACAGCGTCATTCTGTGGGCCAAAGGAGCTGATGTCTATACACTCTAGAGGACTGCTCACAGAGACCACAGCTGCAAAGCCTCACTGCTGCAGGATCAGGCCACTGAGATAACTCCAGGAGGTGGCAGGTGTGGTGGGGAGGAGGGCCTGCTAGAAAAAATAACCTGGAGTTTTACATGAAGTCCTTTGGGTGTCATTTTTTTATTTTTTTGCCTTCATCGCTGCTTTTAATTTTTCTTTCACCAATTTTTTTCTGGATATAAATTTTGGAGGTGGATCTGGGTGGAATGCTAGAAAATTGACCCCTAATTTAGATGCATAGATGCATAGTGTGTGCAGAAGACATAGTGTGGGTGAATTCAAGACCCTCTATGGGAGAACAGAGTGACTTCAAAGCAGTGTCATCCCCTCTCTGGACTCAGTTTCCACAAATTTAAAATGAAAGCATTGAACTAGCAAGAGGCTCTAATGAAAGGCTGCCTGCAACATGAATCAGGCCTTCCGACCAACTAGGGTGGTAAGTTAGGGTTGAGAGACAGGCACAGAGCAGAAACAAACCAATGACTCTACCATTTTGTCATGAGCTACTTAGCTCATTCACTTCCTACAATGCCTCAGCCAGCACATGGGCTGGGAATAGTTCCAGAGGCAGGACCTGGGGACCTCAGTCACCCTGGGCCCTGTGGGAAGGTCACTGACAACCAGCAGAAAGAATTTTCCTAGGGATTATAGATCTCTTTGTTGACTGGTCATGAAACCCTAGGCAAATCCTCTCATCTTTCTCTGTGCCTCAGTCTCTCTATCAGTAAAATGCCCTGTAGAGCTCCCAGGCTTTCCATGAGGATCAAGTAAAAAGATAGTTATACAAACCCTGTAAAGGCATAGACTGTCCACAAATAAGTTTCCGTTATTCAATATTTATGGGACTCACAAAAAATACCCAGAATTATCACAGACATTGGAGGGGGAGTGAGAAGTTGGTGAGAAGGGACCCAGAGACCACAGCTCCGTGGATGCATAGAGCTCCTGTTGGATTATAGGAGAGAGGAACAACTCAAGAAAGTAGCTGGACAAACCGTGGAGCACTGAGTCTACAATTCCCAGAAGTGGAGGGAAGTTCATTCGTCTCTACTGACTCAGCAGAGGCTCCAGGAGAAACAGAACAAGAGTTGAGGCCTTAAAGATAGGAGAGGAGGCTCCAGGTGTATAGGGCCCTGGGAGTGAGGGTCACGCCCCCAGGAATAGCATTAATGTCCAGCACCCACTGCTGCCTGAAACAATTGTGCCCAGCCAGAGTCAGGATGTGTGTCGATATTATCATGATGCTCAGAGTTCTTGGGTTTGGGCAGTGCCCCCAAGTAATGTTCCATTCCACTCTTCAGTTACATATGCATCCCACTCACACTTATTTCCTGAGCTCCTGCCCTCCACCAGACATCTGGTAGAAGAACCAAGCAGAGCCACCCTCCCTGAGGCACCAGACACACAAATGGAGAAGCATCTCAGGCATTCCAACCCCAGCTGGCTTCACGATGAGCAGGAATGAGCCATCCCCACTGTACCTGTCTGAATTCTTAACCCCAGAGCTTATGAGAAATGATAAAGATAGTCACTGTTTTAAGCCCCCCTAAATATTGGTGTAATTGAGAATGAAACAGGAACTCATAGCTCGGGTGAGGCCGTGGAGGAGCACTTCTGGCAGGAACATCAAGAAAGACTTGGCCAGGGCAGTGGGTTTGGGTTGGGCCTTGAGAGAAAAGGGTTTCTAGACCTCTTCATCCTGCCTCACATTGTACTGCTCCACCCAAGAAGAGGCCTCCTGCTGCTTGACAGCAGGGCGGGAGTAAAGCAAATGTCTTCCTGTAGCCAGGGATTGTTCTGCAAATCCCTAATCAATGAAGAAAAATTCAGAGAGATTAAGGTAGCTGCTGCACTGCAAATGCCTCCTCTCCCTGCTCCCTGCTGGACATTTCTCTCCCTGAGTTTATTTTCTCCCTCTTTATTTCCTCCCCCTCTACATCTGCTCATCCTCTTTCCCTCCTCTCTCCCTCCACCCTCTTCTCTTCTTCCCTCCAAGAACTTCTTCCCAAACTGTGTCTCTTTGCCACACCCCTCTTTCTCCTGCCTCCACAGCAGCTCTCTGGCCTTGAGAGGCTGCATTCCCTGCTCATAAATTTAAGACCAGGCAAAGCTACTCTTTAGATGGACCTAGAAGGTGGCATTCCTGCTTTCATCCCCAGCACCTGACACTATCCAACCTCAAAGGCAAAGAGCGTGGCCTCCTGACACTTGCCTGTCTTCATGTTTTAGGAAGAAGAGAGCAGGATTGGAGCATGGGGGTTAGGACCAGAAAGCACAGGTGAGCAAGGAGGGGAGGTGGATTCAGGCTTGTGAATAGTAGTTGTCAGAAATCCAGACTGGGGCAAGAATAACCATGATGATATGACATGGTGGTTCATAAAAGCTGGTGTTTACTACATCACCCTATCAGCGTCTCAAGGCACTCTTCTATATGTCTTGTTTCCTTCCTCCTGTAGGGTCTCCCCTAGTTACTCCAGTCATCGTGTCTGGTTCCACCGTGAGTTCTGCCTCTTCCACAAAGCCCGGTGGACTCATTCCTATATCCCTGAGCAGCCCCTTCTCACAATTTGGCTCCTGATCATTCCCTGGCCTGTCTTCTCTTGGCATTGTCTGTGTGTAAGTCTTATCTCCCTACTGGGCCTCCCCTAGGGCCCCAGCCAGGCCTAATGCTTCCTCTGTAACAGGGCAGAGTCTGGCTGGGTGCTGGGCATCAGGTAGGTGGTTGATAATGTATGATTGATGAATTGATAACTAGTCTCATCCAAACCTGTGAGGCAGGCAGGGATGAGCATCTTCATTCTATCACTGTGATGTAAACAGAATGGAGCTGGAGGGCATCTGTAACCTGTACTCAGGACCCAAAGAACATAGTTATTTCATTAACTCTGCAAGATATTCTACGGTCTGGGTGTGGGGGGCAGGGTAGGAAGAAGAGGGCAAGAAGGCCTATGACTGGTTTCCCTCAGGATGGGGGTACTCTCAGGGTCTCACCTGCTCAGCTGTTTGGGGTGAAGGTCATGTCTACAGAGTGAACACTTACAGTGCCTCAAGTATAATAACCAAGATTTCAGATTTGGTTTCAGATAGAATTGTATTCAAATCTCATTTGAGCTAGAAATATCTTTAATTTTTTTCTTCTGTGAAATGGGTTTAATGTCTACCTCACTGATTTGTTAAAAGGATTTCATGAGATAATTCACGTAACATCCTCAGCATAGCCCTTGGTAAGTGCACAAAAAATGACAGATACTGTTATCTTTTGAGGTCACAGGCACTGGGCTGCCTGGGCCTTACTGTCAAGGAACCATTAGAATCCAGAAGCCACAGAGGCCTCCTTCAGCTCCCCAGTCCACCTCGTTGGCAAGGGATCCACCCACCCTGAGCTCTGGCCCCTCACTCAGGGACACTGCCCTCTCTTTTTCCCCTCAGAATCTCAAGTGAGACGCTGGTGCCAGTCAGGCCGGGTCATTGCAAGGGTTCATTCCCAGGAGGAGTATGAGGAAGAAGAGAACTGCACTTCAGGAGCAGGGGGAAAACAGCCCCCTAATGAAGCCTTTGTAGTGCACAGGCAGGCAGAGGGTTGCCCTGGACAGCTAATTTGCCAGCAAGACGAGAAAGATGAAGCAAGCTTGCAAGTAGAAGATGGGGATAAATGGCCTGTTAGCAGCATGCACAGAAAACACACAAGGATTTTTGTTGACTCTAAGTTCACCATGAACCAAGGATGTGATAGGATGAGAAAAAAAGCCAACAATAACCTACAGACAGGGAAAAGCCTAAATGGATGATTATGATATAGTGACTAAAAGAGGGTGGGGGAAGTCCTACACTACTCTGTTAGATTATGGTTCTCAAGCCTGGCTCTCACCCTTTAAATGCCAGAGGAGACAGTGTGTTTAGAAGAGAACCGCCAGGACGGCTGAGGATGGAGAACTGTAACTTACAGGGAGCAGCTGAAAGACCCAAATACTTTTAGTCTGGGGAACTGGAGAGTCCAAGGGCATCATATCACCCAATTGACAGGAAGCCTGAAGGAGGGATTTCACTCTTCCATGGGAACTCAGAGGAGATATTGACTGGGGAGGGGGGTAACATGGAGATGTCCTGTCCAGAATAAAGAGCTCACCAGCATTTAGAACTGTCCAAGGGTGGGTCCCAGGGGAAGGCAGTGGGCTTATGTGGGTAGCATGTGAACAGAGTCTGGACCTCACTGCGAGGAGGCCAGAGACCTGGTCACTCCTGTGTTAGGAGGAAGGCTAGGCTGCATGGCCAAAGGGGCCTGTCTAACCCTCAGTAGCTATTTGATGAATAGCTAATTCTTTAAATTGTTTTTCTCCTTGACCAGCTGCAGCCAGCCGGCCTCTGGGCAAAAACCTGGACCTAGGCTTCCTCCCTGTGGGGTTGGCCATGCGGGAACTGGGAGAAGAGGGTGACCTGGTTATCTTCCCCAGCTGGGATAAATTCCTATCAGAAGGGGCAGAGCAGTGGAGATATGGTGTCCAGGAGGAGAGCAGAGGGGCCTCTTGCCAAACACCTACTGCATCAGGTGTGATATGTGTGTGAATGGCTGCAGGTAAGTAAAGGAAGGAGTGATGTATAAAAGTGGACTGCTCTGATAGCTGGTTGAAACCTTTCTGAGGCAGGGAAATAGGGAGAGGGAAAGGTGAGGTGGTCAGGGCAGAACTCTAACATATGGTAGGCTACTCTGAAAAAATCAGGGACTTCAGAATTTCCTAGATCATCTAGAACCTGTGTGAGTCTTCTATTTTCTACAATTGCAAAGCTTCCCTAGAACTGTGTGAATTTTTCCCAAACATACTGTCCATTCCAATGACCACAGGAGAGGTAAAAGATGTCAACATTTACATAAACAACCAATGAAAGATTCAGGTTAGAATAAGCCTACTTTTCTGTTTATTATACTCAAAATCCAACTTGGTAAATGTGATCGGCACAGACTGACAAAAATCAAAGGCAGAAGAGCCTGGAATGTGGTTCTGTTAGGAAACATGCTCTAAAATGACAAAGACAAGGAAATATAACAGAAGGCAAAACTTCCAGGGTTGGCCCAAAGACAGCATACCTGAGTGAGTTTGCTTAGTGAAGGTAGACGAAACTTTCAGGCAGAAACAAAAACCAGTCAAAAGGATGACAGAATCTGAAGAGGGTGAATCTAACTTCCTAACCACCTGAAAGAGTGAATGATACAGCCAATGTTCACATGACCAGAAATGCTGACAGCTTGGTCTCAACGTTAGCTAGTTGGTCTTCTAAATGCTGGACATTGATTTGAAATGAAGAAATAATTGTAGCACAGTTTTGTTTTGTTTTATCTCTGCCACAGTCCTGGGAAAGTTGAGTTAGCACTTTGGGGATTTTATTTAAAATCAGGGTGTTGGGTGAGGTGACTTGATTTCTAAAGTGTCTTTGAGTCCTGGTGTTCTAATTCTCTGGCCCAAACCCATGCTCTCCGTGAGCTGGTTTTCCTCCATGTGTAAGAGACTACTGCCAGGCACAGCTCCCTGACTGGCTTCCAGGTGGTGACCTCAGGACTGCTGTGGTGCTCCCTGGGGCCCAGGAGGCAGGTGGGTGTGTGAAGAGGAGAAGAAAGCTGACACTTTTCTCACATTGCCCAATCACATCCTGGAGGGTCCATCAGAGGACAGCCGAGGGACAGCAAGGGACCCAGAAAATGTTCCTTTATATCAGGGTGGTTCATAAGAGCAGCCACACAGAGCTGTGGTGTCACCTCACAGCACATTTGTTCTGGGGAGCAATAAAAATGATTCTACTGATGAAAAGGAAATGAACAGTCGTCACTTAGTCTTTTACTCGCTTATCTATTTCTTTATCCAACATTTGTGTGTTTCACCTGTACCAGGCACTGTTAGATACTGGAGATAAAAGGGTAGAGAATTCCCTTCACCTTCTCCAGTCCTAAGTGTTTTATAGTTCAGCGAGGAAGTCAGGAGGCACTTAGGTCATAAACAGGAAATGCCCTGTGATTATTACGTTCATGGTACAATGGAACAAGGGACAGGTATGTCTAAGTCTGCTTAAAAGAGTCCAGGACAGCTGACCCTACAAGCTCCTGCTTACTGAATACCTACTACATGCCAAAACTTGAGTAATGACAAAGATCATTCCATCCTCTTGGAAGGGAACAGTTTCTTGAGAAACCTTCCTAATTTACCATAAGTGAGAGAAAAACTTAGTCATATATTAAATTTCTACTGAGTACGTATCCTGTCTCAGGGGTGTTAGATACATGACTAAACTCAAACGTCATATAACACTGAAAAGTAAGTATTATTTACTGTACCCATTATACAGATGAGAACATTAAGACTCAGAGAGGTTGTACGACTTGCCCAAAATGAACTAGAGTAATTCTTGTCTGCAGTGTCCTTTAAGATGGGACATTGCCTGGCTTTATCTCTCTGGTCAACAGTCCAAGGGTGTTGGTACCTTCCCTTCCTGCTTCTTATATCCTAAGGAGCAGCTTTCTAAACGTGCTGTCATGGAACCAGGGCTCCCTGCATTCCCTTGACCACTCTTAGAACCCCAGTCTCCAAACCACCAGAGCTCCAGGCCAGCCTCAGGCCGAGGGAGGCTGTCAGCCACATGGAGTGAGGCCAGTCATCTCCTCTCTTCTCTCCAGTGTTTCTGTTCTTATCTCAGGTGCTGATGCCTCCAGAGAGCTGCCCAGTGCTCCCAGTATAATGCTGCAAGCTCCATGCTGCCAAGTCCATCATCAGTGAAGCCAGCTTATTCCCACTGGCAGGAAGAAGGTCGGGCTGGCTGGACCCGGGGTTGCCCCAACAGAATATTCAGTTCCCACGTCTCTGAAAACCCATTCTGGATGCTTCAGGGCCTTGCTTTTGAATCAAAACTTTCTCTGCTCCCTAGATTCTTTGTTGTTGTTGTTTATAGAGACAGGTTCTCTTTCTGTCACCAGGGTGGAGTCTGGTGGTGTGATCAGAACTCACTATAGCCTCGAACTCCAGGCTCAAGCAATCCTCCCACCTCAGCCTCTCCAGTAGCTAGGACTACAGGCACACACCACCATGTATGGATAATTTTGTAAAACATTTTTTATAGAGACAGGGTCTTACTATATTAACCTGGGTGGTCTTGAACTCCTGGCTTCAAGCAATCTTCCTGCCTCAGACTCCCAAAGTGCTGGGATTATAGGAGTGAGCCACCATGCCCAGCTGCTCCCCTCTTTTAATCATACTGTTCCTTTTTCCTGAATGACCTTCCTCATCCTTCTTCACCACTTGAAAACCTGCTCTTCCTTCAAGTCCTAGATCATACACCACCACCTCCATGATATCTTCCTTCCCTCCCTAAGCCAGGCCTTGTCTCTCTATCCTCTGTGCTCTCCCCACAAAATGACACTTTGCACATGTGGTCTTCTCAGTATGGCAGTTCTTTGTGGACAGCAAGTCTCCCTCATGAGCCTAGAAGCTGTGACAGTGAGGACCATGCTTTAGCTTTCCATTTAAACCCCAGCCCACACCTAATGCTTTATAAACATTCATATAAGAAAATAAAGAGGCAGGAAGTGGAACCCATCCAGCTTGTATGTGAATACATCATCCCTTGTTCATTCTTAAACATTTCTTAAGCACCTGCTATGTGCTGGGAATTATGCCATATGCTGGGGACACAAGGGTGAATAAGGCCCTTCTTCGAGGAGTTTCCAGTCTGATTGGTGACGCATACAAGTAAACAAGGAATTTCACATCAGAAGTACCAAGAAGGCACACCTAACACAAACTGGGAGATACAGCAGCGAGAGAGGATGGGCATTGTCGGGAGCAGCTGATGTATGGGATGAAACAGCACAGGGAGCTGCAGATCCTGCTTCTTGGCATCCTCTCTTCCCTGATTCCCTTACCTGATTGTTCATGCACCCACTTCCTTCTCTCTTCCTGCCTGTACCCTCTTGGTCAGATACACTTTTCTTGTATGTTGCAAAAGGATCTGGTTGCCCCAGCTGGTGGGAATGGAAAGACAAGTTGGAGGCACTCAGGGAGAAAGCACTAGTCAGCAGGTCAGCCAAAAAGACACAGTCTACTCGTGCCTTGCTACTCGAAGTGTAGCCATGGATTGGCACTGTTAGCATCACCCGGGAGCGTGTTAGAAATGCAGAATCTCAGGCCTCTCCCCAGATCTACTGAATCAGAGGCCACATTTTTAACAAGGTCCCCAGGTGGTTCATATGCTTATTATTCACACTGTAAAAGCCCTGGTCTAATCCATACCTTTTGTTGAGCTTTAGTGGGAGCAGACTCAGAATCCTGCCTTGTAGAAATGGGGTCTGGGGGCATCTCTTGTGTACCATCTACCCAAGAAATTTGCATGAGGGAAATTAACAGATAAAGTATCTTACCAGAGAAAAGAAGTCAGTATGAGAGACACACGGGGAGGAAGGGTAGCCCCACACGTTTTGGTGGACCTCAGTTTGAGTGGTCAGGTGGCTTTCAAGGCAATTGTTTGAAGAGAGATGTCTAAGTGTCATTGTCAGCCCCAGGCTGTCTTTCCTGCCAACTGCTGTGTCCCTGCACCGCCATCCATGCCTGCAATATGGCATCCCCACAGCAGGGAGGGGGCTTTTCCTAAACATGGCTGTTCTGAGACTCACCCGCTGGGTACTGGGATGCAATCCACCCTTTGCAGGAGGTAGAACGACTCGAGTGCCCTGGGACTGGGCAAAAGGGTGAAGCAGAACTTGCTGGCTGTCACGAATACTGACATCTGGCATCTCAAAAAGAGTCAGGGACTTACACCGGACACAGCTGTAATGAGCATAAGAATTGCCACTTATTGAACACCTACCGTGACCGGCACCATGCTAATATTACACATATTCTCTCTAATGATCTCAAGAGCTCTACCAAGAAAGCAGCCTTACCTCCCTCTTAAAATTGAACAACTGAGGCTAAAAGAAGCCAGGGACTTACATGAGTTCACACAGATGGCAAGAGATAGGGTTGTGATATGCACTTGCATCTGTTTACACCAAAGCCTGCAGGTTCCCACAGCCTCTTACCTCCTTGGCCTGGTGTGCATAGCTCCCTGGGGTGTGGCAGCCCCACTTGCTCAGTTCCAGCGTGTTGGGCCTCTACAAGGAGGATGATTTCCAAGGCTGAGTGAGAGCTGCACTGGGAGGCACCTTCCCCTAGGAGCTTGCCCAGCTGCTTCCCCAGAGGCCCTCCTCCTTTGTCAGAATCCAATCACATCAGCTCCTGCCTCAGTTTCCCTATATCCTCCCAGTAGGCAGCAGTGAGAGATAATTCATTATCTCATGCGGGGCTCTGAGTGTTGAAGAGGTAATGATGGTAAAGCATGTGAAAGATCAAATGTGGTAACCATGATCATCACAGTCCTGCTCCAGCTGGAACTCCCTTCTTTGCAATCTAGAGTAGAAAACATTCCCTGGGAAGGCAGTTGCCAGGCACAGGGCCAGGCGCTCAACATGGTTGATGAATGAATAACTGAATGAAAACCTCCAAGTTTGTCTAATCCCACTCCTGCTTCTCCTTTGCGTTCATACTCCATTACCCACATCAAATAGGGCACCCATGCAGTGGTCAACACTGTAGGGTGACTTTGCACTCCACAGAGTGCCACTGCACCAAGGTTCAGTGATAAAACAGTTAATCATATTTTAGTAAATCTGCAGGTGTTCCACTCATAGGGCATGTAATTGCCCAGATGGATCATTTCCTAGTAGAAGTCCAAGTTAAGGTTTTGCAAAAAGGCCCTACAAGAGTGTTAATGTCAACCATCACCAGCTGAGCCAGGGTTTCCAGAAGGTGTAGCCTGTGTGGGCAGAGAGGAAACCTCTAAGATCTTTCATGCAGAATCAGAGCTGGCTGCAGGGAGAGGGCTCTTCTGGGAGTAGGGAAGAACAGAGGAGGAATGGGTGGTTCCCTTCCAAATAGCAATCTGAGTCATTGGTTTGATGATGTCAGGAAAGAATGACCTTTGCTGCCACCTTTACTGCTTCTGAGCATCTCCAGTGCAGGAACAGGGACTCTGTCTGCACCTTGCTTCCAGCACGTGGCACAGGAAGAATCTCAGGGTCAGGCTTGGGCCCTTGGTCCTCCCCAGGGAACTCTACACTCTGTTTCACTGTGTGGTTCACGCCGTGCCAGTCCTCCGTGTCTAGCCAGCCTGACCCACAGCATGGCCTCTCCCTTTATCCCCTAACCTCTCCTGCAGTAGTCAGCCAGCAGGAACAGGCCACTTTGAGTTTCCGGAGTATTGGAAAATGCCTTCATAGGCTCCAGATTGAGGTCATGAAATTCATTTCACTTATACTGAGACCTCAGCCACAGCAATATTTCCTATGCCGAGGGGCACGAGGCTGGTTACTTCATTAACCCCTGAGAGCTGTCAAAGCCCATTTGGGGATTTCAATCACATCAGGATCTGGTCATCCAGGGTGTGAGAGCCTCAAACGTAGGGCAGGAAGTCTGGTGGGAAGAACCTGTTGAGTTCCTGGGACCACAGCATCCCACAGAAGAGGGTAAAAAAGGCAGAGGTGGGTAGTATCTGAACAACCAGGAAAAAAAGCATTTTAATCCCATGTTGGCAATTTGTGAGCTCAGAGAGTTTGGTAAGTAAGTTTTCAATGTGGTAATTGCTTGTACATTTACTTATTCAGCTATCATTTAGTGAGCACTTACCAGGTGGTAGATGCAGCTCCACACAGGAATACAAAGTGCCACATAGCAGTGTGATAGCAACAAGTGATTGAGATGAGCAGGCCCAGGTCGCTGGGGACAAGAGGAGCAGCTGTATAATCTCGGGGGGGCAGTTCTCATAAAGGATGACAATTGGGCTGAATTTTTGATGACAAATAAAGTTAGGAAAGAGCATGAAATTTTTAGGAAAGCGCAAATGGTTTTAGAGAGAGGGGGATGTGGATGCGGGAGGATGGGATGGACCTAAAAAGGTGGAAGAGGTCAAATTATCAAACGCTTATATGCTGGACTAAAGATATTAATGTTGTTCTGAAATCCATGGGGAGCCAGTGACAGTCTGAATATGGGCAAGTACAAAATCAGGCTTAAATCTGGGAAAGATCACTCTGAGAGTGCTCTGTGGGGGCTAGGTTGGAGGAAGAATGAGTTACAAGCTATTAAAATAATTCAGGTGAAGGATGATGATGGCTGGAACTCAGGCCAAGACATGGAGATGGAGAGAGGAGGACAGGATGGAGGGAGAGTTGTGAGGGAGGAAGAACACCATGAGTGGGTACTGAACACCCATAGGCGTATCTAAGTCTAGGAAGAGAGACTGGCCAAAGTTGAGCCCATTGAGGGTGAGAGGTGCAGGCTTGGGGGAAAGATGATGGGCCAGCTTTGGACATGTTGGGTTTAAGTTTTGAGGAGCCTGTGACCATCCAGGTCATGGTGCCCACTGAACTCCTCCTTTATGCCCAGTTCTCAGGAGCCAGGAGATGCAGAGACAGAGCCTCACCCAGCAGCTGGGACTGTGCAGCAGACTTGCTGCCTTGTGGGCAAGCTGGCCATGCTGAGGAACACTGATCATCCGAGAGTGAGGGAGTGGGGACGGCCTTGACTCTTTCTGGGTTGGCAGAAGCCATTTAGTAGCCCTGGCACTTCTACCACCTTGCCAGGGCCCCTGAATGGGTATGGTGATGCCAGTCTTCACTCAGCATCGTGGCAGTGACAAGTGGCAAGGGCATAAGTTTGCTAGATATCATAGGACAGCAAGTGACATTTGAATCTCAGATAAACAATAAACAAATAAATGTTCAGTATAAATATGTTTCCAAAATTGTGTGGGATATACTTGTACTAAAAAAGTATTCATTGTTTACTAACTTCAAATTAACTGGGTTTGTCATATTTTTATTTGCTAAATCTAATGACTCTACAAGGGAGTGAAGCAAGGCTTACCTCCAGGAACTGATCCTACTAGGCACATAAAATTGCACTTGTGATAGTAGCGACATAATTACTCGGGCAGCCCAAGCTGGCACCTGTAGGCCCTACCACATGCTCTCCTTATCCAAGGGAGTCTTATGAGCTATAGCTGTGTGTGTGTGTGTGTGTGTGTGTGTGTGTGTGTTGGAGAGGGGGAAAGGAATACCAATCTTTAACTGAAGGGCACAGGCTTTGGCATCAACACACTAGTTGGCTCATAGCAGAACCCCAATAAATATTTGAATAAAGAGATGGATGGATAGATACAAATTGCCGCTCCACAAGCAGAATGACTTTGAACAAGTTACTTATCTCTCTGTCTCAATTTCCTCATTAGTAAAATGGGGACATTAAAACCTTCTTGCAGAAGTATTATGAAGACCAAATTTAAAATCTTGTGTGAAGTGTCAAGCACAGGCACTCAACAAATGTCCCATCCCTGCCCTGCCTCCCCTGGTCAGCCAGCTTGCATTCCCCCACCTTATCTACCTGTGGCCAACATGAACCAGGAGATTCTCATGGATATGGCATCCTTCTGTAATTGCCACCCTGACTTTGGCCCATGAGCTGGGACAACGCAGGGACTGGGCCTGAAGTAGGAATAGAGTTGTGCTGACTTCCACCATTTGATTTTATTTTTTTTAATGTAGTGAGTATAAAGTGGGGCAATCACAAGTGTTGTTCTCCCTAAGTGAGGATAAACTGTCTTTGTAAATTAATATCCATTGACTGACAAGCCTTCACTCTCCATCCAAAGGCAGTTTCTGCAGGCCTTCTCAGTGAAGACAGCCACATACAGGCCTCAACTTGTGCATTCACAGAGGTGAATTCTAACCAGACAAGAGGATATCCCACAGCTCTTTTTGCTGGCAGCACTTGAGAAACTTCCAAACCACTCCCCAAGCCAAATGAGACCTGGGGTCCCAGTGTTTCAGGTGTGCCGAGGAGGAGGAAGCAGGTGCATCCTTCAGGGCTTGGGTGTGATTTATCATTGTCATCAGCTTGCATTCATATTCCCTTTTCAATTCTATAGTATCTTCTGCAATGCTGCTTCCTGCTAGGCTGGTCACCACTCTTTTCCCCCAATCAACAGACTCACTTCTTATTCCAAGTCTGCATGTCTCTGCTCATTCCTCTGCTTGGAAACGCCCTGCCACAGCGCTACTTCAAGGCCTCTTCTGAGTTCCAGCTAAGGCTGAGCAGCATCCTCTGACCTCTGAAGCCACACAGGGCCCCTAACAGTCTCAGAGTTCCCAAAGCAGGTGCATCTGCATCCTTCACCGGGGTCCCTTACTAAAATCTGCTTTGAGCTTACTACGAAACTAGTTCCTCTGAATGCCTTGTCCCCTCAACCTGATGGCAAGCTCTTGGAGGGAAAGACAGAATGTGACATATCTTTCCTGTCCTTCTCAAGCCTGAGCCTGCACTGACCCAGGAGGAAGCACTCAATGGATGATTAGAGGATGGATGAAATAATGGAGGACCAGCACCAGGGATGTTCATTCGTCCAGAGAATTAGCATGGCTGCAAGCCTTATGGGGAGGCAATTAAACAGACAGGGATCCTGCCCTTCAGGGGTTTATAAACTAAGAGAGACAAGGTGACTCTAATAGAGAATGTAGAAGCATTCAGAGGAATGAGCAGGTGCTGGATAAACAGTTAAGTGTTTGCTTTATGTGGAAGTAAAGGGGCAAGCATATGTGGGGTGCTGGAATAAAAAGGGAGTCTCAAATGTGAGCTCATTCGTTTAGTCATTCAACGAAGGCTTCTAAGTGCCTCCTCTGAACTCAGCTCCATGCTGCTAGCTGAGGATGTACGGATGAATGAGTCTTGCTTCCTGCCCCTCAGGGCCTCACAATCAAAGTGAGTAAACACTTTCCCTCATCCAGACAGAACAAGACAGCCTTCTTTGCAAGGTCAGATTTTAAGATCTGCTGGTACGGGAGGGTAGAATTAGAAAGAACTGAGAGTGCAGGATATTTTGGCATGCCAATCATAATAAAAAGCAATCAGTGTATAGTTATTACTGGTCGACAGAGCCACAAAACATGCATCCAAAGAACAACAAACTCAAAAAAAAAAAAAAAAAACCAAAAAACCCACATCGGGAGACTTGAAGTGGCAAAGTACATAGTGCCATCCACCTAGGCGGTGCTGGAGGCACTGTTGCCTAAACTTCCCCTTCACCCTCTCACCGTGGGGCCCAGCACTGTGGAATAATAGTGCTGCATGCCTCAACCCTTCCCCATCCTGTTGGCAAAGAGGAAGCAAGGGAGAAGGATATGGTGGTGCAGGGAACTGGGGGAGTGAGGGTCTAAAACCAGGTGTCCATTAAACAGGGCCTGTGTGTGTCCAGCTTGACCAGGGAGGAGATGCAAAGGGAGGGGTCCTACCTGGGGAAAAGTTAAAGGAAAAGGGAAAAGGGCCAAGGAAGTGTAGAAAGAAAGGCTAGGGATGCAGGGATGAATGCTTATTTTCTCTTCTTTTTACCATGAGATAGCTCCCCTCCTGAGCAATTCTCTTTAAAATGGAGCAGAAAGACATAGCTCTGAATGGCAGCTCTGGCCTGGAGCTGGACCCCTGGAAACCACAACCCAACTCCATCAAAGTCCATTCTTTATATTGAGCTGAAAAGCGTCCCACCAGGCTTAAGCTGTCAATCTTGCCCTTCTCCACCCCAGCCCATCTCACTTCACTACATGCACATGTGCACATGAATGTGCACACACAGCACACATGCCCCACACTGGCCTTACTACATCACTCTGTGGGGTTAGGGGGAGCAGTATGTCGGAGACCAGGGTGGCCAACCACCCCTTTTGCTAAACTGAGACAGTCCTGGGCAATCTGGATGCTTGTTCACCCTACAGTAGCCTGACTCCTCCAGGCTCAGACAGCAATGTCCTAGCGCCAGGCCAGGTGGCCTCCCTGGGCAGTTCCTCCCAAAGTTCCCTCTGCCTTCTCAGTCCTGCTTCTCTTATGCATCCCTTGGCAGAGAGGAGAGGACCAAGCTCCCCAGCATCAATCTGCTGGACTTCAGAAAACCTGTCCTGCTGTGATGGATTTTTTAATTGGATTGTGACAAACATTTAATACCTAATAGAGCTCTTACCCGCACAGCTAATTAAGAATGTGACTAATCTAATTTAGTGGGAGTGCAGAAAAAAAGAAGGAAAAGCCAGGAGAAGGGGGAACAGGATTTGGGGAGATGGGGGTGGTTGGAGTTGCAAAATGACTATTGAGCTTATTTTTTGTTCAGGGTGAGGTGGGGACTCTGACACGTAATGTAGAAAGATTGCATTAAGTTTGCAAGACAGAAGCAAAATGTTGGCAAGTTGCAGAGCAGCCAGGCAGACAAGGACCTCTCTTAGCTTCTCACTCTGTCCCATTGTGCACATCGGCTTGTCGCCGCTGGCTCGTTAGCAATGCCTGAATGAACGGGCTTTGTGAATCCTCTAAAGCTCTATGGATAACTGTTGACTATTACAAGCCTCGTTACTGAACCTGCCTCACAGAGGGTAGGACGGCTTGGCACTGCCAACCCAGAGCCAGTGGGCCCTGTAACCCTTTGTGGAACCCCACTGTCATGGCAGACAGCAGTGTGAACACAAATATTGGATTCATGACTCCCCTTAACCACACAGGTGCATGCACACACAATCGCATTGTGTGAGTGTGCAGTGTATACATGCTCCATAAGTGTATGCTGTACACTTCAAGCATGCAGGTATCATGGTGGTTCCACACAGCAGAAATGCACGCACATGCATGTAAGGTGTACACACAGATGGAGTTACCAGCACAGTAATGCACATGGAGCATATCTGCACATCCTTCATAGGTACATGACCTGAACATAGGACCCCTTCTGTCTACAAGAAAAGCTTATCTCTTCCTTAGCCTTGCTGCTACCTAAGCAGGAACCTCCCACTCTCCTCCTGAGGTCTAAGTGTCTGCTTTCCAGGTGGGATGGGGCATAGCTATTAGACAGCTGTCACTTTCATTCTGGCAGGTAGCTCCATGTACAGGGGTGGGGAGGGGGCCTGTGGGAGGACGCTGGGCTGGTGTTCTGTGACTCTGGGCAATGAAAGATGCCCTGGAAACACTGGATTCTGTCAACATCACACCTGATTGTGGGGAGGATGCAAAAGGGAGGGCTCAGTGTCAGGGTTACCTTTCAAAGGGAGTGGTGGGGGGAAATATTAATCCATAATATGCATGGTGCCATAGTAACTGCTGGGGAAGAACTATTTTGAGTTTCTCTCTGTTGCAGCACAGTGTAGGCACTGCGCTGAGCTTTACAAATATACAGCTTTCATATTCTGATCTTTAATGGCAGGTGATAAGATTAGGGCAAGAAAGCTGTGATTTAACAGTTTCCAGGCACTTGATATCTCACCAGGGCTCAGCTACCAGTTGTCTGCATTAATCCCCAAGGCAAACCTGAGAGGCAGGTGGGAGGAATTGAGCTACCTTTTATCTCAGAAAAGGGAAAAGCCAAGCCCCTTGAGCATCAGCTTCTGGAGGGCAAGAGGGCTCTTTCACCAGCGCGCACCTCACCACCTCCATACTCACCTCCGAGGCAACTGAAGCCTTCACTTTAACTGTCCCTCCAGAGAAAGGCCAGGGCACCTCCCAGCTAACCTGGTGAGTGTCAAGACCAGCAAGTGGAGCAGTCCATGCAGACCTGGCGCTGTGTGCAGAGTTGGGACAGCTGGCAGAACCCTCATTGGAACTGAAACAAAGGACGGGTCTCCGAATAGGACTGAAAAGAGATTGGGGATGAGGATCACAGCTGGAAAGGCCAGAAGACTCACCAGCAACAACCAAAAATGCTAGAAAAGAGGAAAAGCAGCCAGAAAGGGAAAAAATCCTATTTCTCCCTTCCTTCTGCACTTGTCTACTCCTAGTCGATAATTATTCCTTACCTTGGTATGGGCATTTACTATTCTCAGAAGCTTTCACATATATGGAACTCTTGAATACAAATGCCACAAAGAACCACGGGACTCTCCTGCACATGGAGCTAGTTAGAAGTGGAGCCACAAGAACCCAGGACTCCTCGATCTCAGACAAGAGCTAGCTCCTCTACAGAGGACCTCACTTAACCCTCCTGCGACACTGGGAGGAGGAAAGCATTGTTCCCATTTTCCAGGTGAGAGGACTGAGGCTCAGAGGGTAAGTGACCAGTCACACCTGAGCCCACTTAGAAAAGAAGTAGCTGAGATAGGATTTGGGGTTAAGTGTGCAATTCCAGGGGAATGCTTTTTCTACTTCTCCCTTGCTGGGCTACTGTTCATTGGCAAGAAGTATTAAGAGAGGCTGAAGAAAGAAGGGCTGGAGTATAACTGGAACATAACTGCACTGCTGTTCCTTAACTGCCAGATGGCATGCTGTGCTGGCATGCAAAACTGAGGGGAGTATGTCAACAGTTGTAACCAGAGTGCATTCAGTGAGGATTTCCTGGGTGTCTTCTTCTACCTCTACCTGCCCTTTGGCCTCTAAGCAACTTTTTTAGATTTCCCTCCATTGCCTCCAGTGTTTCTGCTCCTGGGCACTGCTGTCTCTCTTTGGTTGGTGGAGGCAAAGTGATCCTCTGTTATTTTGTGACTTTGCTTTCTGGAAGTAGCCACAGGTGGGAAAACTCATCCTCACGAGGGACTCTCCCATCAGAGTACATCACTCCCTCCCAGGGCTGGGCACCAAAGCAGAGACCCTTTCACAACAACATCGACAACATCGCAGGCCTTTCCCCTCATTAGAAAACCTCTTAGCAATTGCTTCCCTAACAACTCTTTCCCAGGAGGAAAAACCAAGGCAGCCAGGGAGGAAAAGAAGATGGAGAGAAGGGACAAGGAGAGGCAGAGTTGTGGCAATGGCAGGCTCGGGCTAGAACAAAGCCGTGTTTACCACTTCCTGGTGCAGTGACCTTAGCCAAGGCAGTACACATTTTGAACTTCATCTATTAACTGGGAATTAAAAATCTCTGCACTCCTCGCTGGATTCTTGTTAGAAAGAAATAATAGATAGGAAAGAGGTTTGAAAATGGCAAAGGGCTACCAAAATGAAAGGTGTTTTTTATTAAGAGGAGAAGAAGGAAGATCAAGAGTGACAGAGAGAGAAAAGAGAAGCCAGGGGGCTAGGAGTAAGTGCCAGCAGGAATGAGTGCTTTCCCACCGAGAAGTGCATTAGGCACTGTCAAATGTTCATTCTGTTCCAAACAATCATAAAGAAAAAGCTGTTCCTAATGGGCATCAATTATAAGACTTAAGAGTTAGTTTGTGGCACCTGTGATTGGGTTATATCATAGCAATTCTTTTCATTATTTCCCCAACCCCAGCCTCATACACAAAATTTCTCGTTTCTTACCCTCAGCCATCCTAGAAATGGCATCCCTTCCTAAGGATGAAGGAGGTGGCATTGAGTAACAGTTAACAGTCCCCCATGGAAGGTGGGCTGGGGTAGAATGATGGAATTTTGTGCTCCCCAGACATAGGACTGCCTAGTGGGTGGGTAGAGGGGGCACGTGTTAAACACACAGGTTCCCTTGCTCTACCCTATACCTACTGAATTCACATCTCCAGAGGTGGGCCCTGGCATCTGTATTTTTTTTAAATACACAGCCATGTTTGAAAACCACCACTTTATCTCATGCCCTCCCAGTCACATGGGCCAGTCTGCAGGCTTAGCTGCCTTCTTGTTACCCCTCATTTCACAGAAAGGGGTCTCCTCTGGAAGACACAGTGCTGACATAATCCTGACTCCCTGCCCTACCCACCTCCCCTGTCTGCTTCCTCTGGCCAGATATCCTTCCTCTGACCCAGAGTCCAAGGAGCTGTATCTGGGAGTGGGCTAGCTTGCAGCTGCAGGGCATTGACCAAAGAGAGATCTCAAAGACAAAGTCCAGAGGCAGAGGTGACACTGACAGCTAAATAAGCAAAACAAAGAGGACTAAAACCAAAGGGCTTGGCAGAGACAAGAAGACCAATTGGGAAGCCATAGTGGTCAGGGAGGAGAGATAGAGAATCCCTGGGGCCTGGGGCCCTGTCCTTCTAGGAAGGCAGAGAGACTAGGAGATATCCTTCAGGCAAGATCATCTGCACCATCAGAGTACAAGTGGAAAGCTGTGGTCAGTCGGGGTGACTGGCTGTGCTCCCTGCCATTTCTAGAGAGCAATTGTGTTCTGCCCTGCTTCCAAACCTATGTCTGTCCACACTGCTGGGGAATCTCCAAGTCAGGTGGGCACAATTCTGCCAGAAGTGGGACAAACAGTTCACAAAAAGCAGCTTCTGACTTGCAGGAGGGCTTAAGAAAAGATTTTCCAGTGAATTCTCTATATTTTACTATTGATAAAGTTTACCCTTAGGGGTCAGGGTAAAGTACAGGAGGGCTTTTTGCAATCTTGCTTGGATGGCCCTAGCGGGTGCTTCGGAAGAAAGCTACATCATCACTCAGACTCTGCTTTCGCTCTCTGAAGCCTGCTAGACTTTATACATCCTCCCTGTGCCATGGGGCAGGCTCCTGGGCCATACGGCTGGGGCACCAGTGAGAGATGTCCAAATTTCCAGCCAGATGCAAGCCCTCTGGGCCATAGACCATATTTACTGAACACCTACTGAGTGCTTGATGCTAAAGTAGCAGCTAGAGGAGGGAGAGAGACAACATTAATAGAAGACATGATCCCTGTCCTCAAAATACCTACAGTTCAATTGGGTACGCAAAATGTCTAGTATGTGTCCATTCTATTATGAGGTGCTATCCACCTAGCCACAAAGATTATATCACAGACCATTACCAGCAAGCTACAAAAGACAAGCTACTGAGGAAAGGAGGGATTGGAGGGAGGCTGGAATAATCAAAGGTTTCTTGGAAGAGGCCGGGCTTGAGCAAGTGTGAGGGATGGGCTACTCAAGACTGTCCATGAGAAGGCCACAGGGAAGACTAAGAGCCTGCTTGGCTCCCTGCTATCAAAGCAATGTTCCAGAAGGCAGCATGGAGGAGGAGAGAAGCCTGCAGAGAGGGAAAGGAAGGCCTAGATTCTGTTTGGCTCAAGTCATTCCATTGCCCTGGCTTCTGTTTCATCTGCCTGAGAGATAGCAGTGACAGTGAGATAATTCATGATCACTGCCAGCCTATCAAGTCCAGAGGTCCTCCGAGTACTGTGCTTCTGTCTGCTGAGGGCCTCGAGGGAAGACAGAGCTTCCCCATGATCAGGTAGCCTCCACTAACTACAGCCTGCCCTTGGCTTTGAGAGGAGGCACTAGCTGAGGACCATGTAGACCCCCAGCTGAAGCCAACAACCACCCAGCTGCTCCATCTGTATGCAGGGCACTCTCCAGCCCCAGAGTTTATAAATAAAGCAAAGAAGTCATTTTGTCCCAAGAGATCACGATGTCTCTTGAAATACAGAGCTGTTCTTTCTTGTGCCTCAGTGGTTTCTGAGTTCATTGTTATTCTTTGGCAAGGAACAGGGCTTGGATTGAACATGGTTCCCATCTGCAGCTGAGAGTCTCAGAAAAGGGAGAGGGAGCAGGGCGGGTAGGCAGAGACAGACAGAGATGCTCTTGGTTGAGCCCTAAAGTAATAATGGGGCCACTAAAGGAACAAGAGAGGGAGATAAAAGAGAAGCATGGCAGAGAGGGAGTGAGAAAGGCGGGAGTGTGTTAAGATGGGAAAGGGGAAGTGAGAGAAAGAGATATTGACAGAGACATAGAGAAGAGATGCTGGCAGGATGACAGCTGAACACTGCGTGCCATCGGAGGAGAGAGATGAGAGAAATCAGAAGGAGAAAAATACAGAGACAGACAGCTTGAAGTGAAGCACGAAGGCTGGGGAAATGCAAGAGGGACAGAGACAGAGCCTCAAGGGGTCAGAAAGCATGCTAAGATACAAAAGAGGTGCAACAAGGGGTGGGGACAGGGCATGGGGGACTAACACAGAGACGACAGTGAGTGATAAAGGGGTGCTGTGAGCACGTGGGGTCTGAGTGTAAGGACTGAGTACCAATGTGTCCACAAACAAAAGGGCAGCATTGCCTGCCTTGCATTTGTCATCGTATAAAGAAGTCACTTTATGTGGTATTCAGAGAATTAACTCTAGACCAAGACTGTCTGGGTAGGAATCTTGGTGCTCCCAGTTTCTAGTGGTGTGATATTGGGGAAGTTGGAACCACTCTGAACCTCAGTTGTTTCCCCCTGTGCAAATGGGGATGATATTAGTACTGCCTCTAGGATTGTATGAAAGCACCTAGAGCAGTGCCTGGCACATAGGAAGACCCTTTGAGGGCTCCAGGGGCAGTTTGGTGAGTACAAACAAATAAAAAGGGACAGGAAGAAGGGGGGCAGGGAGAAGCAAAGGCCAAGGGTGAGCCACCTTTTATTTACAAGTCTATTAATTTTAGTAGGAATGCTTTTCATTGTGAGTGATGGAGCTGAGGAGGAAAAAACAGCTCCCAACAATGCATCAGTGCAGCAGGCCAAGTGAGGAAGCCTGAGCTCAGAAAGAGAAGGAGAAAGGAGACACAGGTCAAAGTCAAATAGACTCTAAAGCAGTGAGGTGGAAGGCAAGACTGGCTTGCTGGGGATGCCAGCAGGACCCAGAGGAGCAGGAAGTCAAAGAGAACCAAAGGAAGAGCTGGCTTTCATGGCAAACTCTGCTTGCAGCAAAGAGCAGGAGCGAGGAGTGCGGAGGAAGGCTCCATCTATAGGGAGGTGCTGCGACTTGCCCCATTGATCCTTCCATAAAGCCCAGGAAGAGAAAGTTAGATTAAATCCACCATCTCTCACTGAGTGTGCTCCTTCCTCTCTTCTGCCCTCCAGGGATGGCTTGTGTTTTATTTTTCCTAAACTGATATGAGACTCTAGGAAATGATTTCCTCTGTAACCACGTCTCCACCTGTGGGAGCGGTGACACACTCCATAAGCAAGGTGCAGAGATGTCAGTGAGCAGAATCACAGATTGAGCAACTGCAGAGGGAAGGGCTGGGAGCAGGAGTGGGGAGTGGGGTAGGATAGAAGGAGAAAGGTGGGAAGGGCCCAGAAGCTTTTTCTGTTGGCGTCTCCACCTGCCACCTGAAGCTGGCTTCATGCTCTCAGGGTGAAATGGGGGTCTGAAGGGAGGAAGGATAACTTCTCCTTCTGCCCCCCCCCAACCCCAAGAAAGGAGCTGTTGCTCATGCAGGAGACACAGCCAGCTTGAGAGCAGTGCCTTGCAGAGTAGGTGATGCTCAGTGAATGGCACTTTGTCATCAGAGATGGTTCCTGAATCAGTGAAGAGCTCAACAGCCTAAGGATGGTTTTAATCCTGAGAAAAATGAAGGCATCCAGTATCTTCAATCCCATATTTACTAAACCAGGCTCATGGTGTTGGAATTGAGCCTGATGCAACAAACATAAGGACCCTCTGAAAAAGTTACAATGTATTAATTACTAACTGCCTATGCTCACTTGTGGTTATGGATATTATAATCATAGCTATCACTTACTGTGAGCTTCCCCGGGCCCAGGTGCTTACATGCATAAGCTCCTAAATCCTCACAATGACCCTATAGAGCGGGGGTGACGATTCCTGTGTTCTAGGCAGAGATGCTGCTCTGAGAGGCGAGTACCTCTTACAGTTAGACAGTCAGGGTGCAGCCTCCAGAGCCTCCACTCTTTCCATATCTAAATCTACCGCAGGTTCTTCCAAGGAGTGTGGATTTTTTTTCATTTCACATTCTACTTTATATTCAGTCCACTGGAAGTCCTGACTCCCACCATCTTCTGCCCTTGTGGGATGGAATGCTGGGCTCAGCTGAGACCATCCTTATGATTACGCCTTATGATTATGGCATAATCCCAAGACTCTGACGGAGAGGACTAGCCTTCTGAAAGGTGCCTGCCCTGAGATGGATGTCAGTTCTGCTCCCTTCCTGCCTCGGCCATGGACTGCTTGGACTTCAGGTGGAAGCAGAACTGGGTTGTACCAAAGAACCTCCTCACAAATTCTTATGGTAATAAGAGGGGTGCAAGAGCATGGCACCCTTCACCCCTGGGACCCCACACGCACTCTACATGGGTGCTGGAATGGTGTGATTTCCCTTTTCAAACTTTCAAAGCCTAAGATCTTACTCCTGCAGAAAGGAAGTATTCTATGTGTAGCTAGAGCCAGGAAAGTCCACAAAATAGTGGGGCCGCCATTTCCTTTTGCAACAGGACTCAAACTACCCCTGGCCAGATGTTCCCAGAAACAATGGGCGAGCTTGGGGGCAAGGATTGGCACCAACTTGACTGTAGTCTGTGGGCCTGTGACAGTTCTTCCTGCTTCCCCTTTTCTCTCTCTGTCCACTTGAATGACTTCGTGCACTGGTCAAAAGATCACATGGAGGATCTGCTTAGAGCCGGTTTCCATGCCCTTCTCTCCTTACTAATTGTGCATGCACACACACACAACACACACACAACACACGCACAGCTTATTTCCTTACGAGATTAAAGACCTCACAGAGATCTAATCAAGAAAGATAACAAAGGCTTGTCCTAGAAAAATCAGGTTGATGTCTTTACAGGCAGCAGGTGGTAACATGTTACCAATACTGATCAAATTTAGTCTGGATGTGACCGACCCCACAATCTCCAAGTCAGAGCTGCTTTCACTGGAACAATTTTTCTCAAGGAGTGATTCCACCACCGTCCTTCTCCAGAAAAGGCTCTGAAAACATCTAAACTGACCAAGGGTGAGTCTGGCAGGTGGAGCTTCTAAGCTGCTTCATCTGCCCATGCCCCTTCAGAACAAGGCAGGCAGATGTGCCCTATCTTCTTTCCCCAGCCCAGGCTGGACATCCACAGGGACCTGTGTGGTTTCCATACCAGTACCTCTCAGGCTGTTTCCCACCTCAGCTCAAACACCTGCAGTGGGAGGGGGAGGGGAGGACAGGGAAAGGACAGATGAGGAAAGAGGGAAGTGCTGTGAGAGCATGTGAGGGTGTGTTTGAGGAAACCCCAGGAGATCAGCTTCCAACAGTGATTAATTTAGTGAGAGAAAATAGATTCCCACTGCCAGCCACCAAGTCTGCAATAGCTGACAATGAAGCAGTCAGTTCTGCTTTCAGGCAGCTCTGGTCCTGTGAGAAGGCAATTTGTGAGCTTTCGTGCCCATACACCAACAGTAGAGTGACTGTGGGAGCCAGTCCCAAGGTGGGAAGGGAGCCAGCCTGGTCCGGGAGCTGGGAGACTCCAGCCAAAGTGGGATTCAGGAACCCAGAGGTGCAGACTTCCTATGGACTCTGATGCCTGGCTGCACTGTTAGGGAGAATGTCCTTGTGGCACCTCTGTGCTGGGTGTGTGCACCAGACTGACTCAGTCACTGGAGGAAGGTTGAGGTCTGGGATGTTAGCACTCCATCTTCTTTTCTGACAGGCATAACATGATGGCTCATCAAATATGAAGCCACTCATCTGTTCATTCAACAAAATATATCGAGCTTCGACTGTCTCAGGCCCTGTATTAGCTGCTACAGTCATAAGGGTGCACAAAATAGATGCAGAGCCTACCCTCCTACCCTCCCAGAACTTACAGTTTAGAAAGGAGGACAGAAAATTGAGTGAGGAATGGGTTTCATCCATCTATCCTATAATTTTCACATGATTTCAATATTCAAAAGGCATCAATTAGGACTATAAAACCTAAAATCAAGCAGACATCAACATCCTCTAGCTCACTGTAATTGACATACGAGCAAACTAAAGCCCAGAGAAGTGGTATAACTGATCAAAGTTACACAGGTGGTGGGTAACAAAGGCTAGGACTGTAAAATTTCCATTCCTTCTTAAAATAATTTTCCTGCCACACCACCCTGCCACAATCCAAAGAGACCTAGTATGAATGATGCATATTGAACATTTCTGAAGTAAGTTCTTTGAATACCTTCTCTGTCAAATGCTCCATGAAAAAGAGTGCTCTATAGTTAGCTAGGTTCAGAAAATGCCAGTAATGCATTTTCCTTATGGAGGTTGACAGTATACATGATCACATTAGAGGCTCCAAAGTCTATGGGAAAGAACTCTGTTTATCATCATTTAACCTAGGATTTCTCAAAGTGCTTTCATCATGGAAGCCCCTTTATTGATGTAACTCAACCCCACACACTCCTCCTCAGAACTTTGGGAAATCCCAAAGCAATTAAGGTTCTTTTCATTTTAGACATACAATCCTTCCTTTCTGTCTTTTCCTATTTCCTTTTTTCATCAAGGGGGCTTGGTTCTTCCCCTCTAAGTTATATTAGATCTAACTCTTCATTCTCCTCCACTCTTCAATACTTTCCACATTTTGGATAGCCCGTCTCCCTGGAATTCTGGGGCCTCTTATTCTCTGGATTTTTCTCACTTTGCTCTCTCTGAATTGCTTCTGAGATCTTTTCACCTTTTTGTCCCTCAGTAATTGATCTTCAGTTTACTTCAGGCTTGCTTTTTCCTAAGTACTCAAGGAAAAGACTTGAAACTTCACCAATCATCTCCTTATGAATAAGTCACAAATTCAATAACTGACCTGTGACCTTTCTTCACTATGATTTGCTTCTCCAGCTAACAGTTCATTCACATATTCAAACAATACTCATTGCACACTGATGTCAGGCCACATTAAAGGCCACTCTCCCAGCAATCTCTGGCTAGTCAATTCCACCAGTTAGAGAAATGTGGGGAAAATGTTAAGTTCATAGATTTGACCCCTGTTGGGCCCATGACCGTGAATTCTGGCCAATATTCTCTCAAATGGGTGTCCTTGGCATGAAGCAGCAGGATAAGAAGGTGTGTCTGGCTTGGTTCAATTTGTCGCCTTTAAAGGAAAAAAATAGTCAAAGTCTATACCCTGGGATTAGAGGCATCATCGTGTTAAGTATGTCCAAGTGACCATCAGCTCTTCCCTACATCAGCCTTCTACCTAGTTTTCTCAGGTCCCAAATCATCCCCCCAAATATCTCCCTCTGCAAAATCCCATAATTATTTCATTGGGAAATAGCTAACATTTGCCTTTGATTCCTTTTTTTTACTCAAACAAACCATTAACTGTCTTGTTTTTTTTTTTTTTTTAAGTCCCCTGACACTGTGGTTCTCATGTGTTGCTCAGAGATTTCATTTGGACCTGAAGAAATGAGAGAAGTGGCCTTAAAAAATGTTACTATTCAACAGTAGAATTATAAGCATTGTGGCCCTTTTTGCAAGAAGCTTTCTACCACCAGGCGTGAGACTGGATCTGAATTTTGATTGCACATACACACACACACAGAGTTTTTCAATAAGAAGGAAAAAAATCATAAGTTTTTTATTTGCCATGATTTGCTTCTCCAGCTAACAGTTATTCATGTATTCAAACAATACTTATTGAACATTCATTTATAGGCCACACTAAAGGCCACTTTCTTGTAACCGCTGGCTAGTTAATTCCCCCAATTTCATTTCCTGATAAAACTGAGAACTATTTTCATGGTATACCACCTATCACTCCTGCTTCTTCAATCACCTTGGAAAATCTAAAATGAAAGACAAACCACATTCAACACAGAGTCATTAGATGTGTCATAGAGAACACTAGTAATGCTCACACCAAACATTAATTTGAAGACTGCATATAGACAAAGAGAGTTCCTGGCCAGTCTTAGTTTGCAAAACTCATTCCCTTTGCCTACCACCAGGGATTCTTATTTTATTTTATTATATATTCTGGGGTATGTGTGCAGATTTGTTACATGGGTATATTTTGTAATGCTTGGTACATTTCATAATGCTTCGAGTGAGCCCATCACCCAAATAGTAAATATAGTACCCAATAGGTAGTTTTTCAACCCTTGTCCCCTCCATCCCGCTCTTTTGGAGTCCCCAGTATTTACTGTTTCCATCTTTATGTCCATTTGTACCCATTGTTTAGTTCCCGCTTATAAGTGAGAACATGTGGTATTCGATTTTCTGTTTCTGCATTATTTCACTTAGGATAATGACCTCCAGCTGCATCCATGTTGCTGTAAAGAACATGACTTCATTCTTTTTATGGCTGCATAGTATTCCATGGTGTACATGTCCTAAATTTTCCTTATCCAACTCACCACTGATGGACACTGAAGTTGATTCCATGACTTTGCTACTGTGGATAGTGCTGTGATAAATATATGAGTGCAGGTGTATTTTTGATAAAATGATTTCTTTTCCTTTGGGTAGATACCCAGTAATGGGATTGCTAGGGATTCTAGATTATTTTCCCTGAGAGGGCAGGAAAGACTTGGGAGCACAGTTGCATCTATGCTCAGCCCCAGACATTCCCAAGGCACCATGGCATGAGCTAAAGCTTAGTCAGAGTCCTCCTGGGCTCAGCTCTGCCTGCTCTGGTGCCTCCCTCTCCTCTCCACTGGTGCCCGTCCTGCCTCCTTCCACTGAGCTCTGGCCAGAGGAGAAAAGAGAACATCATCATTTCCACTGACAAGCACCATCTCACTTCTCTTCTCACTCACTTTTCTTGTCTCTTAGAGCCCCCTTCATGCCCTCTAAGTTTCTCTAAGACACCTCTGCTTACTCTGTCTCCAGCCCCTGCCTTTACCCCTGCATTACGGTCTTCTTACAAAGGCTTATTTTTCCGAATGTTCAGTCTGCATTAGTCCCATCAATTCTTTACACTCACAGAAAGGAAGCGTGCTATAATAGGAAGAACATAGCATTCAAAACAAAGCAATATGTTCTGTCTCTTCCTTTCCTTTTCTTTCTCCCAGAAACTTCCAGCTTACTTCTTCCCCATTTCTAAACCTTTCTAGACATAGTTAACCCCGAAATGAAGGAGAGGTGGTGTGCTGAGCTAGCTCATGCCCAGTCTCATCTCCCATGTGCCCTCTTTTCTTTTCAAAAGACAATAATGGGGACTGAATTCATGATGAAGTCCCTTGATCCCCACACCGAGAAAACATGAGCCACAATGTGAGGCAGATGCGCCTGTCAGGATCACATGCTTCAAGCAAGATGCATCCCATATGGCTCAGGCTGAAGACTGCCCAGCCCTCCCTATCTTCTTCTGTTAGCGCCCCCCACCACACCCTCCCCTTCCCCAGAATACGCTCCAATCTTCCAGCAAGCCGGGCATGAATACACCAGCCATCTCAAACACCCAGGGATTTGGGGAAAGTGTTAAGAAGGAATGTAAACAATGCATACTAATTGCTGCTGTGACATAAGTTATAAATTAAATTAGATGGGCCAGAGTGCTGTACTCCCCTTCTCCCCAGCCTCCTTGGGAACACGATGGGAGAACAAGCATCTCATATAGAGGAAACTGACTTCTAATGAGCACCTTTGATATTTCAATAACTAGGGCCCTGGATGCCTTGTGCCAAATGAGCCCTCAGCTCTGCTGAGTGCCAAGGTTCCAGAGCATTCTAGGCTGGGTACAGGGAGGAGCCCCAGTCCTAGGGGGGCTGCGGCAGACAAGCCTATCTGCAGCTCCTGTGCTTCTCATTAGGGTTGCAGACTTGAGAATGAGCACTTCAGAATCAGCCGTGACTTAAGAAGAGGCCGGGAAGAAAGGAGGCAGTGAGCTTTCTAAATAACTGTGATGAGGCTTGCTATTCCCTTTTGTTGTGACTGCCCAGGAAATCTCTGTGCCTGGAGCAAAGCAGATGCTAAATGAACATTAGTTGAGCAAATAAATGAATGAACAAATGAGGAAGAGAATGACTGAGTCTGTTGCAGACCCCAAATGCCGCAGACCCCCAGTTTTGTTCTGTTTTGTCCACTGAGTAACCCAGGAAGAAGAGGGCGGTGGGACCAGTTAGAAAGGAAGGAAATGAGGATGCAATTGGCGTGGTGGGGGTGCCTGAGAGGCCTTGCCTTTGCCACTAGCAATCCCTAAAGCTGGCTGGATTTAACAGAATTCAGAAGCAACATGTGACTTTGTTTGGTAAAGTCAGAGTGCAGTGAGGACTAGGCCCTAAGTTTCTGTTCGTTTTTTTCCCAGAACTCCCTACCCATGAGCCAGTGCTCTGTAAGTCACTTCCATTCTCATCTTTCTGCCCTCTCAGAGAGTTTCTTCCATGCTGCAAGGCCAAGGCCATGTCTTTTATGATAGAAGCCAGAGATGGCATTGTCAAAGTTGTTCACTCAGCAAACATTATACAGTGACCTCTGCATGCTTGGCACTGTGTTGTGCTCTAGGAATCCATAAATGAATAAAACACGGTCACTGACCTCAGGGGGCTCCCAGTCTAGTGAGGAGATGGCAAGCACACAGGTAACTAGAGTTCTTGGCATCCTGCAGGCCTCAATGCTCTGGTTGTCTCTGTGGGACCACGTCAGAAACCCTCCCACTGATGGCTCATGTGAAGCCCAGAGAGGACCAGAGGCCTGAGCCTGGAATCTTCTCCTGGCTTCTGCCTAGGGCTCTTTGTCCTTCACCAGGCTACTGTGCAACATCTTGGCCACCCAGAGGGACCCCAGGCAGTGACACACTGCCTCTTCTTCACCTCCTTTCTTATTAAAACTTGTCACAAAGAGCCCGTCCTTCCACAGGGACACCAGGTAGCATGGCTAAACACCTTAATCTACCCTGGTTTTTTTTTCCCCATTGTTTTCGTCTATACAAATCCAAGGTGCGAAATACCTCTTAGATTGGAGGCCTGCAAGCTGCCAGGGAGGGAAATGATGCTGGGAGCAGGGCTATTTGCATGTTTTCATTAACGCAGGCTATGGCTGGCCAGGCTGCCAGCTCCCTTGAATGCGTGTCTTCCTGGGGTGATAGAGAATCAATTGGCTTGATGCAACTTCTGGATCCTTGTTACAGCCCTGGCTTGGGTCCCGTGGAGGCCCTCAGACAGACATCAATAACCTTGCCTCTCATTGCCTTTATTGGCCTCGATGCCATCCCATTAGAATGCACCAATATTTATGTACATTTTAATGGCACTGCCAACAGCAGCATTATAACAGGGTGGCCAGGCAGGGAGGGGTGAGGGAAGACTGCAGGCTGCGTTTTCTCTCTCTCACTGTGCTTATTCAATCTACAGGCAGAGGGTTTCTTTCTCAATAAGTCCTTTTCTTGAATACCTGAGGCCTCGGTTTCCATTACTACCCAGAGGCTCAATACTAATAGGTAGAATTTGTTGTGAATCCATAATAGGCAACACACACTATTTTCCATGATTCATTGTTTCATGTAATTGTCACAACATTAAGTAGGATAATGGTACTGCTATTTAACAAATAGATAAGTCAAGGCTCCGAGTTGGTAAGCAAGTTCAAGGTCACACAGCTGTAAGCAGGTTTACAGGCAAAATTAAAAGTTCATATAGGAAGAACCAGGCTTTTGGCTTAGATCTGGGCCAAAGCTATGTCTTTTTATTCTATTGCATTGCCATGGATCTTTATAACTCAATAAACATAATAAATTTTGATTTGAGTACCTACTACATGTAGGGTACTGTTATAGGCTCTGAAGTACTGAAGTGACAACGACAGATGAGGTCTCTGCTTCAGTGTCTGGACATCATAAGAGAATCAACAAATGTTTAAACAAGAACATATGATCTGGTGATGAGTGTGCAAAGCATTAAAATAAACTGATGTGAGAGTGAGTGATGGGGTGGCTACTTCTAGATGGGGTGGCCAGGAAAGTCCTCTTGAGAAGGTGACATTCACACTGAGTCATAAATAGCAAGAAGGAGCATTCCACATGATTCTCAGAAGACACAGCTCAGTCCCCAGGCGGGAATAAGCTGGGTGGGTTTGAGGATGGGAGAGAAGACCCATGTGGCTGTAGCAGAGCAGTTGGGAGGATGAGAGGTGGCAAAGCGGGTGCAGAGCTAGGCAGGACTAGATCCTCTTGGCTTAAGTGCCAGGGGGAGCCATTTGGGTTTAAGTTTGATTGTGATAACAAGTCACTGGACTTGATCTGAAGTAATTATTTAATGTTCCCTCTGGCTTTGCGCAGAGAAGTATTGGAGTGGAACAAAAGAGAAACAGGTGGAGTGAGTTAGGAGACTACTGTGATGGCAGCTGAGGGAAGGGTGGAAGTCACTGAAGGAGGAGAGAAGATTGAACACATTCTAGATAGATTTAGGAAGTAAGACACATGAGACTGGCTGATGGATTGGATATGAGTTGTGAAGCAGAATGACGAATCAAGGAAACCTTCTAGGTTTGGGAACTAATCAACTTGGTGAGTCAGATAGCATTTGTTAAAATGGAGAGTGGAGAGTGTTGGACGAAGAATTTATTGGGGTGTTTGGCACAGGAAGTCAAGAGTTCTTTGGGGCCATTTTAAACTTGAGATGTTAATTAAACATCGCTATAGTAAGTAGTTGGATAGCACCATGGACAGCATGCAGCTGAGAAAGGTGTCCAGTCCTATCCACACCTTAACACCCAGCAGCAGAGCAGAACAATGGGGCTTTGCAGAGCAGGCTGGGAAACGCAGGCCACAGGTAGGAAGAAAACCTAGAGAAAATGTCAAGAAAGTTGAGAGATCAACGGTTTCAAAATAATAATATTAATGATGATGATAATTATAAGAGGAGGAAGAAGAGGAAGGTAGTAGTAGTAACAACAAAGAACTTATTATGTGACAGGCACAGTTGTAAGAGTTTCCTATGTTTTAACTAACTTTAATTCCCACAACAAGCCTAGAAAGGAGATATTGTTATTCTCTCCAAATTGTAGATGAGACAACTGAGGCACAGAGAGGCTACTCAAAAGTGAAATCTCTGGTTTCTCTACCCACTGTATTCCTTAACAAGCCAGACCCAGCCCCTTCTTTCCAGGCCCTAAAAATCAGCTTCAGAGCCTCAAACAGGTACTGACTGAGTTCTCGGTAGGTCCTGTCCTTTTTCAGCCCCGAACTTGGTTTATTAATCTCTTTGTCGGTTTCAATGCTCAGATCAGGGGAAACCTGTTAGCTTAGGTGACAGACAGGCAGCCTGCAGCTGTGGAGAGTAATGAAATTTCTTATTTTTGCTCTGTTCTTCAACACAAACCTTTTTCTTCAGGCTCATTCTCTCCCTAGCTGCTAAAACCATTGTGTGATATTCCCACATGCATTCCATTTCAGGAGGGCTATCCCATGCCATCCTGAAATGGTTCCAACTCCTGTCTCAAGACTCATCCAAGTCTCACCTCCTCTGAGGGGCTTCCTTGAGAAGAATATCCACATTCATCTCTACAACCCCTCAGAAATTATTTCATATATAATTAATTTTCATTCTTAATTAAGTTCAATTTTGCACTTTGCATTGGCAAAGTAGTTCAGTTCCCATGACATACTTCACGGTCAAAATGCTATTACCAGAGGTGGAAGTAACAATGAATGGAGCAAAATGTATCCGTGGGTGTCAGAAAAGGGAATAAGAGGGAAAAAATGAAATTAGATGCCAATTAACCTTGGGGCAGACACATGCAAGAAGTGGGGCCATTGAAGAGAGCCAGGGAAAACATGGTCTGGGTCGGGACACTCCAGGACTGGGAAAAGACCCAGCTCTCTGCCCCTGGCAATGCTTGGGACATGGTCTTGTGCAGCTAGACAGGGCCCTGGCTGGACCTCCAGAGAGGAGGCACAGGGGCCATCTGGGAATTTACTGGTTCTTGTCACATCCTTCCAAGTTGGACCAAATATATTTGTGCATGGCATCTGCCCTAACGATGGTTAATATAAGTGGAGAGTGCCTCAAGTTCCCTTCACCTATCTTTCCATCTGCTTTGGGTCTGAAATTGGCACACTTGAAGAATAAAGCCTTTAATTTGCAGCTATAAACAAGCAAGCTCATTTTCCCATGCACAGTTGAGAGAACACCATGGGCAAAGATCAGTCTCACTGAGGGCTAAGCAAGAGTAAGCAGTGGAGAGGTGGCCAGAGGAGTTACTGCCCTGAATGGGTCCACTAATGGGGGAGAGGAGAAGAAGTTCTCATGAAAAGGGCAGTGGGAGACTTGGGAAGAAGAGTCATGAACTTCACAGGCCCTAGGATAGGCCCTACCTTCCTTCAAGGTGTGCAGACAAACAGAGACAAATAGGATAAAGAGGGATTATTTGTTACACATTGTTATGTGAACTGGTGAGGACCCATGCAGGGAGCCAACATCACATGTAGGGAGAACAGTATCAGTACTGCTTCACAGAACTGAGAAGAATGTTCACTCATTCATTCATCCAACAAATATTGATTGAACATCTACTCTGTGCAGGCACTGTTCCAGGTGCTTGCAATACGCCATTGAGGAAAACAGACACAGACCTCTGCACTTGTGAAGTTATTCAACTGACAGGACACAGACAATAAACTACAAACATGATAAACAGTTGTAAACTATATAGAATGTTAGAGGTAATGAGAGCACAGTCTTTGAAAAAAAGAGACTTATTTCCCAAAAAGTACTGCATCATCACACACAATCCCAGCTTGCTCTCTGTTACCTCTCCAGGAGTCTCTGAGGCTGGAATGGTCACACTTATCACTTCTCTTTTATTTCTCAAACACCCTCCACCATCCACCTGTCTTTCTTGTAACCTGTACTACACGTGTGTGGGACAGAGAGAAGGTGCTCAATCATATGTGCCATCAAATTAACCATCCTAGTTTGGGAACACAAACTGTCTCCTGACAGAAATCCTCCTCTAAGATGATCTGTTTACCTGTTTGCCAGGGCCCTAGAGCCCCATCTCCATAGATCATCCCCTGTGTCACATGTGGGAAATGTGGTTATCCAAGGAGACTTGGATGATTAATTTCCCTCCCTCCTCTTAGGTTTCCCAGGAGCCCATCTGTATGCTGTCATTCACAATGCCTCCTTTCCTGGACATTCCTGACTCACAAGAGGGATGGGGATGAGGCAAACACTGTGTTCTATAGGTGACTGTTCTAAAATTTGCCACATAGGACTGAGAATGCTTTGATTTAATCTCACGTCTACAGCCCCAACACCCTGAACGCACCCAATCTCATCTGATTTGATCTCATTTCCAGCAATGCGTATACATGCATGAAATGGAGAAGCCAGCCTCCTTCCATGTGTCCAGCACTAGGGATGATGGGCAATAACTTTCTGTACAATAAAATCATGGACCATGCTGAAGTACATTTCAACTGCTCTCTTGTCCCTAACTTATTCGTATATATAAAACATCAAATTCTATAAAGACTTAGCTGAGGAGTGACTTTAAATTCAGTATATGTAAAAAGTAGAATAAGCCTTCAAAACCCAATGTTTGTATGTGCCAGAATTCTTTGAGGCTCAGCCGCAGGATCCTTTCTCTTCTTACTCATGTTGTATTTCTGTCTAGGTTTACCCATGTCCTCTCTTCAGACACCACCTCTCTGCCAATGGCTCAGAGTCTAATATTTACAGTCCAGACTTTTCCTCTCAGTCTTATAACAAAGTACCATACAGTATCCCAAGGGATACCCCTACTTGGTTGACCTCCAGGCTCTTCAACACCCCACAATCAGAACAAATTCATGGTCTTCCTGCCATCACTTCTGAATCTGGACCTGTTCCATCATTCTTTATCTCACTAGAGATAAAACGTCACAACCATTCAGTGGCTCTAGCCAGAAATCCAAGCATCATCACTGACCTCCCTAGTTCTTGCCCTTCATGTTCAATCTATCCAAAGTCCTGTCAGTTTTGCATCCAAGTAAATAAATGTTTGAATTTCACTGTTCACTGTCCAATCAGATCCCACATTGCAACCAGAGGAAATTCTAAATGCAAATAGTGCCATCCCTATGCTTAAATTACCCTAGTACTTTTCTGTTGCTCTAAGAATAAATACCAAATTCCTTATGGGCTCAATTATGTTCTCAAAATCATATGTTGAAATCCCACCCCACCCAGTACTTGGAATGTGATCTTATTTGGAGATAGGAACTTTAATGAGACAATTAAGTTAAAGTGAGAACATTAGAGTGGGCCCTAATCCCCTATGGCTGATGTTTTTATAAGGAGATTAGGGCACAGTTAGGCAGAGAAGGCCATGTGTAGACACAGTGAGAAGAAGACATCTACAATCAAAGGAGAGGGGCCTCAAAGAAACCAACCCTGCTGACACCTTGATCTCAGACTTCTAGCCTCCAGTACCATGAGAAAGTATCTATGGTTTAAGCCACTCAGTCTGTAGAACTTTATTATGGCAGCCTTAGCAAACAAACACATCTCAACAAAGCCATAACATCCTCTTGGCTTTTGTGGTGGTTTTAAAATATGTCCATGAATTTTTTGACACTCCCCTTTCAAAAGTTGGAGCTGATTCTTCTCCCCTTGGGTGTGGGCTGCACTTACTGGCTCCCCTCTAACAAGTAGAACATGGTAGAAGGGATAAGGTGTAACTTCCAGGTTAGGACATAAAAGGAATTAGGGCTTCCTGCTTGCTCTCCTTTTTGGATCCCTTGCTCTTGGGGAAGCCAGCTGCCACGTCATGAGGACTCTCAAGGAGCCCAGTGGAAAGTCCACATGGTGAGGACTGAAGCCTCCTGCCCACAGCCGTGTAAGTGAGAGATCCTGTATGTAGATTCTGTGGTCCCAAACAAGCCTGCGGATTATGGCAGCTCTTACCAGTGTCTTTACTGCAACTTCAAGAGAGACCCTGAATCAGAACTGCACAGCTAAGCTGCTCCACAATCCCTGACCCACAGAAACTACGAGATAATAAATGTTTGTTGTTTTAAGGTGCTAAATTCTAGGGCAACTTGTTATACAGAAATAGATAATTAGTACAGTTTGAGTCTATTCTTCTAGGCTTGTCATTCATCACTCTTGTCTTGCTCTCTGAGCTCCAGCCTCATTTCCTTTCTTGCTCAAATTCCCTATGCTCCTTAAACCCCTCCTTGTAGAATGTACCCCTACGTTCTTCCTTATTTGAGTCCTACTCATTGTCTTGATCCCTTTCAAGCATTAATTTTTCAGAGAAATCTTTTTTGACCCCATTCCAGTAATATGTTTTATTAAACCATGTTCCTTTCCTTCAGAACACTTTCCTAAGTTCATTATTATTTGTGTATTAGGGTGATTATTGGACTGATATCTATCTTCCTCACTAGACTTCAAGCTCCTCAAGGCCAGACATGGTGCTGTTTTTACTTATCTCCGTGTTCCCAGTGCCTATACAATATAGTCATTGAATACATAATTGTTGGATGGATGGATGGATGCATGGATGGATGGATGGATGGATGGATGGATGGATAGATTAATATTAGCCAATATGTGCATAGGAGCAAGACTTGCATTTCAGGATTGTGCTTCTATTTAGTCTCCTGGCTGCAGGATCCTCTGTGAATTTACAAATACTGTTAACCAATCTGTAGCTAAACATGAGTGAACTAGGCTCAGAAATCTGTACATGATTTGCTCATTTTATGCCATTAAATGAGCCTTCCTGTAGTATTTTTTTTTCAAAATTTGAGGGACCAATCTAGAACAGATATAAGGGTAAAGCCTCCACAGGTAAATGGGTGGTCCAGCTAGAAGTGCCAATCCTCCTTTTTACAGCTGTAGGATACAATTAGAGAGGTTTAACATGTGGAGAGCAGGGTGGGCAGGGAGAAAATGGGCAAGGCCAGTCCTCTGGACTGAAGACATAAAGGTTGTTCAGATGGTACACTGCAAATAGTTTTGCCTTAATTGACGAGCCTTGAGAAAAAAAGCCAAATAAAAACATTGGTTATGAATTGGATAATCCTGCCAAGTACAGACAATAATACATATAGCTCAGTACCTGTCTGAGAGAGCGACCCTAGAGGAGAAGGCCCCAACCCATTTTAAAAAATAAATATCATTAGAAATTTGGGAGGCCAAGGCAGGCAGATCACCTGTGGTCGGGAGTTTGAGACCAGCCTGACCAATGTGGAGAAAAGCCGTGTCTACTAAAAATCCAAAATTAGCTGGGTGTGGTGGCACATGCCTGTAATTCCAGCTACTCAGGAGGCTGAGGTAGGAAAATTGCTTGCACCCAGGAGGTGGAGGTTGCGGTGGGCCAAGCTCATGCCATTGCACTTCAGCCTGGGCAACAAGAGCAAAACTCCATCTCAAAAAAAAAAAAAAAAAAAAAAAGAATATCATAATTTTAAATGAAAATAAATGCTTTTATTTCCAAGAGCTTTATTAAGTCAAACTATTTAGCTGCACTTAGGCTGGTTTGCCCTAGTTTAAATTTGTGTTATTGTGCGTGTAGTTTATGAATAACATTTCTTTAAAAGAAAAAAAAAAACAACCAGAAACCTGTTTATCCCAAGCCTCTTTATCTCAGGCTATTTTGCATGTATATGTATGTACACATATCTGTAATTTCTCCCTAGGACCAGCAAAGTCAGGCTTGAGAAGAGCTTTTATTCATTATTTAATCAAGGAAAGGGCTTTAACTCAAACAAGAGCAACGTGGGGAGGGGGTGGGGGCAGAGCATCCAGGCTGCAGTGAAAGAGGCTGGCCAAGAGAGAACATTTTTATAAACAGACTCTTGAGATAAAAACCTGAACAAAGAGCAACAAACAGCTCCTTTCTACGTATTTTTTTTTCTTTCTTTCTTGAAGCTCCTGACAGACTCAATTCTCTTCCTGCATAATCTCCTCTCATTTTTTTCTGGAGCAATGTCAGTGTTCTGAATACAGAAATACATCACCACTTGTTTTCCCTTAAGGTTGCTCCTTCCTGTGGCTATAGGCAGAGGCTGGAAAGTTCCCGCCCAGCCCCCAACAGGTTGACTGTGCCTTCCACTTCACTCCCAGCCCCATCCTTTCCTTCTTTACTGAACTTTGATTTCAAGTCCTGCAACTGTCTACCTCTATGGACTTTTCTCCTCACCTGAGATGGGTTTCCATGATCTGATTAGTTCTGCAAGGAGCAAATGGTGGCTGAAATTCAGCCTCAGTTCCACTTGGGAGGGCACGGGGGACTCGGCCCTGCCATGGACCGGATTCAAGCCCAGCCAACCCTCCTGAGTCCCCACCACATGTCAGGCTTCATGCCAGCACCATCCCATGTGAGCCTCACAATAACCAGGGGAAGCAGGCCACTCCCATCCTCATTTTGCAGATAAGGTGACTAAGGCTCAGAATGGCAGCTTCATGTTCGTGGAAGGAGTCCTGACTTCAGAGTCAGCCCTGCCTTTCCATCATGAGAACCTCTCCAACTCTACCCGTGTGTTTCTTGCCTTCCCCATTAAAATATTTCCCCTGAGAACATCCTTTTGCAGTCTGAACCTACTCTCTGTGTTTCTCTCATTAGCTGGACCCTATTCCCTCCTTTAACTTCCATTCATTCCGTAATCCAATTACTATGTATTGTGCACCAGTGTGTGGGCAGAGACACTACCCTGGTGGCACTTACAATTTAGGTTAGGAAGACAGACAACGAACAGTCAAACACACCACGTATCAGGTGGCGCTCTGTACCAAGTAAGGAGAATGCACTGAGCAGGGTACAGAGGATAGAGTGCTGGGGTGGGGGAAAGTCTTTGCCCTTCCATATGGCGGGACCAGGGAAGCCAAATTGAAAGGTGACACCGAAGAGCAGACATGAAGGAACGGAGGAATTCAGCAGTGGGGAAAGAGGGTTCTATATAGAGGGGACAGTGAGTGCAAAGGTGCTGACATCCTTGACGTGTCCAAGAGATGGTGAAGAGACCAGCGGGCAGGGGCAGGGTGGTCAAGGAGGATTGATGGGTGAGGCTAGAGTGGAAAGAGCAAAGTCAGCGGGAAATAAGAGGTGGTGTCGGCCGGGTGCAGTGGCTCATGCCTGTAATCTCAGCACTTTGGGAGGCAGAGGCGGGCGGATGGCCTGAAGTCAGGAGTTTGAGACCAGCCTGGCCAACATGATGAAACCCTGTCTCTACTAAAAATACAAAAATTAGCCAGGCATAGTGGCAGGCACCTGTAATCCCTCAGGAGGCTGAGGCAAGGGAATCGCTTGGATCCAGGTGCAGCGAGCCGAGATCATGCCATTGCACTCCAGCCTGGGCAACAAAAGTGAGACTCTGTCTCAAAAAAAAAAAAATAAATAAAGGTGGTGCTGGCAGTGATGGGAGGCAGAGCCTGTGGGCCTTCTATCACAACAACTTTGATTTTTGCTCTAAGTGAGCTAGAAAGTTATGGGAAGGTTGTCAGCAGAAAAACAATATGATCTAATTTGATCACTCTGGCTGCTATGTCAACAGTAGACTGGGAGTGGGCAGGCAAGATCAGAAGGAAGCAGGAATACCAATTAGAAGGCGCCACAGCAGCCCAGGCACAAGGTGATGGAGACAGGGGAAGTGATAAGAAGTGGTTTGATTTTGGAGCTGCTTAGAAGGTGGAGCCAGCAGGGTTTGCTAATGGCTTGGATGCAGGATGTGAGAAAAAGGGAAGAATCCAGGCTGACTTCAAGGTTTTGGCCTGAGTAACTAGAAGAATGGAGTCACTATTATGGAGAAAGAGAAAAATGGTGGAAGGGAGAGGAGTTGTTTGAGGAAACAGAAAGTGAGAAATCATATGTAGGAGAGTGAATGGACAGGAAAGATAGAGTGGCATTGCCCACCAGAGCTGAGGGCTCATTTGAGGTTTGTGACCATAAGTTTAATGTAACATCATGGATTTTTTTGTTCCCCTAGCCATTTTCAGTTGCATTCATGTCAGTGTGGAGTAGGTGGAGAGCTGGCTTTAACTAAGGTTGGAGATTTGCCAGCCAGTGCAATGGGAGAGTGAATGCACTGATGCACGGGGGAGATGATAATAATCAGTGAGGGCTAAGCAGACTAGGGAGGGCAAGGGAAGATGGGGAGAGGGACAGTTAAAGTTGGCAGGCAGGATCGATGGGCTATTTTGGTAGGTGGGAGAGTTGTTGGAGTGGGGATACAGAGGAGTAAGCTGGATAGACAGAAGGTGGTAGTGGCCAGAGACTGACAGGCTTACAATAGAGATTGTGTAAGGGGCATAGAAACAGTAGCAAAAGGTTCAAGGGTATGAGTATGGGAATAATGTAATGCTCAGGATCATCTTCCCTGATATCTCCATACCTTGGCCTCAGCTCCTTCTCTTCAGCTTGTGTGCATTTCCAAGAATCCTCTCCCTTCCTGGTATTTATATCACTAGCTGATACAAACTTGGCTCCTATTCTCCTCCCCACTGGCCTCCACTTGTGTTAGTCTGGGTCCTACAAGAAGCAGAAGGATTAAATACACAAGACTTTCATTAAGGGAAGTATCTATGTGAGAAGGAATGGGGAGGGAGTGGGTAAGGCTGGGACAGCTGCTGGACCACCATGACCCCAAGCGAAGGAGAAAGAGGGAGCATGTTGGATGGAAGCATCCTAGATTGCCGTGCAGTCCAAGGAAGGCTAGAAGATTCGGCAAGGCTGTCAGTGAGTCCTCTAGCTAAAGGTAACTGTCAGAGGAGTCCCTGTCCCAGGAACAGCCCTCTCTTAGCCTCCCTGACACATCCAGTCATGGCTGAGCTAACACAGCAATGGGTTTCACAGTCCAGAAGCTTGGCCCCATGGTCAATTACGCTGCCCATAATTAGAGTGATATGAAGCACCTTCTGATGCATGCCACACTATTGTAGCTGCAGGACCAAGCTCAGGAGTGAGGTCACTGCTCTTAAATTCACCATCCTGAGGTTTTTAGCCCTTTGCTAAGATCTGGGTGCTAAGATCGTCTTGAGAGAAGCAGATAGGCAACATGCAGCCCCCTTGGTTTCCTTCACACATAGCGGCACTCTCCACACTGACTTAACTTCTGAGAAGTCTCTGTGCCTTTGGAGACGGTGCACCGTGCATGCCCACCGCCAAGCTCATGTCCAGCCTCCACTGTTAAAACAGGCATGAGCACTGGGTCTGCAGGAGCTGAACTTGGAGAGGATGAGGGCATAGTGTTCCATACATCAGGTGACCACGGAGGTAGAATCAGGGGCCCTGTTGGGTCCCATTTGCCACTCCTCTGCTGACACTAGCAGACTCCAGGTCTCCACTGAAAGGCTATTTTCTTCCATCCATTTGGCATTCTTCACGTCCCACCAGAATCTCTGTCCTGCATTTTCTACTCATTGACACCTGAAAATTCAGCCTTCACAAAAGCTTACCTCACTCAAAGCCTTCGTCCTCCTCCCCGAGCCTGATTTCTCAGGCCTGCCATCCAAATAAATACCCATCTTCAGCCCCTGTCAGTTTGTACTTTCACCACAAAATGCACCCTTGACTTCCCTTTGCCTCTGCAATTCCTTTCACTCCACGCCCCTCCACAAGGCCTAGCATGTCATTTTTGTGCTACCTCTCAAATTCCCTGTCCTTTTATGCCTACTGCCAAAACACTGGTTCATGCTCCAGCTATTCCCCTCCTCAACACAATCTATTGCTTTTTGCCTTTGCAGTTTCTTTTTTCATTTTCGTTTTGTTTCCTTCCCTACACATTCTCCCTCTTGCTGTTCTCCTGCCTCTCATGATTCCTGTTCCTGCTCTCCTCTCTTCACCATCAAAATGGATCTCACAGATCCACTTGCCCCACCCACCACTTCCTCTCATGGTGGCCTTGAATAAGTCCCCAATGCATTACCCTCAAAATAGTCTTCTCCTAAAAACAAACAAACAAACAAACAGGCAGACAAACAGAAAACACCTTCCAAAGGCAGGGCCATTGACAGGAAAGTCTTAGTCCAACAAGTCCTTGGCTCCTCAACCCCAGATGACTGGCATAGTTCACACTGGATGCACCCCCACAACAAGTGGGGCTTTTGGAGACTAGGAATGAGGTTAGAGTTGAGAAAATAATAAAGTGGAATGTGGCTTCTATGGGAGAGGGAGAGTTTCTCAAGTTTACCCACTAATGAGTGGCTGAGCCAGAACTCAGATATAGTGACACTCAATTCACCATTCTTTCAATTGTATTAACAATGCTTCTGATTAAAAAGAAATTCCAGCATTGGGTGAGAGCAGGGTTTTCAGCCACTCCAGAGAGTTGGAGGAGGAGCAGCACCAGGGAGCTGGTTAGAAATGCAGCCTCTGGGCCCCAGCCAGACCTACTAAGTCACAATGTGCATTTTAACAGGATCCCCAGGTAATTTGCATGCACATTAAAATATAAGAAGAACCAATTAGAGAACCTAAGCCCCATCTCCTTTCTCCAGGTTAGAGGCTCCAGAACACAGATATTTGGCAGTCAATTTATAGTGGAGTGCAAGGAGCTCTCTGTAACACAATAGATGCTGAATCAATTTTATTTACTGACAGATTGATTAAACAGTCTTGTCCCTTAATTATTTTTGTCTTCTATAAAGGGCAAGTCAAATTACTTATTTTCCAGGGATTTTTTCCAAAGGAAGATACTCTAAGGGTGACTCTGAGACACATTCTGTGGTTACTGTATCTTCCATGTTTGCTAAATGACCACACACTGGGACTCCACTCTGCAATTTAGGAGCCTGCGCTTGGTGAGGAGTAGCAAGCAAATGTGAGTAAATCACAGAGGCAGCTCCTCAGCTCTGCCCCACCCACTGAGACGCCTGCTCAGTGCCCCAAGCTATTCTTAGACTGACATGCCGCCTCTGGGTTGTCACCCAGCCAGGATTCTTTGTGCTCCAAAGAAAGAGAGTCCCAGAAACATTGATTTTTGGATCCATGAGCACCTTCCAGCCTCCAGACCCACAGACAGGAAGAAAGGCATCCTTGGCAGGTGCCAGGTACCCTGGAGCCAGCCTCTTGGTAGATGAGGAGCAGGAAAACGAATATGGGGGGTGGGCAATGTCTGGTTATCCCATGCTGAAATGGGATAAAGGATCAGAACACACTGGAAATAGTCCTACCTCTAGGCACAGCAGGTGTGTGTGTGTATATAGAGCAGTTACCAAAAAGAGCTTCAAGGAAGAAAACATTTCCATCCGAATGGCAGTGTCTGCACTACAGTGACATGAGATTTGGGGTTATATGTGGGTGCACCTGCCCAATACACATAGAAAAACATCTGGAGCCATTAAATGTTCCACATTTGGGAAATGTTCTGGATCAATACCAAATGAGGATGTAGATATCTTTCTGCTCAGGGTAAAAATGTGCTTGAAACATGTAAAATCCTTTGGATCTGCCTCCATTTAAAAAGCACAGTTATTCCTAAAGTTTTCAGTTTGCTACCACAGACAGTTTCCTGCTCAAATATAGTAATCCAAAATATCCATCTATAATTCTTAGCATCTGCTCTATACAGAACACCATATTTCGACATTCCACGAAAATTTTTTAAATAAGAGAAGAAAGGAAAGAAGTAAAAAAAAAAAAATGGAAGGGAGGGAAGACCAAAATAAGTATTCTCTGAGAGTAGTTTTTTCTCTGATAGGCTAATAATATATAAATGTTAAAAATATTTACGTTGGCAGATTCTTATGTTGGTTAATTGATAGTCTACATATTTTCAGTAGAAGGCTGTTGGCAAAAGCAGGTGAAAACAATTAGTAATGCAATCATTATAGATCAATTTACTGTAAAGGTTAATAGCTCTTTGTTTCTAATAAGATCTCTACTAACCCTTCTGTGAACTGTGATGTTCCTTTGCACTGTTTGCAAACTTTAATAGTTTTTCCTATACCTAGCACAGTTCTTGGTTCAGAGGCATCATTCAATTAAAAAAAGTATTCAATGAATGAGCAAATCAATGTTTATGTTTCTATGAAAACTGCCTAAATGTATACAAGAATATTTGAATTTTATATATCCTGCATTTTATAGCTAGGGTAGGGCCTAGACTCAGTTAACACTTGGTTGTACTGATGATTTTAATTAAGATGTAAATAATGTTCATTCATCAAAGAAATCAGAACAGAAGCATTTCTTAAACTACTAATCAATAAACCACCCAATAGAAAAATGAGCAAAAGATATAAAAAGGTAAATCACAAAAAAGAAAATATAGATGACCAATAAACATATGAAAAGATGTTCCCCAAACAAGCAATCAGAAAGTGCAAATTAAAACACCCAGAAGACACACCATGTTTAAACCATCAGATGGGCAGCAGTCAGATAAAATGGCACAGTGTATTTGGGTATGGGCTCTGAAGTCAGGCGGAGTCTAAATCCTGGCTACCACTTGCCAATGTAGGCCCCAAGACAAGATCCTTAACTTTACTAAGCCTGCAGAGGGTTAATAATATTAATTGGTATTGTATTGTGTATAGTAGTCAAAGAGAACTTATTTCTTTGTGTTATCTTATTTTTTACAATGCATTCCTCTATTGTTTATATAATTAAAATGTAGTGAAGGGGAATAGAGTGTTAATGTTTAATGAATACAGCGTTTCAGCTTGGGATGATGGAAAAGTTCTGGAAATGGATAGTGGTGATAGTTGCATAACCGTGAAGATGTGCTAATAAGTACAGTAAACTGTACACTTAAAAATGAATAAAATGTTAAATTTTATGTTATGTGGATTTTACCATAATAAACGAGTTGTGACTTAATAGAAAATCCTTTGTGCTATAACATGTGACAAGAGGAAGACTTTAGTCAAAGGTCTAGTCTGTGCCACAGAGTAGAAAACTTGATGAGATTTAAGTTGAGTCTTTAAAGACATGCAGAATTTGGATCTGGAAAGCTTGGTGGACAGAGCTTGGAGAAAAAGGCATTGGGGAATGGGGCATCTGCCTAGAGAAGGATAGTCTGGAAAAAAGAAGGGAAACAAAATTAGGTAGATATTCTGTGTGAAGTCAAGCAGTACCCCATTGCTGGAACTTGGCCCTGATCTGCCAGGAGAGAAGGTAATTCCCCCAGCTCCTCCTTCCCCCTTTCTCCAGTCAACAGCCCTCCAGAGATGCTTTCCCCAATGGGGAGGAGCAGGGGAGGTGATGTAGAAGGAGAAGATAGGGTCATAAAAAGTAGAATCTCCTAATAGCTTGTAGTTTTGCTGCAGCAGCTCCTCCTTCAAAGAGCTGCCATGCACCTGGAGGGAGCTTGATTTCCTTCTGAGAATATGCCTTTCAAGTAGATTAAAAACTATTTTCATGAGTTGCGGCTGTTTACATGCAAACCTGTCATTCAGATGATGTGTGCCTTCACAGACGCCCACAGAGGCTTATCAACGGCTCCCTTCTTTTTTGGGGTAATTTCCTTTAGGTTCCTATGCAGTGTGTCTGGGCAGGGGAGGGAAGTGAGGGGACGGGGGATGTTTTGTTTCCTCAGCAAGGTGAAAACAGAGATGCAAAGAAGATAATGGAGGTGGGGCCAGAGCAAGAGTCCAGAGTCTCCTTCAGCTGGGCTAAGGGCAGGAAGGTCTCAGATGTGAGCGTCTGGTGTGAGCTGTCCTTGAGACAGGCAAGGCTCACCCTTGCCTGCAGATATGACAACTTCCCATAGTACCTGGTTCCTGCCTCCCATTCTTCAGTATTGAGAGCATGGTCTCGGAGATAGAAAGACTTTTTCTAGAAAAGAGCAGGCTGACTTCAGGAAATTGAAGGAGGTATAATAAAGCCTTGAACTCAGCCACTGTAAACCCCAAATTCTAGAATAAATTTTTAAATGTATGCTGAATTGAATTTTAGTTTTTTTCTTTTGTCAAAAATTAAAAAGGAAGAAAGATATTAATAAGCCACTGTGATCTAGAAGCTACATTGTTTTCTAAGGCTTATGAAATCAAATGTAAGTGTTCTCTACATTGAAGATTGATCTAAATTCTAGAAAGATAAAGATATGGTTTATGAGCTTTTGGAAAGAAAAAGTTGGTGCATTCAAAGCAGCATAAGACAAAAATAGATGCCAAACCAATGGTGTGTGTGTGTGATGTGTGTACCTATGTGTGTGTGTATGTATGTGTGTACCTGTGTGTGTGTGTGCGTGTGTGTGTGTGTATTTGGCTGAAGTAGTTATACTGGTCTTAGGTAAATGACATATTATAATATATCCATACCAGATGCCATGGATCCAATGTGTCTTGATTTCAGCAAGACTTTTAAAATAATGTCTCCTGAACAAAATGGAAAAGCATGGTCAGGATATTAACAAATATAGGCTGACAACAACATTGCCCCAAGATTATAACTTTTATAAATCTAGGTTTCTTCATGTATATAAGAAAAAAGTTGAATTAGATATCCACTAAGTTCTTTTCCACTTCTTCAGCCTGTGATTGTATTACTTCGAGGAAGTTCTCAAAAGATATTTCCCAAGATTTTTCAAGGCCCAGTCCTGACTTGTGTAAAAACGTAGGAGATGTGCTTACAAAGCCATAGAAGACAACAAGGGGAAGTACACTTATGGCCTAGAGGATAAAGTCAGCATTCGAAGTTACCCACTCTACCCCCACCAATCCCCCACCAAAATCAATAACACCATAGTTTGACATCAATGAGAAAAAATATAACAGAATAAAGTTTTGATTTAAAAAACTCATTCCATAAAGTCCGCATATCAGAGATCTATCTTGGTAGTGGTTTGGATAAAGAAGTCACAGGGATTTAATTAACTTTCAATTAAGCACCAAATATCAGAATGGTATGTGTCAAGCCTGGGTGCAAAGGAGGACTTCGTACAGGCTAGGCTGTATTAATAAAACATGGGGTCCAAATCAAACAGCATCATTACCCCCACTCCACATTCTACCCTGAATTTGGAGTATTGGGCACCACCCATTGAGAAGGACATTAACAAGCCAGAAAGTATCCAGGGAAGAGGAAAAGATGACAGGAAGACATCTTAAAGGTGTGTGGTAAGGACCAAGGTCTCATCTGGCCACCTCTACCCACTGGTCTCCTTGCTGTCACCCTTTCCACCCCGCTGAGTTCTTTCCCAGCATCTCTTCAGCATGGATGCCAGTTCTTGCTTGAAAAAACAGGATAGAAACATACAATCTCCCGAGGGAACCACCTTCTGGTGGGTCTATTGCAAATTTCTTCCATACCCTGAATGGAAATCTCATTCCCTATGCCCTTCCATTCACTGGGCCAGATTCTATCACTCTGGGCTTGTGCAGGTAAAATCTAATTCCCCTTCTACATAGATAGCCCTTCAAATAAGCCAAGAGAAGAGATAGTCACCACGTCCTTACCCCCAAAAAAAACCCTTCCAAGTAAAACTGGTCTGTTTTAAAAGGTGAATCTGCAAGAAGTTGTAGCTTTCTGTCCTCCATGTGTCCTGGAGATAAGGCCCGACAGGGATTCTTCCCCCCTTGCACAGGTCAGAAGCAACCATGAGTGGTGAGAAGCTCACGGTGATGTGACCTCATTGGTATTGCAACTGGCCTGTTATCCAGGGCCTACGGTCTTAGAAATTGGAGTGATGACTCCTAAATGTGACTTTTCTGATACATTAGGGTATTTCTAGTTTACACAAAATTCTCAAAACACTATTTTATCTCACATTAATTTCAAAAATAGACATATGCCCTAGAGCACTTTAAAAACACTATCAAAATTCCAGGTCTCAATTCCAAACAAGCAGAAATCATTGGCTCATTTTGCCATTTTTCTAGTCGAAAATACCTTAATAATCTTACATTTTCTTAATATACTCTGAATGTTATGTGGATTCTTATTCTATATCTGACAGCCATTTATAGATTTTTAAATTCTGCTGCTGGTATGACTACAAATTTCTGATATTCATTTGAGTGCCTGTTTTGTGCTTGATACCTTGAAATACATAACAAAAACAAAATCAAAAATCCATAGTGAATTTGTTCAGACCGTGGTATGAAATGAAATCCCAAATTTATAAAGAAACACTGAGCTACAAACTGCCCAAAAGGTAGTTTGGCTGATCTGCCTTTAGAGGGTACAGAATTGGAACTCACCCTCCACCAACCCCATTTTTTCACAGGCCTAAAAAAGACCAGGAAGTGCTGCTGGGGTGTCCTCATTGATATTTTATAGCCTCTTTTTAAAACCCAACTTGTTCAAAGTAAATAAAATGTTGCTTGTGTAAGTAATTAATCAGCAATTACTCGGAAGGTTTATTATGAGGCCAATAGTAGGCAATCTCCTGAGGCACTCAGCAAACTGTCTCTCTCAGTAAATAATTATTTAAGTTAAAATTATTTACTAAATTAAGTTGTTCCTTTTGTGATATCTCTGAGACTTCAAGTAATTGCCTAGGTTTGCTTTAGTTTGGTGTTTTATAAAGAAAAAACAGGGCTACATAATGAATTAACTGTGCAATTAACTATAAATTTAGCACTTCAGAAACACATTTTAATGACTAGGAACAGGTACAAAGAGCCATGTGTGTGTTTGTGTGTGTGTGTGTGTGAGTATTTAAACCTAGGTGTAATTTTCCATCTTAATGCAGCAAGGCTGGGAAAATGTTAACACAGCATAACTTATTGCTTTCCATTTACAGAGAGTCAGTAACATAGAAAGCCCATTTTAGGCAGAGCCATAACCACAGGCTTCTGCCCTGGGCTCATGGTGAGAACTGCTTTGGCCTTGAGGCGGGGCCACCTCCTTTCTTTCTCTGTTGAGCTCCCACCAAAAGGACAGGCTCTCCAGGAGAAGCCTTCCCTGTACCCTCCTGGGGTTTGGAGAATAAGGATCTGATGCCTAGAGCTTCCTCCCTTTCTCCAAACCAAGACTCTTCCTTGTTATAATTACGAAGAGAGAAATGATGAAAAGTAGGGTCTGGGTTAATGAAAGCCTGAATTCATCTCATCAAACATCTGTACCATACAAGAGTATATCCTTGTACTTTATGATTTTCCACACACTTTTGGGTTTATAGTTTTATAACAGGAAGGAAGCACCTACCATGTGCCAAGCACTTGGCTTCCTTCCACGATGCATGGAATAAAAGGATGTGCCTCTGTGCGTGGAGACAGACATCTACCTCCTGACCAGTCATCAAGACTGGCCACTGCAATGCTGACAGACAAATGAACCATGGACTTGGTGGTGAGATGATATAGGGGACACACTTCAAGCCTTGAGAAGGAAACCTTCCAGCCACCAACCAACCATTTCAGACAAATGGAGTCTGAGTCCATTTTGGAAGAACTTTACAGGAGGAAATTCTATTTGCATTTTCAATTGCTTGGGTTACTTACAGCTAATCAATCTGTGATACTGTCAAGCACTATGAGCCAGCTCTGGAGGGGAAAAGGAGCTTACAGTCTCATAGAGACATGAGATATAAACCAATGTCTCATTATGCACACAAACACCCCCATGTGGCAAGCACTGGGGTCCTTCAAGCATGTTATATCATGTAATCCTCACCACAGCTCCATGATATTGGTGTGGTGAGTGTCGCCTCACTAGGGGAAGATGAAGGCCTTTCCAGATGACCTCTGCCTACACAGATGGATCTTTGCTGTTGCCCTCTATCTGTTTAGTGCTCCCCAATGAAGGTGATATACAGGGCCTCCTCCACTTCTCCATCTCTTGTTTCCTGTGGAGGGATGCCAAAAGGACTCACAATGTGTGGAATGTGACGATGTGCCTTGTGTGTAGCTTCTTTGTAATACAGCCAAAATTGGGCTTCCTCCCTTTCACACACACACACACTTCCAACAAGGAGAAATCAGGAATTTATTCAAAATGCTGTCTAGGGCACATTCTCTACCTTTGCTTCAAACATAAAGACGAAAGTTCAAATGAGCGCCCCAAATTCCCCATTTATTAATTAGGTTTCTGTAGTTAGTTGCCTTGGTACCATTGCTAAAGGCAGGGAAGTAAAACACATGTGTTGTAAAAAGAAATCATTTTGCCAACAAGAATTAAAACAGAAAAGTGTGGATCTTCACCCTATGTAGACACATTAGTTAGCCAGAATGCTCATTCTTCTAACAGGCCAAACAATTAAGGCCTCGCATGCTCAGTGACATCTCTTTTTGCTCCTAGACATTGTGTCATGGTACACAAACTTGCTTTCTGTTCCCATGCCAACTCCAAAGGCTTTTGCTCAGCCCTTCTTGGCCTCTTCACAGCATTTGATCCTACTGAGCACCCTACTGCTTCATTCAACAATATCCCTAGCACCTCCCCTATGCCAGGCACTCTGCTTGGTGTTCAGACATGATCCCCATCCTCAGAGAGCTCAAGGACTATCAGGTGAGGCCGACATCGCTGAAACTCACTCTAATGCAAAGTGAGGATGAGACAGATGTGGGTCAAGATTACAGTGGCAGGGCTTCGAAGCCATGTTAGGGATTTGGTAGATTATTCTAAGAACAATGAGATGCTATTGATGGGTTTTCATAGGAAAAAGTATGATTGGACTTGCATTATTCAAGGGTCACTTAGGTTACGTTAAAATAAGTAAATAAAACACCATTAGAGTGAATGGATTGGAGCACGACAAGAGGAGCCCCTGGAAGATCACTCAGGGAGCTACTGTCATTGTCTAGGAAAGAGAGGATGGCTGCCAGGCCTAGAGTGATGGCAGAGGAGAGAGAAAGTCATGGAGGACATGGGGAGTGCATAGACATTGGAAGGGAAGGACCTGAGGTGGTTTCCTAGCTCCTGGCTGGACAGTGAAGCCTTCCCTGAGCTGTGGGCATGGAGCAGGCTGTAAAGGGTGGGGATGTTGATTTCTGTCCTGCTTATGTTGGGCATGAGGTCCCTATGAGGTCTCCCAAGGGAGCTTCTAAAAAGCATCTATAGCTCAGTGACCTGCACTGGAGTGACATATTTGGGAGTCCTGGCCCTATGGTTGATAGCTGAAGCCATGGCAATGGCTGAGATCACCTTGGGAGAGAGTGCAGAATGCCAAGTGAAGAGGCCCTCAGTACAGAGCCCTCCAGACAGCCCTCTTAAGTCCCACCAGCTACCCAGCCCTATCAACAATTATTCCCTTAGCAATTTCCTCAATCTATACCCCTTTCCTTCCCACTTCCACTCTCCAAGCTTAGGCCCTAACCGCTTTTCTTAAATGACTGCAATAGTCTGGTCTCAGGAGTCTCACTCACTCCCTTCTATTTACCTTTCTCATCATTGCCAAACTCATTTTCCTAATGCTTGGCTCCTGTCATGTTGTTTTTCTCCTTCAAAACCTTCACAGTCTTCTCATTTCCTGCACAATAAAGCATAATTAGTTCACCCAGATGCAGAGCCTTCCACACGATGGGCTAGCTGACACAGGCGTGCCTTCGCTGCTGTCCTCTGCCTCTTCTGTGCTCCCCGTCAAAGGTGATATACGGCACCTCCTCCACTTCTACACCTCTTACCTGCTAAGGAGGAATGCTGAAAGGACTCATGATGTGTGAAATAAGAGGATGTGCCTCTGGGTGGGGAGACAGATATCTACCTCCTGACACTGGTTTCTCCCTAGTCTTTAAAACAGGCAATACACACAAGAAATAAGCAGACTATATACTATGTCAGAGGGTGATAAGTGCTGTGTAGAAAGACAGAGCGAAGTAGGAGACTGGGAGTGCTGGGGGTGTGATTTGCTGTAAGCTCACCAGGGCAGGCTTCACCATGAAGGTGCCATTTGAGCAAGACTTGAGGAGATGAGGGCTGAAGCATCTCACCCCTGGGGAAAGAGTGTTTCTGGCAGAGGGACACCAAGTGCAAAGCCCTAGGCAGGAGCATGGCTGCCACATTCAAGGAACAGGAAGGAGGCCAGTGTGGCAGGAGTGGAGTGAGAGAGGGCGCAGGCAATGGGAGATGATAAGAGGAGTAATAGCAGGAAGGAGTCAGATGGAGCAGCACCCGGATCGCCCCAGTGGAAGATTCGGGGCAGGGGAGTGACTTAACTTCTGCCATAAAAGCAGCCCTCTGGCTGCTGCAGGAGAATAAGCCACAAAGGGTGAGGGCAGGAGCGAGGGGCTGGGGAGAAGGCTAGTGCAGTAGCCCAGGCAGAGGACTGTGGCTGGGCCCAGGACAGCAGAAGCACTGGGAGATGTGGTGGGAGGGGCTGAATTCTGAATAGATCTTGCAGACGTGGAAACAGGACTTAAAGATGGAATGAATGGGGAATCCATGAGAGAGTGAGAGCAGTCTAGGTTTTTGGTATGAGCTTCTGGGAGGAAGGGATTGTCATCCGAGTTGGGAAATTGTCATTTGAGTTGTGGGCAGGGCATGTTTGGGGGGATAGAATATAAGTTCAGTTTTAAACTTGCTAAATGTGTGATGTACATTAGACATTCAGGTGAAAATGCTGTGTGGCCAGTTATGTACATGAATCTGCAGTTCAGGAGAAAGATCAGTGCTGCAGATAGAAATTTCGTTCAGATTATAAAGACTTTCCTCTATAATAACAATAATAAAAACTACTCTTCCCTCTTCTCATCACCGCCATCACCTCCACCCCACTGTTGATAACTGCTATGTGCCAGGCACTGTGCTAATTATTTTACTCATATTATCTCATTTACTTTTCATAACAACCCCATGAAGCAGCTACCAGAATTCCCATTTTTACAGATGAGGCATCTTAGGCTTTGAGAACTTGCGTATCTTGCCCAAGCTCACACAGCTGGAAAGGACTTCATGATCACGCGGTGAAGAGCCATTAAAAAAATTGAGAATAACACCATCAAATGTTCATGTTAGTTGAATTGCTCTGAGGATAGCATAGCAGCTAGAATAGAATGGTTTGAGACCAGTGAGGAGACCACTGCAATAACTCAAGAATCCAAGCAAGAGGTGACATAAGATGAACTCAGGCTGTGGCTGCAGGAATGGGAAGGAAGGAATAGGATCCAGGAGTTACTAGGTAACAGGACAAGGCTTGGGGTCTGATAGGGTTTGGATATTTGATCCTGCCCAAATCTCATATTGAATTGTAATCCCCAATGCTGGTGGTGGGGCCTGGTGGGAGGTGTTTGAATCATGAGAGCAGATCCCTCATGAATGGTTTAGGCCATTCCCTTGGTGATAGGTGAGTTCTCAGTCTGAGTTCACATGAGATCACCCACCCTCTCTCTCTTGCTTCTGCTCTTCCAGGTAAAGTGCTTGCTCCCCCTTTGCCTTCCACCATGATTGTGAGCTTCCCGAGGCCTCCCGAGAAGCTGAGCAGATGCCAGCACCATACTTCCTGTACAGTCTGCAGACCTGTAAGCCAATTAAATCTCTTTTCCTTATAAATTACCCAATCTCAGCAAGGCAAGAATGAAAGAATGGCTAGTACAGGGACCTACTGCAGTGGGGGCATAAGGAAAAAGTCCATGATGTCTATAGGCTCCTGGCTGGGGGAACTGATTGAAGGGTGGTACCCTTTGTTTGAGATGGGGAACACAGGAGAAGAGTCAGGACCTGAGTCCATAAGGAGCCTCGCAGGCCAGTGCAAACGGGACACCCAAGGAAGCAGGAGCGATAATGCTGGATGATAGGCTGGGATCAACCAAGGTAAGTCTTTCCTGTGAGGCTTAGGAGGTTAACTTTGCTCTGCAAAGATGCCATTAAGATTCGAGCCAGATAAATGTGGTTACACGTAAGAATCAAGTCTTGTAATTCTTTAAGTCCTTTGAGGACAGGACCTGGGTTTCCTGTGTGACATGTACTGCACAACCGTCTATGCACAGCAGCTACTTAATACCATAAACAACACTCTTGCCCCTATCCTTTTTTTCCCCATTTATCAGGCATACTTGCAGAAGATTTTTTTTTTTCAGATGCAAGAACATTGTGGGTTGAATAAGCTGACTAAATCCATTCACTATTTCTATAGAATATTTTTTAAATCTAACTTATAACAAGTAACAGCCTCCTGACTCCTCCACAACTCGCTACTCCCCACCACCCCTATTGTCTGTCCTGACTGGGATAATAGGTAATTGTGTTTCAACATGCATTATGCTAAAACGCTTCTCATTGCCCAGCTTCAATCATCACCAAAACCCAGGTCCTAATCTAACTTCATTGTCATTAAGCCACCAAACCAGCTGCTGCAGTGAAAACAGGCAGGCAAAGGAAAAAGGCTTAGGAGAAGAGTGACATTTCTCTGAGAAACAAAAGAACCATCTCTGATCAAGTGACCTGCATGAGAGAAGGAGGAGAGAGCTCCCAGAGCTGACTAAACTGAAATTGCCAGTTAGGCCCTCTTCTCATTAGTTTTTCTTTCACACTTCACATTAGCTCAGTGAAAGGAAGATGAATTAAGAGTTAAATGCACCAAAATAACTTAAGCAATCTTTAAATAAGGCTTAAATGTGCTTTATGTTTCTACCAACACCCTCTTCCTGTCTCACTCTCCTCTCTCCCTCATGCTGGCCCTGCTCCTTCCTTTGTGCCTTCTCTTTGTCTCTTTTCTCTCTTGTTGATTCTGTTCTCTCTCTACATGCTGTTCTGTCCTCTGCTTGTGTGGTTCTTCACTCTAATAGCTGCCCTCTCTTTAAAGCTCCTGCACCCTTCAGCTCTGGCCCACCTGGGCGCCCTCCTTGGCATCTTTCTCTTCCCACTCCCTCTGCTGTCCTCAGACCTCCTTCTTCCCATCACACCCCTCTTCCACACCCATGCTTTCTGCCTTCCCGTATCTGGCCTCAGATGGCACCAGAAGCCAAATTTCTAGTGACGGAAAGCCCATTGTTGCCTGATGAAGGCAGATGATATAAACGAGGCAATTGCTTCAATACATAATTAAAATAAGCCAAATGAAGCAGCAAAACAAGACAGATTCATGGTTTGGAGATCTAAGGATGAACCCTTTGCAGAAGACAGTCCTCCTTCCCTCACCCCAGCTGGCACTGCGCCCCAGAAGCGTATTGACTGGCCGATCAATTCTCAGATTCTAGATAGATGGGCTGGTGATAAACGATGACCCCGCAGCCCCTTTCTCAGCCCTGCCAGGCCCAGCTAATGCACACTGAACCATCCCCCGTTTTGAAAGACCTTCCTGGGATTGTTTATCTCTCTCTCCTCTCCACTTTTGTTTCCAGCTACAGGGAACTCCTAAGTGGAAAATCGATAGGCGCTTTAATTACCGGCCCCCAATTCATCAGGGCCTCAACTGTAATTACTCTGCCTCAGCCAGGAGCCAATAAGCAGAGACCGCCAGGCACTGGACAATGTGCAAGACAATCAGCCCAGAGTCTGTGGCTCAGCCTGGCGGGAGCCTTGTGAGGCTGCCTGCTCACCTTCCTGCTATGGCTTTCCTGTCCCCTTTCCCTGGTCAGCAGCAAGGGAGAGGCGGTCCCGCAAAGAGATCCCAGGGCAGAACTGGTAGGGGGCATGGGATGGACACAAAGCCAACCCTTCTACTCTCTCTCAGGCTCTTGACTCAGTCAACTACCTCTAAAACCTTGCTTCTCAAAGTGTGGTCCCAGGACCAGCAGCTTCAGCATCCTGTGGAAAACAGACACATAAAAGCTCAAGCCTCAACACAGATGCACTGAATCAGATTCTGCATTTAACAATATCCCCACATTGAAGGATGAGAAGCACAGTTTGAAAATACATCCTGGTGTTTGTTTGCTTTGCTAGGGCTGGAAGGGAGTAGTGACTGTGCTCTCAGTACCCGTTCCACGGCCTGTCAATACTTATGTCACCTAGAAGGGTTTCTTTAGAGTCTTTTTATTTAGGGTACGAAGGGCCCATAAATGCTAAAATGTTATTTCCCACTCCGTGGCATCTTCATTCTTTTCCCTCCACTTCTGAGCTCTCCCCAAAGGCAAGTAGGTAAACTGAGGACCTGAGGGTTGATTGTCCACACTAGATTCTTTCCTTCTCTTTCATCCATGATGAAGCCTGACCAGCTATGTGCACAGATGCAGAATCCTGTTCCTGGGCCCCAGGACCCCTAAAGCTGATGTGTTTCTGATTCCTACCCTCCTCAGCTCTTGGGACTCTCGAAGGCTGAGTATCAGGGAAACCCACAGGGCTCCTCTCAGGAGCTAAGTTAGTACCATGCGATGACGCTGGGATGTCATAAGAGATGTTCTCATGGGGTTCCCTTTAAAGAGTGGGGGCTGATTACATTGTTTTCCCCAGGAGGACAGGAATTCATCTTTGGGATGGCTCAGAATAAATGACTTATTTGTGATGGGTGAGTTCATAACCTGTGTGTGTCTGGGGCTTATTCCTCCTTCCTGCTACTGAAGGCCAAGAGTGGTGGCAAAATGAGCTCAGATTCTCTGTCAGAACACTGAGCAGGCTGTGTTTCTGGTGAGGGAGAGCTGGGATGCAAGTGCCCTACTTCCTGCACACACATCAGTGAAGCTTCGTGTCTGAGCACGGAGCTATTGACTCAGCTGATCAATTTCCGAGTTGCAGGCAGCCAGGCCCATGAAAAATGACTCTGTTGCCCATTGCCCATCCCCCGCAGACATTGGCCTTGGCTAATGCAAATGGAACAATTCTCCATTTAGGAATTGCTTCTAAGCTCCTCTTTGTCCTTCTGCTTCCTAGACCTAGGCTTTCCCACCTGAGCCCTCTGGTCTTCTCTTTCTCTTCTGTCTCTCAAAGCTCGTGCACTCCCTCAGCCTCAACTACCACTTTTAGGAAGATGAGTCCTCAAGATTCTCCATTTTCCATTCTTAACCTAAATTTAAACCCACTTGACTTGCTGGGCATTCCTGTCTGATGGCCTAATAACCATTGCCTTTAAACTCAAGACATCTCAAATCCAAACCTTCCCTGTCCCACATCTGCCTCCCCTTCCCCTGGTTGCTGTTTTCTCATTCCTGTGAAGGGCACCCAGGCTTGCATTCTAGTCGTCATGGCTTGCACGTTCCGGTGTATGCTCAGTCCTGGAGGTTCTGCCTTTTAAAGAGCTCTTGCCCATCCCTCTCTTTCTGTTCCCATTTTCACCTCCTTTATTCAGATCCTGTTGATGTTGTACCTGTGTGATTGTGACGGCCCCATTGTGGAACCCGCCATCCCCCCACCCCCACCCCCCGCAAGTCCTTCCACAATGCTAGTGAATCTCAATCCAAGCTGCAAATAGAATCATTCAGGGAGCTTTTATAAAACGCCAATGAGACCAATGATTAGGATGAATTAACCAGAAAAGCTGGACATGGGGCCCAGGAGTTGGTCATTTTAAAGCCTGCTCAGGAGACTCTAATACGTAGCCAGGTGAAGACCACTGCTCTAGCCAATCTAGACCATTTGCTATGTGCAACCAACTTCTGTCCACATCGTCCTTTGTCATTTTGCCGTCACCCTTCCTTCTGCCTAGGATGACTTCCACTTCTCCCTCCATAGATGAAAATGCTCCCTATCCGTCCAAGCTGAGCCCAATGTTACCCACTCTGTGACCTTTCTATTACAGAGCCCTCCTCAGAACTACTATAGCACTTACTTATACATTAGCCATAGTGCATGCCCTGCCCTTCCTTGTACTATGCTCTGTGGTCTTGCCATATCCTCTTTATCTAAATGCCACCTCCTTGAAAGATTAAAACATTTCTTATAGCATTTATCTTGGAGGCAGAAGAGCTAAATTTGTGTTCTGACACCTCATAAATAAAACTTTGGCTGTGAGACTTTGGATAGGTTTTTTAAAATCTCGGTTTCCTGTTCTGCAAAATGGGAAGCATGATTCTTATCTGTTTTATAAAAGATCTAGTAGAATAGGGAGGGAGATAGAGGGACAAGGGTTGAAAAACTAACTATTGGGTACTATGCTCAGTACCTGGGTGATGAGATTAATCATATCCCAAACCTCAGCATCACGCAATATACCCAGGTGACAAAACTGCACATGTACCCCACGAATCTGAAATAGAAGTTGAAATCATTTTTAAAGTGTTCATCATTAGAAGTCTAACAGTGATTTTTGCCCTTCATGTTGTTTAACAGTGGCTTGGACAAATTAAGTGCTTAATAAGTGGGTGTTGAATAAAGGCGTGAATATATCTATATTTTTATCATAGACTTTTTTTCTCCTCCTGAAAATAATTTCAAATTAGAAAGTCAATGCACTAAGGTGAGGGACCTGAGGTCATGGGCCCAGCACTTCCTACAGTGGAGTCAGGCACAGAGACATCTGCTTTCCTAACTACCCTTGTCAAAGGCCCTTGCTGTGACATTTAAACCACGTCCCTTTGTCCCTTTTGTCAGGTATCAAAACCAAAAGCACAGATGTCACAGTTTCTGTGTCTGCATGCAGGGTGTCCTCATGGGTGAGTGCACATGCACACACACACACACAGCTAATAAATTGTTCTGCCCTTCATAGATACCTGCATAATCGAGAAAGCCAGCTTCCCCCAGCAAGTGCTCTCAGAACCAGCACTCCAGGGACAAGGACTGAGCCTGGAGATTGTGGTCTACAGCTCTTAGTAACACATGGCAGAGGGTTCTGTTCGCGTAAGTACCAAAGATGCCTACTGTCAGTTGTTAGTAGCTGGTCCCTTTTGGCTCAGCCATCGAATGAGTTAATAAAATGTATTTTTCAAGAGAGGGGCATGAGTGTGGGGGAATTCTGGAGCAGTGGAAGCTGAATTTCGAGGAGCCTGAGATCATGGGTGAAACAAAATATCATGTAGAGCCAAGGGCATCTGCCAAGCAACTCCCCAGAGCTCTGCCCCAGTCCTTCCTCAGCACCCCCTGTCCTGGCCTTCTCTGGCCTGCATTCCCCAGCCTTCACTCTCATTTAAATGCTCATTTATGTTTCTGGATGAATAATCCCAGAAACAACTAGATTAGAAGAGTCCTTTATCCTGACTCACAGCATTTGCACTAATTAGAAAGCATTATCCTATTCATCCCCTGAAACCCTAGAGAGGAGCTGGAGACCTGGGTAGGGGAAGGAGGTGGCCAAGGTCACAGGTAGGCAAATGCAAGGAGCAGGAAAGTGAGGGGCAGGACCCACGGTGTTTGTCAGGGCTGGGCAGTTTAGTAGGCTGGGTCTACCTGGGCTTGCGGCAAAGCCACAGAGACTTGTATCTCCCCTCGATGGGTCTGGTAATATTCTCATTCCATCCTAAATAGACCAATAAACTGAGACCACATAACCCTGAGGGGTCAGACAAACCCAGAATGTTGTTAGGTGTTAGAAGGGCTTGGGAGATCTGTCACACGGCCATATCATGTAAACAGAAGCCCAGGGGGATTATATGACTTGTCTAACGTAATACAGGTCATTTATAGCCAAGGCAAACCTAGAATGCAAGTTTTCCGACTCCATCCAGGGCTTCTCCAGCATGCAGACATACACTTAGACTCTGTTAGGTGCTGGGCGAGAGAACTATCCCTGACCAGCAGCTTGTCTGAGTTCTACCAGCAAGGACGTTCACTTTCCCCTTCCTGCAATCCCACAATCTGCCAATTTCAGACAAGAAGTTCCCTTGAAGCTGCAGTTGGTTTGTCCCCAGTGGCCATCCAGGCCTATCTGTGGCCTTCATTTGCCTATCTTCTCTCTCCCTGGTATTTCTTTCTCTTTCTCCTCCTCCAGTCTCAAGTCCCTCCTTGTCTCTGGCTCCCTCCCTACAGAAGCATGGGTGAGAAAAGGCCCAAAAAGTGAGGATATGGAGTACACCAAGCCTCAGAAGAGGTGGCAGCTGTCCCCCGGCTGTGGCCCACCTCTTGGGCTGCACACAAGGGTGTCGGGATGTTGGGGCATGATCTAAGAAGCTCAGGCTACTGTGGCTTAGCAGAGAGGTCCTCACCCCTCCCCCAGCCACACACTGGAAAGTGTGCACAGTGGCAGAGGCCACAGCCCTGAGGCAGCCTGTGCAGCCGTCAGAGTCTTGACTGCAGAGTTTTGAGCCGAGGTTCCCAGCTGCCATCACCAGCTGTGAGGATGTAGGCAGGTACTTCATCTCCCTCAGTTTTCCCATGAAAATGAGGCAACCAGTATGAGGATGCAGTAAGTTAGCACACATAAAGCATTTAGAATTGTCCTGGGATGCAGTAAGCATTCAAAAACACATTCATTCGTTTTGCTGTTATTCTTGCCTAGCCCCTGGCTGCCCAAGTAGAATGGCCGCAGTCTTGCAGGAAAGATGGCCAAGCCCAAGTGTCCCTGATTAGAGAGGCTGTGACTAGGACACAATGGTAGCAGAGACCCCGCTGGGAGATACAGCAAGTTCTCCTTTATTTCCCCACCTGCTGTCCCTTCCTTACCCCACTTCTAATACCCTCCCCATTCTTCAAACCAGCTCTCAGACCAGGATCAGATTCCACTTATTTGGCCTGTGTGGGACCCCGTTGGAGGCAAGTGTGTTTCTTCCTAAATCTTCTCATTTCCACAACAGTTCCTGTAGTGGCAGGTGCCTGCCGGGCAGGGCACTGCCTGCTGCCTTCCCAGGACAGCCCTGCTGAGCAACACGTTTCTGCCCAAAGAGGGAGATCTGGACTGTTTCTAGCACTGTCTCACTCACTCATATCTTCACTTACTGTTATAGACTGGATGTGTCCCCAAAACTCACGTTAGAGCCCTAAACCCCAGTGTGACAATTTGGAGATAGGGTCGTTATGGAAGTAATTAAGGTTAAATGAGGTCATAAGGTAGGGCTTTGATCAGATAGGATCAGCATCCTTATAAGAAGCAGGAGAGACCAGAGCTCACTTGCTCTCTTGTGCTCTCTCTCTCTTCCTGTCATGTGAGGATACACTGACAAGTTGATCATCTGCAAGCCAGGAAATGAGCCCTCACCAGGAATCTCATTAGCCAGAACCTTAATCTTGAACATCTAGTCCCTAGTACTGTGGAAAACAAATTCCTGTTGTTTAAACCTCCTAGGCTATGGTGTTTCATTACGGCAGCCTTAGCTGACTAACATATCCACAATTCATTTGGTCCTTTAACTTCCATGGGGACACCTGCCCCAAGACTGGAACTGTGCTTGGGCTCAGAGCTTAACAAGGAGTTTACACATAAGTAAAGGAAGTAGATGTTTCAATAGGTTGGTAGCTTTATGAACTATTTTAAAAGGCATAATGAGATAAGCGGTCAAATAGAGGTATTCTGCAATGGGAGCAGGAAGTAATAGATTTTAATGTGCAACAAGGCTTCCAGAGGCAACAGAGTTTGAGCATGGCTGCCTTTTAGGACAGAAGTTTCCTGCCCAGTGGAGGAAGGAGGATTACACCTCAATCGAGAGGAAGCAGATATTCCTGTTTTGCTCTCATTCAAGGTTTTAGAAAACTATATAGCTTTTGTGCTGGTTTAAATAATCACACTAGTGCTCTAAGGATCTTTCTTCAAGATCCAGCTCAAGTCCCACCTTTTCCATGAAGACTTTCTGAGATTTTACGTCACACTGAGCAGGGCTTAGCAATCATCTTGCCCAACTCTCTCATTTTTCAGATAGAGGAAGCAGAGCTACGGTGAAGGCATGGAACCCTTGTCTTATGCGTATTTGTCTTTATTGCTTAGCTGCATTCTGAGCTTTCTGCTTTCTGTTTTCTTCAGATGGGCACAAGACTGGCTTCTGCTCATCATTCAGGGCTCAGCTTAAATGCCACCTCCTCAGACAGGTGCTTCCTAACTGCCCTCACTAAAGCAGCCCTGCCTCTACTTCCCACATACCCTGTGAGTCTCTAATAAAGCACCCTATTTCATTGTTTCCATAGCTCTTTGGGGTATTTAAAATAATCTTATTTGATTATTTGTTTACATGTTTATTATCTATTTCCTCGAGTTAGAATGTAAGCTCTTTGAGAGATGACCTTTTTCTGTATGCTCAGCCTGGCGCATAGTAAGTGCTCAACAAATATGTGTGGGCACGCTGAGTTGTGCTATGCTCTTAGTGGGGCAGTAAACATGTACTGGCTGTGTTCACTCCACCCAGGTTTTTAAACCAGACTGATCCGCCCCCATTCCACCCAGCTGTCTCCCAACCGACTCTCTTGAAACCCCTTAGCTGTAATCCTGCTCCTGACAATGCCATGGGCTTCTCTTCATTCTGCACTGCCTTACTCAGCTCCTGAAACCTGCCTTCACCTTTTTCTGTTACTCACCATGGGCTCCCTCTCACTTCTGCACACCCCTAAGTCTCTCTTTTGTGTTGAGGAACAAGGCTTGTCTTTTCTCCCTAGCTCCCCAGCCCTGTTCACACACTCAAATCAACTGGAGTGAAGAGCGAGTTCTTCCCAGATCCTGCGCATCCACTCTCCCCCAGTTCTCAGATCCATCAGCGCCCTCCCCCGCCCCACTGACCAGCCTGCCTCCCCGGTTGGATGTGCTTCCCCTCTCTTGCAATCACAGGACAGCTGTGAGCCTGGCATCAGAATTTATTTTTAAACCCAATCATGAGCTGCTGGGCTGCTACCCCAGCTGTGACTGGCTTTCAGATGTAGGGACACTCCCTCAGTTTACCCATCCCAGGATTGCAAGACCACCCTCACTCCCTCCAGGTGTTCTCAGTTCCCCTATCCAAGTTACTGGTGGGCTTTCCTCCCTCCATCACTCTGGCCTGGTCCCCTTGGGAGGTTGCTCCCATTGCCACCCTCCGGGCCCTCCCTGGCCATGGAGGGTTTCATTTCCTTGATGTTCCTTTCCTGGTCATTCCCCTCCTCCTCCTTCCCCTATCGGTTTGAATTGTGAATAATTCATGTGTTTCCATGATCCTGCCACGGGTTTTCTGCCTCATGAATCAAATCCCTGAGACACAGTTTATTTCTTCACCATCTTCTAGTCCGAGTTGCTGACAGGGAAAGGGTTTATTCCTGTAGGTCATGAGTGGACGCCAATACTTATGCTGGCTTATGAGACAGTAACCATTTTTCCCACCCTATTCTTCTACCACGCTCTATTTTTCCTGTCTTTTTAAATTTTTTTAAGACAAGACCTCACTCTGTTGCCCAGACTAGAGTGCAGTGGCACCATCTCAGCTCAGTGCAACCTCTGCCTCCTAGGTTCAAGCAATCCTCCCATCTCAGCCTCCCAGATAGCTGAGATTACAGGTGCTCACCACCATGCCCAGCTAATCTTTGTGTTTTTTATAGAGACAGGGTTTCACCAAGTTGCTCACACTGGTCTTGAACTCCTGAGCTGAATCAATTTGCCTGCCTCAGCCTTCCAAAGTGCTGGGGGATTACAGGCATGAGCCACTGTGCCTGGCCTATTTTTGTTATATATATACACACACACACATACATACATACAGTTGCTTCCCTCCTGCCCCCGAGAAAGAGCCTTATTCTGTCGCCCAGGCTGGAGTGCAGTGGCACGATGTCAGCTCACTGCACCTTCCGCCTCCCGGGTTCAAGCGATTCTCCTGCCTCTGCCTCCCAAGTAGCCAGGGTTACAGGCACACACCACCACGATGGGTTAATTTTTGTATTTTTAATTGAGACGGGGTTTCACCATGTTGGCCAGGCTGGTCTCAAGCTCCTGACCTCATGATCTGCCTGCCTCGGCCTCCCAAAGTGCTGGGACTACAGGCATGAGCCACTGCGCCCAGCCTCTAATATATTTTAATAGGTGTGCATTTGTATAATATTACATGATTGGATAGAGAAGCAAACAGATACACAGAAAGATGCACAATAGACAGACTTAATTATTTTCCCACATAGCTTTCTTCATCACCTTTCTTATTTTTTTTAGGAGGAACATGACAGAGGCATCTAAACATATTCCTCATACACAGTGGATGCCCTAATGCCCAATTTGCAGCCCCCTTCTAAAAAGGGGTCCTCAGAAGGACTTTCATAAGAGCTCAGCCCTTATCTGGAGTCTACCTGGGTGTCATCTCCACTCAGTCTCCAAATATGTATAGAGGATTCACTACACTCCAGGGACTGGGCAGGACTCTGGAAAGACAAAGGTGAGCAAAAGAGACTCTATCCTTGCTCTTTTGGAGCTTACAGTCTACTGGGAAACATGGGTATTAATTAAGTAGTCTTATATATATGGTTAGAATATATACATATATATTTCTAAACTGATAAATTTATTTTGCTAGGCATAGTGGCTCATGCCTGTAAACCAACAATTTGGGAGGCCAAAGCAAGCGGACGACTTGAGGCCAGGGGTTCGAGGCCAGCCTGGCCAACATGGTGAAACCCTGTCTCTACTAAAAATAATATTTTAAAAATTAGCTGAGCGTGGTGGCTCACGCCTGTAATCCCAGCTACTCAGAAGGCTGAGAATCACTTGAACCCAGGAGGCTGAGGTTTCAGTGAGCCAAGATCACACCACTGCACTCCAGCCTGGGCAACAGAGTGAGATTCTGTCTCAATAAATAAATAAATAAATTTATTTTTTCTTGGCTCCTAACAGGAAATAACTCACAAATTTATATATAAAGTATATGTTTATATAGAATATAATATTTTTAATTTTAATAGTTTGGGAAACTTTGAGAAAATTGATATTGGATATATAAACTGTATGTATTTCTATGTTTATAAATTCTAAACCCTCCAAAAGTGAGGAGATTATTACCATTAAGTCACGAAAGCAGTTATTTACAGTGGAGGTGAGGGTTTGTGATCAGGACTGTATTAGTTTGTTCTCACATTACTATAAAGAAATACCTGAGACTGGGTAATTTATAAAGAAAAGAGGTTTAATTGGCTCACAGTTCTGCAGGCTGTACAGGAAGCATGATGCTGGCATCTGCTTGCCTTCTGGGGAGGTCTCAGGAAAATTACAATCATGGCAGACGGCAAAGGGGAGCCAGTACTTTACATGGCCGCAGCAAGAGGAAGAGAGAGAGAAGGGACAGGTGCTACATACTTCTAAACAATCAGATCTAGTGAGAACTCACTCACTATCACGGTGACAGTACCAAGGAGGATGGTGCTAAACCATTCATGATAAATCTATTCCCATGATCCAATCACCTCCCACCAGGCCCCACCTACAACACTGGGGATTACAATTTGACATGAGATTTGGTGGGGACACAGATCTGAACCATATCAGGGGTGTTCTTCTTGGTGTCTTAGTAATGTTCTATTCCTTGACCTGAAGGGTGGTTATGGGGAATTTGATTGTTATTGATTAAATTTAATATGTTTTATGTACACTTTTATGTATGTTTTACATTTCATAATTTAAAATTTTCAAATGATAAAGAGAAACTTAGAAGGTTCTATGAGAACATGTAACCATGGCACCTGGCTTGGTCTGGGGAGCCAAGGATGGCTTCCTGAAGGAAGGGGCATCTCAGTTGAGATCTTAGATAAAAATGAGTTTGGCAGAGGAAGGAAGGTGTGGTGAAATGGCCCAGAGGGGAGGGGAAGAAGGAAAAAGGGGAAGCACATAGAGCAGACCATAGGGAGTGTGGGGAACTCAGAAAACAGCCAAGTGTGGCTTGAGCCCAGGGTGTGAGAGGGGGCAAAGCTAGAGAGAGAAACAGGGACTGGATCATATAGAGCCTCTTTATGAACTTTTGCCTATGTCCTAAGATCAATGGGAAGTGCTTGAAGGTTTTAAGCAGGGGAGGGACATGATCAGATGTACATATTGCTGAGACCATCAATGAAAGTGTAGAGAACAGATTGGAAAAAAGCAACAGGCCCTTTCCATCATGTTAGGATGCAATGAGGAGGTACCATCTATGCAGAAGGCAAGCTCTCACCCAAACATGAATCTGCTGGTACTTTGATCTTGAACTTCCCAATCTCTAGAACTAGAATATCCAACATGTGCCTTCCAGCCATATAAGTGAAACTTCCCATAGCACTGTGGAATTATCACAAACTTTAGTTTCCTCAGTCTTAAGCAATACAACAGTCATCACCATGAAAACCACAGCATTGTCAAAAATAGCAGCACAGGAGTCTCAACAGATACGACTTCCACCACTTTAAATTCTATAACTAAAATGACGTGTTCACAAAACACATCCCAGATATCAACATCCACGATGACCAAAGCTCTCAATAGTTCAGTGATATCTGTTTCTTCATCAATAACAGTCATGGCAACTACTTATTCTAAAGAAAATAAAGGATCACAATTTGGGGGAAAAAATAACAGGCAAGAGAGGATGTGGGGAAAATAGGTACTTGTCTCAATAGTAGAAGAGAAAGACGAAGACAGTTTAAGGTGCAAGCAGGTTAGAAATGGAGAGGAATGTCCTGATGTAAGAGATATTAAGGAGGTAAAGTCAATAGAACTTGGCGATGGATGTGTTACATATCTCCCCCGAAAGAATGTTCCAGGGGCTCAGAGGCCTTCGTCACTGCTGGATATTCAGCACCTAGGACAGTTCCTGAAGCCTGGTTGCCTCTTACTTGAGGGCTCTACAATGTGTTCTTGTTTCTGTACTTCAGAATGTGTCATGGAAATGAAAGTGGAGTGATGGGAGGAAGCATTAGAGGTGCCAAGTACATAAAAAATGCAATGAGAAAAAAGAGCTTAGAGTGTTTAGGAGCTACCCTGAGGTTTCCAGCACGTCTTTCATAGAATGGACAAATAAATGGAGCAGAAAATTGATTACTTAAATGATAGTAAATATGATAACAGAAAAACATATAAAGTTATTAGTGCTATTGGGTATGCTAAAGTACCAGTCCTCAAGAACATCTCAAAGATTACACAGATAAGTAATAAAAGGCCATACCAACACCCGTCAACTAATCATCTGTTACTCAGATGATACAGGCATCTACCCTACGTTACATTCAGCAATGCTATAGAAGACCAGGAAATGATGAGCAGCAATATATTTGGTGGGATCTTTGGAGATGTAGGAGGAAGTCCAGTTGTTGCTGATTAATAAGTTTTAAGTTAAAAAGTGTGATTGTATAGATTTTCTGCAGTTTAGGCCTGAACCTTAATATGACAGTAAAGTTGCATCTCAGATATCCCTCCTCAATTTCCTAAGGTGCCTGTAGTCAAATAAGAGTCCGAGGGTGTTGTTCAGTGAGTTTTCACAAGGAACAAAACTACCCTCCTTGTCTGTGGTCAGAGAAAGTACCTCTGCAAAGCAGAATATACTCTGTGACTAAGCAAACATCTTTTTCATTGGTTGTAGGTCAGCAAATGCCTAGGCAAGATCTGCATTTGAGGTTTAGACTTTTAAAGACCAAATCCAGGCCAATGATATAAAATATAAAAGAAAAATTGAAAGACAAAATGTGATCACAAATTATCACAAAGACTGAGTACTTTTAAAATATTATTTTTTCAAAAAATTTATTTGATAGCATGTTATGAAATCCTTCAAAGTAATGGCTGTTTTTCCGTGAAGTAAATATGATATACAAATAGCCCTTGATTATAGGTAAATCAACAGAGAGGTGGAAGTGGGCAGGGCTGGGGAAATCAGCTTGAATGAGCCCCAATGTGGCATGTAAGGAGTGACAGCCAAGCAGAAACAAGGGCTTGAAGAAGCCACAGCTCAACACTGGACTGAAATGAAGATCCTTTCTCCCTGCCTACTCCTTGATGGCTCCAGAAAAAGAGGCCAGGCTCTCACAAGGGGGCTGCCTAAGCAATGACAAGGGAACTCTCCTGACTGTATGACATTGCTGTTTGACCTTGTTGTCTACTTAACAGTGCATATGGAGTCAAAAAAATTGTGAATCTTTTTAGGAGGTCCATATTGCCTAAAACTTTGGATCCATAAGATCTTTGCTTAAAATCCCAAATTTCTCTGTAGTAATTATCAGGGACCCCAGTTTTTCCAATAGTAAGTAGGAATAATTGTCCAATAATGCTGAGAGGCCAAGTACCAAGTTAACATAGAAAAAGGACCAGGAGATTTGGTGAGATTAAGTTCACTGGAGATCTTGACAAGAGCAGTCTCTTTGGAGTAGTGAGGATGGAAGCCTGCTTGGGAGAAGAGAGACTGGAAGTGGGAATTGGAAACAGTGACATTTTCAGTAAGTTTTGCTGTAGATGGAAGCTGAGAAATAGGGTGGAAACTGGAAGGAGAGTAGAGTCAAGAGAGGCTTTCACTTTCTCAAGTTAGGAGATATCAGAACACATTTCTATGCTTACAGGAAAACAAAATAGTAAGGGAGAAATTGAGGATTCAAGTGGTGATAATTGCAGGAACAGAGGCTTAGGAAGCCTGAGATGGTGTGGTCCAGGGCACTTGGGGAGGGTTGGCCTTGGCAAGAAGCAGGGCCATGGCACCCATGAATAAAAAGGGAAGGCCAAGAGGATGGGCACAGGGACAATAAGAGGTGTGGAGAGTGGCAGGAAGATGAGGGACTGCCTGTCTATAAAATACAAGGCAAGGTCATCATCTGAGAGGAGATTAAAAAGTGAGGGCAGCCATCTCTTGAGAAAGGAGAAATAAAATTGTGGAGGCAGGAAAGGTAACTTACTAGGAAAATATAGTGAGATTGCCAGACTATTTCTAGTATTCATTTGGCAATTATGGTCATTATTGTTAAGTGACAACAGTCAGCACAACTATCTATTTTTCTCTGGCAATGTATAGTTGTTCAGACATAAGTGTGGATAGACCAGAAATTGGGTTTAACCAGGTTGGAGTTTTGCCAGATGAGTACAAGAAAAGAAGTCCAGAGAGGTTTCTGCAGGAGATCGGTGGTAACAGTGGATGGTGGACTCTAAGCCTGGTAAGGTGAGGCCAGGGTGAGGCTATGGATGGCTAAAAAGAGGCAAGGTCAGAGGCTGCAATTGTGTAATCGCTGGAGTTGGAATACTAGAGCCAGAAGGAAAAGACAAGCTGTCAGGAAGCCCGAAGTCAAGACTTTGGAGAAGGTACAATTAATGACACTGTCAAGGTCAAGGACATGGTCAGGGAGTGGGTGAGCCCTCTGATGCCAACATTAAAATTCGAGGGTCCTAACCCCTGCTCTTCTGACCCTGTGTACCATCTGTCCTTACAGGTGATGAGAGAGGTGGTTTCCTAGCAGGCATGATTTAAGGAACTCTGCTGAAGCCTCATCACCCAAATTCTCACTACAGAGGCATGTAACTGGTTTCTAACATTCTGCCATTAAAGCTTCCTTTGGTTCTTGCCTTCTGCTTTTCATAAGTGCTACCACCTAACCTATTAATTCATTATCAATCACTTATACATAGATGTGATTTAGTGACTCAGGGCCCTTCAAGTAGGACAGCAACTGGCTGCAATCAGATTTTAATAGGCTATAGGGCATGGCCTTGAGGAAGCAACTGAATATGGGATCCTATACAGGGTAAAGGAGGTAGGGAAATCAGTATTTGTTGAGCACCTACTATGTGTTATGCTCTTTCCAAGAGCTTTGCATAAGTGATATTTGAGATTCCATTGTTTCCTCCTACTTAAGTAACAGAAGAGGTGAGAGAGAAACGCCTGTTATTTACCCAAGCTCCTGAGCTAATGAGTGATGAAGCCGGGGTCTGAAGTCAGAACTGCAGAGCCTGGGAGAGGTGTTTGGATCAGAGGGAGAGGCATTCAAAAGGAGAAATGCAAGGGCCGGAGACACATCTTGGTGAACCTCACAACCCTAGTGTTCCAGTTCCTTTCCTGAGGCCCTCATATCCTTTGTGTGGCTATTTTTTATTCTCCTTAGCAGGTTGTTCCTTGACGAGTTTTTTCCTTCCTTCCGTTTTTTTTTAAACAATAATTTAAATTTTTATTAGGTGCTCAGCCGCAGTATAAATACCCCCATTTGAATTGCTGACACACAAATCAACAGGGAAGCATTTTCCTGGAGTGGAGCCCCTGGCATGGGAGCCTCCCAGCCGCATCCTCTTTCCAGAAGAGAAAGGATTTAATAAGCAGAATGGACAATTTTCTTAAATAAGCCACAGTTAGAGCAAACAGAATGAGCATTCAAGTTTCTGGTGTAAGGCCTCTCTCTCTCCCTCTCTGTCCCCCTTTCAAGACAGGGTCTTGCTCTGTCTCCAGGCCAGAGTGCAGTGGTGAGATCATAGCTCACTGCAACGTCGAACTTCTGGCCTCAAGCGATCCCCTGCCTCAACCTCCCAAAGCACTGGGATTACAGGCATAAGCCACCATGCCTAGTCTCTTCTTTCCTCCCTCCCTCCCTTCCTGTTCTTTCATTCATTTATTTCTGTATCTCTCATTCTCACTAAACAATCTTGCCTTTAATCTCTATATTACCAGTCTGAGTGGTGTCATTTTTATGAAACTATCTAGAATGAATGAATCAGCATGGGTGGCTGGGAACTGGCCTTAGGTTGTTAAAACAAGAAGGGCACAGCATCCCCTGGCATTCTACTGAAGATGGGGAATCTGGCAGCTATGTGGGTCCCATCTACTCACCCCAAGTCCCTCCATCACTCCCAGACTTGGAGATCTTGCAGTAAAAGGTATGACTAATATAAAAGAGCATCTCAATCGTGAATAAAATTTAATTAAGCTGCTCCTGTAATTCTCTGATGAAAGAGGCAACAAACTTGCATCCTACAACATAGCTTAAGATCTCATTCCTAAGGTACTCTGAGCAGTTGGTAATTCTCCCCATGAGTATCCTGAAAGGAAGACCAAATTCCAATCTCCTTTTTCAGGATCATCTCTCACCATTCTCACGACCACGTGCACGAAGACCCAATGCTTCTGTGTTCCAACCACATCACATTTCTCGGTTACCTTTCAATATGCCTTTTCTAGGACTCCGAGCCTTTGCATATGCTGTTCTTTCTACCTGGAGTGCCCCTTCTGGGTTGGCAAAGCCCTATGCACACTTAACCTGCAACCCACCTGCCATCTCCTTTGTGGAACTTAATAAGATACCCTGAGCAGAATGAGTCACCCACTCCTACCTGACACAGCTGGTTCCTAGACATTAGCACAATGCTAGGAAATTATCTTTGTGACTCCCCCTTTACTCCAACCAGATTGGGAGATCCTCAAAGACAGGGAACCATCTCTCACTTAACTTCACGTCCAGCCTTTAATGAAATGACTGGCGCAGAGTAGATCTTTAATAACAGCTTGTTGAAATAGAGAACACTGGATGAAAACCCATTTGTTCATTCACTCAACCAATATTTACTGAACGCCAACAGAATTCCAGGCTGGGAATGTAACTGTGAATACACAGAATGTCTTTATTCTCACCAGGTTTATATTCTGTTGGGAGGGAATGGACAATAAGGAAGAAATAACATATATATATATATACTATGTTGGCTGGTGATAAATGTGATAAACAAAAATAAAGTGGGAGAGTGGTGACAAGGAGAGCTATTTTAGGTAAGAGTACTATGGTGGGCTTCTCTGTGGAGCTAACATTTGAGGCTACTGACCAGCGGCACACACAGGCTTTGTCTTCTGTGGTTAGTGGAGGAATGAGGTAGAAGCTGCTTCCTTTGCAGTGGCCATGCTGAGTGACTCAGATTCCCAAGATGTCTGTCTGGGGGCAGAAAGCCAAGGCTATTTGACTTAAAGGAAGCTTGGCCTCTATAGCATTCAGCACTAAGCTACTAAGGAAGCTACCTCAGAACACATTGTAGCAATAAGAGGACTTGAAAGGCCTGGTGCCAAAGTCTCTAAAGGACACCCCAGGCCCTGCCCAGTATCCACAGAGATACTGCAGAGCCCATGGAGCTGGTTCTGTCTTCTGGCCATTGGAACAGTGGATCTTCTTGACCTTTGTGATTTCAATCACCAGCCCAATTACAGGACAACAAAGGGAAGCATAAATGGTTCAACTGAAAAGTGCAAGTTAGTGTGGTTGCGATCTCAATTCTGTCACTATTGCCCTGTGCTATCTTGGGCAAGTCACTGAAACTCTATAGTAATTCTCCCATCTGTAAATTGGGAGTAATTAATAGCAGTCATTTTGCTTACCTTCACCAATGGTTGTGCAGATCAAGTATAGTATATAACTATAAAAAGTATAAAGCATAAACAAAATGCAGGAAATTATTCTTTCTACTGGGGGAATAAATATTTTCAGAGTACCTATTAAGTGCCCGGAGTCCTATATATGTTGCCTTATTCAATTTTCACAAAATTAAAGACAGTAATTATTATTCCCATGTTAAAGACTAGAAAATGAAGGCTAGGAGAGGCTCAATGATTTCATTAAGGGGGCACAGCGGGCAGAGCCAAGATTCTGGTTCAAGTTCACTGCTCCCAGAACTCATGCTTACTCTGCATCCTGCTGCCTGTGGGTAGTTGTTCCAAGCCTGGCATGGGTTCTCAGCCCTGAATCACCTTACTCAGAGCTGTGATGTGTCTCCCCACCAACTGTCTCCGCTCAGCACCTGATGCAAAAGCTAAACCCTAGCTTCTAACCCAGCCCGCACTGGGGTTCTCAGGCCTGCCCAGAGCCCAGTGCATCTCCTCTGGTAGGAGTCTGCCTCTTGGCATGGCTTGCTGCTGTGTCTGGCATGTTGTGGGTGGCTATAAAGTGCTGAACATTCCACCTGCTTCTTCTGCTGACACCCTGCTGTCATTTCCATCTCTGACTCCAGAGCGGGGATGTGCCTGGGCTGCCCCTGCATTGCCCCATATCCCAACCAGCACTCCCTGCCTCCCCTGGAATCTTCTGGAGGCTCTGCCTACCATTAGGGCTCAATTTATGGCCTCACAGCTGAACAAGAAACCTCCACAGGAACAAATTGGGCTTGGCTGTATCTGCCTTCCATATTCCTGCCCAGCTGGACCAATCATTTCAGAATCAATTTTAGGAATCTCATTTTTTGTGATGGCAGATCAGAGTTAAAAGAAGTGGCCCACAAGTGGATGAGTAGTTACAACTTTGGCCCAGATAATCTCCAAAGTGAATAAGCCACAAAGTGAATGAGGCTTTTGTGGATAGATGAGAATTGACACTACTTTGTGAGACTAGATGAAGGAAACCCCATTTAAGAAAACTCACTTGCTTTGGACCTAGATTCTTTTCTCATCTTGAGTTAGATGGGGCCTTGTTAAGAAACCAGAATGACTCCCCAAGGAAGGGGGGTAGGACTGGCAGAACCAAGCTCCAGAGAGAAATAGTGACTGCTCTGGTCTTACTTTGAACCTGACCTTTGTAGTTCAAACCAAGCTTGTAAGGACTGTCATTCTCCAGCTCCTTGTGTCCCTCTCTGGCAGTGGGGAACCTGGAAGGTTTCTGAGTGATGCTCAGAGACAGCATAGTCATTAAGTACATAGAATCCCTGGGTTCAAATTCTGGCTCTGCCATTTGTCACACGTCTTCAGGCATGTTTTGTAAACTTTGTGTCTTGGTTTCCCCACCTGTAAAAAGGGGGTAATAATAGCACCTCATTCCAAAAGGGATTGTTGAGATCAGTTAGTTTCTATACATGAAGTACTTAGATCATTCCTGAAAATAGTTTTTGTCATGTAGATGTTAGCGATTGTTTTGCTACTGAAAATAGAGGTGGAGCTATTTTGGGACCCAGCTGGTGATTTCTGAACCCAGGAGATCCTAAATATCCCCAAATCAGATCTCAGGTAACCATTTGCCACAGTACCTCCTTCATCACTGGCAAGCCCTGGTCAGGCCAGTTGCTGAGCCTGGCTGTGGAGTGAGATGCAAAACGTTAGAAGCAAAAATGCTATTTTCCTTCTCGCAGGCTTTTGCCACTGGCAAATAATCTCTTTAGCAATATTTGACCTAAAGAACTTAAAATGAAAAGGTCAAAACATTTCAAGGAGTGGGAACTGGGTCCTTTCCCAGATTTCCCACTGTCACAGAGTTAGTGAATGTCAGGTGTGGTTGCCAGAGGCGCACACGACCCACCTCCCACAAGAAATAGTGAAAGCAGAGGAACAGGGTGAGTGCAGAGAGAGAGAGACAGGTCTCTGCACTTCTCACTGTCTCCTGGGCCTTCAGCCACAAAGAAGGATGCTGCTTGGGAGGGCTCTGTTGGGTCAGAGTGAAGACATGGCCGGAGAAGTCACCCCAGGCCCTCTCGGGGGCTTTCATCCCTTTCCCTCCCAGTCTCCAAGAATGGCTGCCTGAGTTTCTCATTCTCACTAAATTAAGCTGATAAAACACAAATGAAAAAAAAGGGTAGGGGTAGAGGGGAGGGCATGGCACACTCTTGCTTTGCATTTTAATAACTCAGGCACAGTGCCTCAGACCATATTTAATGAGAGACTGACTGATAGTGGTCTCCTCCCCACACCCCACTCGGAACAGATCAGGGTCCAGATCAACAGCATGCTTTCCTCCCCTCCAGAACATCTCACCTGGCCCCGTTCCTGGATGGAGGGTGGCCCACAATGAAACTGAAGCCCTTGGCATGATTTTCTGGCCTCTCGAGGGTCCAGTCTGGAAGGGCATCCCTAGTCACCCAAGACACACTTCGCAGGGAAACCAGGCCCCGGTGAGCTACACTGCTGCTTCTTGCCTTGTGAGGGAGTCAGTTATGAGGACATAGCCAGGTCCCACCAAGGGCAACTTCATGGAGATAAGAGCTATCTTATTTGGTCAGCCCACCTTCCCTTGAGCTCAGAGGCCTTGAGGCCAGGGAGAGCTGATGACAGTATGAGAAGGGAACAGGGCTCAAGGCCACTGCCTGTCTCAAGAATGCAATATCTTGTTCCTGCAGCCAGCCTCAGGCCAAATAGGGCCTCCCCCACTCCATGGGGAGAATATATGTCAACATATATTGACATAGAAAAGGGCAACCTTGTGCCCCTGATCTCCAGCCTCAAAACACACCCTTCCTGCCTGGAATTCCCACAAAATAAGTTCTCTGTTAATTGAAGAATCTGTATGTGCTAAGGGCTGTTATAAGTCTTTTTGTAGAAAATGACATCTCATTTAAGAGACATGGCAATTCTCTTAGGTAGGAGCTATTTACCCCATTTCATGGGTGAGGAAACTGAGGCTCAGAGAAGTCAATGGATTTCCCCACGGCTACACAGCTAGTAAGTGGCAGAGCCAAGATTCAAACTCTTATTGGGCAGAGTTTCATCGAGTGTTTCTGCCTGGCCAGCATGGGCAGCAGGGGATGCAAGGTCAGCGGAGACACTTAGAGGATGGAGCTGGTCAGGTGGGCTTTGCAGTCACATCCCATCTGGAGCTCTGAGGAGCAGAAACCTGGCAGCTTCCAAGGTAGATGAAAAGCTGACCTGCCTCAAATTGTTTTATTTAAAGCCAGGCTCCTGACTGTTTGAAGCCGCTTGGTTTTGGCAGTGCTTTTCCCTTTTTCTCTTTTTTCTTCCTGTTTTTACACAGCCCTCACAGAAAAGGGGAGCGCATCATTGCTGGGCACCTCACTTGCAAAATGCTCAAAAGACCTCTGTCCCTCCCACCCCATGGCTGGCTCCAGAGCAAGGCAGCTGGGCTGCGTGTGAGCGAGTGGGCACACGTGCTCACAGACAGCTCTCGTTTGCAGAAAGGCAGGAAGTCCTGCATTGATCTGCACCAGAAGTATAGATACAGATGAAGTCTTTTGCTTTTATAGTGAGTTTCACCAGCATTAAACTTCATTTATATCTCTATAAATATATACGGCTTTGAATGGGAGGCTTTACGGCTTGCTTTATAAGTTCCATCTGCCTGTGGCACAGACTGGGTCACCGTGAGGAGACAGTCCCTTTATAAGCGGCTCTGGCCTCTGCCCTTTTCAACATAGCCATTTGCAGGGCTCTCATCTGGTGTTCAGGGCCCTGTCCGTCTGCCCAGCTGGCCATCTATCCTCCCGGCACCTGGATAGACATGGGCTCTCCAGCCCTGGCTCTGCCCTTTCCTCTGTCTGCCTGTGCCCTGTCACCCCTGGCTCACAGCTGGCCAGTCAGGAGGAGGGAGAGAGGGCACCGGGACTGTCAGCTGATCTTCTCTCCCACCTGTCCCTGGGCCCAGCCACCACAGCTGACCTTGGTATTGACAAATTCACAGGGGACATCAGGAGGTACTTACACAGGACAAGCTGGCAAAATCTGGCTTATTAGGGTATATGTTTTACAGAAATCCATTTAGATAAACAGGCTATCCACACAAACGCCAGCGCTCAGTGGCTACAGGCCTTACAATACTTCACGAAGCAGGCAGCAGCTTCTTTCCCGATGCACTTGTGGAGATAAATTCAAAGTAATCTATATAAACTCAAGCCTTTGAAATTGCACACCGTCAAAAAATTCAAACAATTACTCTAGCCCAGCCAGGAGGAGGCTGTTAGATGTTCTTCTTATGGAAAACATAATTATAAAGGAAGAGAAGATGTTTCATAAATAAAATTCAGAATGGCAGAAGAACCTGGAGGGAGGAGAAGGTAGAAAAAAGGAAACCCAAATGTTCATGGTCTCTGACTGACTGCAGAATAGGGCTCGGAAACCCTCCTTAAGGCTCAAATTAATTTCAGTCTAGTACAATTTCAAGGTGATTAATTGGGAAGAGGCATCTTTCAGATATTTAAAAATATCAGACCAGCTCTTGGTGCTAAAAGAGTAGGAGAAAAAATAGCCAATACATGCTTCTAAAATCAACGTGATGTAAAACAAGGGCCAACCCAACCCATTAGCACTTGAGGAGCATATAAAATCCGGGTCAGCCCAATAATTGCTAGCTTGTTGAAACACCAAGTACCCCGAGCTGCACCCAGTCCGCAGGCCATATTAAATAGCAAGTGGCACAATCTGGGCTAGAGGACGTGTTCCACGCCAGACACTGTCCCAGGGACTTTGTACTCATGCCCCATTTAATTCTTATAAAAACAACTTAAAGAAGATGTGATGGGCCGGGCACGGTGGCTCACGCCTGTAATCCCAGCACTTTGGGAGGCCGACGCAGGCAGATCACGAGGTCAGGAGATCGAGACCATCCTGGCTAACATGGTGAAACTCTGTCTCTACTAAAAATACAAAAAATTAGCGGGGCGTGGTGGCAGGCGCCTATAGTCCCAGCTACTTAGAAGGCTGAGGCAGGAGAATGGCGTGAACCCAGGAGGCGGAGTTTGCATTGAGCTGAGATCAAGCCACTGCCCTCCAGCCTGGGCAACAGAGTGAGACTCCATCTCAAAAAAAAAAAAAGAAGATATGATGATCTCTATAGGCTTTTGGGGGTGAGGGAAGGAGGGGATGCATAGGAATTCAAAGTCCAGTTTCCTGTTAATAACTCCCCAGGTCTTGCTTCTTTATGCCTTTGCCCCATGGGTTCTGTGTACATGTGGCCCAGGGCAGGGGAGGGATGACTAAGATACAAGCAGCAGAGAGAGTGGAAGCACTTAGGCTCTGTCCAGGTGCAGTGGCTTCTGCTTATAATCCCAACACTTTGGGAGGCCAAGGTCAGAGGATCACTTAAAGCCAGGAATTCAAGACCAGCCTGGGCAATATATCAAGACCCCCATCTCTGCAAAATAAAATAAAATAAAATAAATCAAAAAACTAGCTGGGCATGCAGGTGCATGCCTGTAGTCCCAGCTCCTCAGGGGGCTGAGGTGGGAGGATGGCTTGAGTCCAGGAGATGGAGGCTACAGTGAGCCATGATCACACCACTGCACTCCAGCCTGGATGACAGAGTGAGATCCCGTCTCAAAAACAAAACAAAACAAAAACAAAAACAAAAATAACAATAACAAAGTAGGCTCTATTCCAAACAGATTTGGTTGAAAACCAGCCCTGCCACCTACTAGCTGTGTGGCCTTGGGCAAGCACGTTAGCCTCTCTGAACCCCTCGAGAGCTTGGTTTTATAAAATGTGAGGGCTTTATAAAAACTTTCTGATTTTCTGTTGGTTCTGTTCAACCCAGAAGAAAGTCATTTAGCATCACTATGCCTCAGTTTTCTCACCTGTAAAATGGGGACAATAGTATATATCATAATGTTTTACTCACTAAGTGATGTAAAGTATTTAAAATGCTCATTAATAGTAATGACAGAAAACATTTATTAAGGGCATTCTCTGTGCCAAACACTTGGCCAAAATTTATAGTAAGCACTAAGTAAGCGTTGACTGGCTTTATCATTAAGCCATAGAAAGACCCAAGCTGCCAGGGCCCAGGAATGTGAATTTTAGGTGGACTAGGGTCAAAGACCAAATTCCAGCCCAGAGACGTTGCCAAGCTTTTGTCAGATGTTAGCCATCCTGGGTTGATAATGTCATAGGACCAATGTTCCAGACTTCCCCCTTTGTCTTTCCTCATACCATGTAGTTTGAGGAGGACACATCCAGATTTAAATAACCACAACTTCGTCCCGGGTCCTGGTAATAAACTTTTATGGAGTCACTTATAGCTAGAGCATGAGACATTATTATAGAAGCCAAGTTGGGGTGCCCTGGCAGTGCCCTGCTCTAGGATAGGGGACCCTAGGAGATCAGGCTGGAACCCTTCAATAAACTGTAATGGGTCTGTTGACTCATTTGTCCCTGACCCCAGAACTCCTTCTCCCATTATGAAGTCTCACCTTGTAATACATAACCCAGAGACGTGCTCCCCAAGGGTGAGGGCTGCACCTCTTCCTGCCTGCTAATACCTCTCCGGGATAAGGTTGGGGCCCTTCAGCGGGGAGAGTAGATGAGAGTTTAGCATCCATGCTCACTTAAACTTTGGCTGTTGTACAGATTAGCAATGAGAGTCCGAATATAGAAGATAAATCCAATTCATTCATGTGCACCAGCCCCAAGTGTCCTCCAAGAAGCCACCTGCTTGAACTTCATAGGGAAAGGGAACAATTTTAACTCATGGGAGTGTCATGACAAGAAAGTTTCCTTTTCTTGCTTGATTGGAGAGTAAAGCAGAGGCAATTGGCAAGAATTAGAAGGAGGGGAATAGGAAACAATGGAAGTGTCCATTGATGGATGGATGAATAAACAAAATGTAGTATATACATACAGTGGAATATTATTCAGCCATAAAAAGGAAGGAAGTTCTGACACATGCTATAGCATGGATGAGCCTTGAGGACATTGTGCTAAATAAAATGAACTGGCTACAAAAGGACAAATATTGTATGATTTCACTTACATGTAGTACCTAGGATAGTCAGGTTCATAGAGACAGGAAGTAGAAGTTGCCAAGGGCTGGGGGAGGAGGAAATGGAGAATTAGCATTTAATGTGTACAGAGTTTCCATTTGGAAAAATGAGGAAGTTCTGAAAATGGATGATGGTGATGATGGTTGCATACAATGTAAATGTACTTAGTGCCACTGAACTATATTTTTAAAATGGAGGGAAAGAGAAAAAAACAAGGTTGCTTGAAGTCCCTTTGCCAATTGGCATATTATTAGCTTGCTGTGTTCAAAATTTACCAATACAGTTGTAATTCAGCATCATGTTTCCAAGGCAAAGATATAGTGGTTCTTATATATGATGGGAAATAGCTTTTGAACAACCCCATTCCAATTCCACCTTCCCCACTGGACTGTCTCTTAAGGAGATGAAACTCTAGTTAGGCAGGAAATCTCATCTTTATTAGCATAGCCCATCATCAAAATGAGGCAAAAGTATATCTCTGCACTTCTGCCAAATCATTTACTGGAATTGGCTTGTGGGCATCATTCAACTTTGTATTTCTGTATTAGGGAGTCCTCACTTTGGCTGTCTTCTAACTTTCCATGACATGGTGGTTTAGCAACCAACACTTTACTCTGTGGGATCCCACCTGGCAGAAATGACTCAGGAACCTTCCCCTAAAAGAGCTGGCTGGGTGCATTGAGTGCATTCTCAAAGGCAGTGACCCCAGAAAGGGGCAAAACCCTGGAAGAATGTGCTATAGTAAGGTCTCCAAATGGAGGGAGGCAGAAGACATCAGCACCCTCGAACATGTAAATAGGTCTGTGACCTACCCGGACACATTTTAAGCTCTACTAAAGATTCTAATTTACTGATTAATCTGCCAGAAACTCTGATTTCCTTGTGGAAGACCCTATGTACTAATGGTACACAAAATTCCCCATCTTTATCCGGTGGCCCTTAAATGAGGGACAGAGTAGAAGAGAATTGGACAGGCAAGGTGTCCAAACTGGTTATATTTATTTGTATGTGTGTGCTGATACCACACATGCACACACACACACACACACACACACACACATTCACCAAAGTTACCAAACTTTCTGATAATTCCATTACTTCTTAATGGTAAAATGCAAAAGAGTACTACCTCACCCAGCCCACAACCCAGGGACGGGAGCAGGGTGAATGGAGACATCCCTGGATAGAGCTATGTTGATACATGGGTCTCTGTACATGGCTTCTAGTTCTAAATTTACTCTTAAATAAAGAGAAATTGCACCCTCCTTAGCCATGACCTTTGTGGATAGGACTGAATTTCATGGCATAAGCTCTATCACAATGAACTCTCCTCTTTCTTTCTTTACTAAGCTCACATAGGTACTCTTTCCTCAGCTCACTCTCCTGGAGCCCAGATGGGGAGACTCATGACCAGCCACCAACTTGGAATCTGAATTCCAAGATTTTAATAAAAATTTCAAAATCATCTCTATGAACTCCAACAAATAACTCAGGTCAGCTCTGAGGCAGTTGCCTGCAGGAGCTTCCACAATTTCTGTTCACATTTGATTGTTGGTTTCTATAAACACAGTTGAAATGAACACTTGACTTTCTAACACCATGACTTTAAGGCTGGGGTGCAGAATGTACCCCTCCCACATCTTGGCTACTTACCCAGTAACAGTAGCCTCAGAACTCTGAGGTGTTCTCTTGAAAGTCTAGGGTTTACATACCACATCTATTAAGTAATACATTCAGCAATACATTTCCGCTGCAAAATGTAGCGGCGTAAGCTATGGTGATACCACACATGCACACACACAAGTCAGAAAGTGATGGTGTTAGGAGAGGGAAAAATTAGAAAGAAACACGGGGAACTTTTGTACATCTTTTTTGGGGTACACAGTGTACCCAATTGTCAAAACTTAATCTGAATACTTAAGATCAGTGCATTTTATTATATACAAATTATACATCATTTTTCTCAACAACAAAAAAAGTAATAATGGCCCTTTCCAGGTAAAAAGATGGCAACCTATGGCCATGGAGAATAGGGCAGAACAGCTGACCTCCTTCCATCTTTCCCCACCACTTCTCATCTCCCCAGTCCTGGGAGATAGCCCAGCAGTCTCCCCTGCACAGTGAAGTGGGGCTGGGCATGAGAACTTAGTGGCTTTGTCTCCAGATTGCTGGCCAGATGTGATGGCCAGGAATGCTGCAGAAGTGGAATTATATGTAAAGTGAGTTTGCATCCAGTTTCCCACTCGTCTTCTAGTGGTACTATAGGTGGTCAGAGCCCAGGCCTCTCCTGCTCCTCAGTCATCCTTGCCACATTCAGGGCCACAGAGGACTCAATGAAGGTGGTCCCAGAAAACGTTCATAGAGAGAACAGTCACCAAACACCCAAAGCCAAGACATCTATGGAAACATGCCCCAGATAGGGCAGCTTCAGCTGGGATTTCTTGGGCATGGTGATGTGGCAATCACGCGCATGACATCAGTTCAGCCTAGATGCCACCAGCCCAGGGTTCTCTCTTTGTAGTAAGCCCAGAGAGCTCTTTACCTGGCTCTTGGCCATCTTCTTAGCTGAGAAGTATAGGCCAGCAGCACCTTGAGACTTCTGGCTGATTCTCATTCTTCACCAGAGAGAGGCCATTGCTCCACACTGAGTTCCCTAACAGGCTTTGGCTGCAAGTCTATCCACTGGGGAGCAATCCATTCCTTCTCTCCTGCACGTGAGCATTACTGCATTTCCTAGGTGAGGGAATATTAGCAGGCTAGAAGTTCTATTTCTGCTTTTGCTATCCTCTGACCTCCCACTTTAAGCGTCTGTGTCTCTCCATTTGTAAAATGGGTCCAATAATGTCACTGAGCCCTTTTTTTTTTTCAGAGAGAATTTAAAGGCATTAATGAGATAATGACCACTAAGTATGGTGACTTCAGTAATAAACAGTGGTTTTGGACAGGGTCCACTGCAAGGGCATAATTTTTTTAAAAATCCTTAGGGATGTGTCATGCAGAAATCCATCCACTCACTTGTTCAAACTGGAAGATTTCAAGGACAGGAGGTTTGAAGTGTTAAAATATTGAATGAGTCAGTGTTGGTTTCTGATGCTCTGCATTTGTCTATTTCAGTCTTTCTTCCCTACCCTTACAACCTCTGACTTCACTCTCTTCCTGGATGCATTCTACTTCCTGCCATTCTAGGGAGATGCTAAGATTTCTGGATTCAATGCCAAGCATAGTAAAAAAGAAAAGTGGTACCATTTCACTCAGAACTATGTCTCTCACCCAGAAGGCTCCCCAGCCAGAGGTGGAGAGTATTTTCTTCATCTTGGAGAAGAGGCCTATTGTGCTGAATTAAAAATAAGACAAAGAATCACCATTCTAGGGTCCATTTGGGGTTGGAAAGAGTGAAACCACCCCATCCTGCCTATGTATCTCCCCTGTCTCAACACACTTGAAGAAAGTGACCAGAGCCATAAATAGTTAGGGGTTAAATCCAGGGAAGACTTGCTCCTAAAAGAAGCCACATCTCTTTCAAGTTCCCTGTAGGATGCAGGCTCCACAGAGACTTGAATGATTGAAGGAAATCCTCAACACCACTTGTTGAATGACTCAACCAGGTAGGTGTGGCCAGGACTGAATGGGGCAGGGGCAGGCATATAGTATCTCCAAGACATTACAAAAGCAGATGTAGGGAATTGACTGAACATACTTCAGGGAGGCAGAAAGCAGGAGAGACAGGGTAATACCTTGCAAAAAGTAGTATCAGTGAAGAATGAAGTAATAATGAGCTCCTGTTTGCAGAGCCTCTCAGTGCTGGAGGAGAACAGACTACCACTTCAAGCCCTCCTGAGTCTGGGACAAGTCTAATTTTGTTTCTGCTTCCCCTAGACATATAGAGACAAACCTTTCTTCTTAGTTGTTTTTCAGTGTCAAATGCCCCAGAAAACAGGGCAGAACAGACTTTGTCCTTTTTCCAACCCCCCACAGCCAACCAAGGATGACAGAAAAGTGGAGGGTACCTCCTGCCTCCTTGCAAATGTAATATAACCCACATCAGCCAATCTCTGCAAAGCTCAAGACACTAGCACTTTCCTACCACCATGAAGTCAGAAGGGACCTCAGCCCCCCAAAGCCGCCCCAGCCTGAGCTTCACCTGTTGCACCTGCCCACTTGCCATGGGTTCACACCAGGAGAGAAAGTAAAAGGTCAGGTTGGGCTCTCTCCACAGCAAGAGCCAAGAGAATCCTAGGAAACTGACATTTTACAAAGCACCTCTTTAAAGCTCTCTCAGAGGTGCGTAACTTTTAACTCTACCTCCACTCCTAACCCCCCCAGGCTTCCTTGGCAACTCTTTCCCACCATGGATGGCTTGTCGGGAGAGAGTTAAAGAAGGTGCACGACCAATTCCCCAAACCTTCTCGCTTATCCACAGACAAAAAGAACAGCCCTACATGAAGACACGCAGAAACCACCGGCAATTTAGCTCAGATCTCACCTGTCTTATGCAACAGTACACACACACATAGACACACACACACACACACACACACCCGCAAGGCCAGAGTCCACATCCCCCTTTAATTCGGTAAACATAGTTTTGCGCCTTTCTTTTCCCTACGCAGAACCCGACTCTACTGGCAGCAGAGAAATAGATGTAACCCTAGTGCCAAATGCCTTGCAGGAACACACAGACACACAGGAACCAAAATGCATCTCATAGCTCTCCTTGGTGCTGAAATCACGTTAGCGAGAAAATCAAAGGAGCGAGTGCTCCGGACTTACCCAGGCTGGGGGTGGGCGGCCGAGGAGTGAGAGGAGCTTCCTGGGAAGAAAATTCTTGTCTGCTCAGGCTGGAGCCAGCTGATGCTCTCACCTAGAAAGCCCACCTCTCTCCCTTCTCTTCCCTTCCTCCTTTTCTGGGAGGAAGAGACAAGGCTCCACGAAAGAAATGAAACCCAAGCTGTCAGGACTACGGGTGGAAGGATAATGAGGAGGCAAGCAAAATAAGACCAAAAAGTCAGGTGGCTTCACTCCACTAGTGGTAATTCCTTGGGTCAGAGAGGACCCCCTTCTCTCACTCTCCCTGGGTCTGCCCCTGTCTCCTCTGCGTGTTGAGCCAACAGCCTTAGCACAGTCGGTTCCTGCCTCTGACGTGAAGGAGAAGAGGAAGCCTGGGACTGCTTTGCTCTCTCTCTCTCTCTCTCTCACGCGCTCTCTCTTTTCCCCTCTTGCTGAAATTTCAGCAGCATGATTTTTTTTAAGCCTCCGTTTTTTCCATCCCCCTGCAAGCAGCCCCCTAGTGGACAGAAAAGAAAAGCATCCTAAATCCTCTTGAACAGTCCAGATTGAGGCACAGAAATACTCCCCGCACCCAACTCTTGGGGCTACCTCTGCATAGGCAGGGTCCTGAAGAAGATAGAGGCTTCCCTCTGACCAACCCAGATAGGAAGAGAAAGGGAGAGGATGGAAGCTTTTGCAGATCCTTTGCCCATGATTGAAGGAGAAATCCAGGGTGGAATGGGATGGGCGAGTCGTTGGGATAGAATGTTTTGGAATAAGGTCAGTTGTGGGATTCTCAAGTGGTTTCAAGGTCCTGGCTCAGCAGAAGGAACCCTCCAAAAAGTCAGGGTCTGCAGCCAGGTGAAGTATGTGCATACGTAGCACAACCCAGGCATGGGAATGCCTAAAGAGGCAGAGGATACAGGGAGCTGACCTTTCATCCAACTCCACAATATAGCTTTATTTAAAGCTAGCAAGAAAAATATCTGAAAAGATATGGCCTGAGATCATCTCAGAGGTAGAGACAGAAGTGACCTTGATGCACATTTATGGAGAACCTTGGCAGAGAAGTGGCATCAAGGGGTCACTGCTCACAGGCTCATAAGGGATATCTAACATTCGCTTTTAAATGTACAGCTACACAGCCTCCCGGAAAGAGTCCTAATACTTACATCTAAAAACCTGAGTCCTAGTTTCAGACTGCCACTTGCTTACTGGACATTTTGCTTCTCTATGGCTCAACTTTACTGTTTGTAAAATGTGGATAATGCTGCCCCCTCCCTACTGAATAGGAATGCTAAGGGATTTGAATGATATAGAGACATAGAACCTCAGGATTGGCAGGGAGGTTAAAGGTAATCTTATCCAAACACTCTTCTTATATTTGATTCACTCCTGGCAAATAACAATAGCTAACATTTATAGAGTGTTTATACCAGGTGCTAGGCACTGTTATAAGCCCTTACATGTATTAGCTCATTTAAGCCATACAATAACTCTATAACGCCGAGGCTATTATTGCTACTCTATAGACTAGGAAACCGAGTAACAGAGGAATGAAATAACTTTCCCAAGATCACACAACTAGTGAATGTCAGGGATGGGGATGAAACCTGAGCCATCTGACCCTAGAGCTTCCTCATCGAATTACCATGTTCTATAAATATATACCTCAGAAGTGACATTTGAAGTAAATAGAAGATAGCACCATAGTTATCATTGCTTTTAGTTATTACAAAGTGCCTAGATTGTTATAATAAATTTATATGTGGCTAAGTTTTTAAAATAAAATATTTATCACTAGGGTTGCCAAACAAACTGTGGAAATTGCTATTACTGATGAGAATCTCCTAAGAAAATTAATTCTCTTGGTGATTTGGGTAGTTTCACATATACAAAACTGGCTTTAAATCTTATAAAATTGGAAACTATTGGGTTTTAACATCAGTTCAGAAGACATATCACTCAATTTCTGTACCAAAAGCAAATTATTGCCCAGTGCCTAACACAGTGCAAGAATAGAGCCAGCAATTTGAAGAGCTGAAATGTTGCAATGCATTCAGGTAATAAGTGCTCAGTGAGAAATTGACATTTTCTTCAGAATTTCAGAATTATGAATTCCTTAGCTGAGGTGGCTTACATTTTCTGGCTTTTTTTTTTTTTGGATGAAAAGTGGATGAAGGAGGACAAAGATGGTAGGTGACAATTAACAAATCATGGTCCCTGTCCTCAACAGAGTTACCAGTTCCTCAAAGGGGGAAAGAAAGAGCAAGAAACAAATGATTACAATTCAAGGACTAAGTGCCAAGATACTGGGCAGTGAGCACATAGAAAAGACAATTAACCTGATCTTTGAGAGCTAGGGCAATTCCTAAGGTATGTAGCATCTAAGCTGAGGCCTAAAGAATCAGAAGTCTCCCCAGCAAAAAGTGGGTGAGAGAATTAAGCTGAAGGCATAGCATGTGCAAACTCATGGAGGAGGGAAAGGGGAAAGAGCACAGTAGGAAACTTTCAAAGTAAGTATTACCCTTCCACTGACAAATGGGGAATCTGAGGCTCATAAAAGTTAAGTGGCTTGCTCAAGTTCCCACATCTAATAAGTATAGAACCCAAATCAAATGCACATCTGTTTGACTCTAAAGTCATCCCCCTTTTGAAGCATGATGATATCTTCTCTCATCACTTAGAAGTGCCCACACCATGGCCGGGCGCGGTGGCTCACGCTTGTAATCCCAGCACTTTGGGAGGCCGAGGCTGGTGGATCATGAGGTCAGGAGATCGAGACCACAGTGAAACCCCGTCTCTACTAAAAATACAAAAAAAAAAAAAATTAGCCGGGCGTGGTGGCGGGCGCCTATAGTCCCAGCTACTCGGAGAGGCTGAGGCAGGAGAATGGCGTGAACCCCGGGAGGCGGAGCTTGCAGTGAGCCGAGATTGCGCCACTGCACTCCAGCCTGGGCGACAGAGCGAGACTCCGTCTCAAAAAAAAAAAAAAAAAAGTGCCCACACCATTTAATAGAGTGTTTCAATAACACAGAAGTTAACATAACCGAGTGAGGGTGTAGCATCTACCAGGAAGCTGGAAGTGTGATCTGTTACTATTAGATGAGAAACCCATAAAAAAGGCACTTGTCAGTTCAAAAAAAGGGGGGATTTAGGATGCTAGGATTTTTTTTCTGGTGGATGTGCAATTATTAAATGTATTGGGAAGTAGGAATATTTCAGAAGTAAGGAGACATTAGAGACTTACATTTGAAATGAAGATGAATGTAGAAAGGGCTAAAAGAAAGTTTCAGGTTAAGTGCTCTGGGAGCCCAGAGGAAGGAAAGGTCCTTCTGCCTAGGAGGGGTTATGGGAGACTTCACCTGGGAAGTGGCCATTCATCTGGACCCTAAAGAATGTAGGTTCAGGAGACTGCTCCATTGCACCTAGACATTTTATAAATAGAAAATATGAGATCTGAGTTGTCTTAGTGAATAGTGAGACACTGATTAGAGGGAGAGTAGAAGATCATTGTAGACAGAAAGATGTGAAGCTTTGGAATATGGATGGGTTTGGGAAGAGTAGAAGAGAAGTGAGATTGATGGATGAATTTGATTTTGGATATGTCAGGCTTTGGGAGAGTGAGATTATATATTATAATAGAGCTGTCCTGGCAGTGGCTGGAGTTCTGGAGCTCAGATGAGAGATCTGGATTGGTGATTTAGATCTGGAGCCCATTTACATGGACATAATAGTTGCTGGATGGAGACCACCAATAGGGGAGAAAACAAAGAAGACTGAGGTCAGAATCTCAACCCTATTTCCTTGTTCTCTGGATCAAGTTTTATATTTCTTCTTTAGTCCTTGTAGCTGAAGTGCTTGATACCCAGAAAATAGCCTGAAAATACTTACTGATTGGCTCATAACAATAACCAAATATGTAGTTGAAAATGACATTGGGACTGAGATCAGTTACTTGTTCTTTGGATCAGTTACTGGTTCCTTGGTTTCTGATCTACTTCTAACGACAAGACCCCTCAATCGCCATTCCTCTTTGGAAGCTGGTAATCATTGGCCCCTGGATTTTTGTTTGTTTGTTTGTTTGAGATGGAGTCTCACTCATTCTGTCGCCCCAGCTGCAGTGCAGTGGCACAATCTCGGCTCATTGCAACCTCTGCCTCCCAGGTTCAAGCTATTATTTTCTTGCCTCAGCCTCCCAAGTAGCTGAAATTACAGGCATGCACCACCACTCCCAGCTAATTTTGATATTTTTAATGGAGATGGGGTTTCACCATTATGGCCAGGCCAGACTTGAACTCCTGACCACAGGTGATCCACCTGCCTCAGCCTCCCAAACTGCTGGGATTATAGGCATGAGCCACCTGTCCAGCTGGCCCCTGAATTTTTGTTTTCTACCTAGCACTCCAGCCCCCAAGCTCTCCTCCACCAAACTGAGCATCTCCTTAGTCACCCAGCTATCTCCAGAGAATCAGGAGACACTATGTGGTAAAATACCATGGTGGAATTTCACAAGGAAAATCCATACCATGACCAGCATTCCGGAAAGCTCTTGGATCAACCCTTCCAATACTTGAGGTCTGGACATAGGGACTCAGAAAGTGCAACTGTGGCTTTTTGACAGGGAAGGGAACCTAGGATCCAGCTTTAAGATATGGCAGGTACCGAATAGCCAAGGGAGCCCTCAATTCCTAGGCTAACCTAGGCCCCCATCTTGCCACTGTTTCCATGAGCATAGAAAGAGAGGAAGTTTGGTGTAAACACCAGAAAAGACATGTGATGACCTTGGAGCTCTGGCCAAGAAGGGGAAAGAGGAGCAGTGGACACTATCTAGATGATTAATCAACACCCCCAAAGCCTGTCCTACCCAGGTAACGCTTTGGGAGCAAGTCTTCCTATTTCCCACTCATCCTTCCTACACAATTTCTGACTTGCAAGCCTGTGTTCACCTGGCCACAGCTATGTAGGATTATAAATTATTGCCCTTTCATCCTATGAGGATACAAACTTCTTGGGGGCCAGAACAAGGTTTTCATTTAGGAAGCATCTAGCACTGTGGGTCTCAGTCCATTCCCACTCCTGGACTGAACCTGGGAGAGGGAGGGTGTTGGAAAAAAGAGATGGAGAGAAGGAGGGAGAGATGGCGCTGGGGGAGGGGGGAAGAGAGAGAGAGAGAGAAAGACAGAGGGAGAGAGAAAGAGAGAGAGAGAGATGGGCTTCCAACTAAGTCTGCTAAGTTAAGAGAGAAAATGGAATGGATAGACTAAAGGTTCTTCCAGGTGGAGACACTATCTGGGGGGGGGGGGCAATTTTCTCTTTTCTCTTTCTTACCCCAAATATTTTCCCCATAGCAAAGGTGAGAAGGCTGAGTACCCCATGCAGTCTTTACACATGACTCTACCCACCTCTGGGAAAAAGAGCCCTGCTATGAGCTGCCAAATGTGTGCCTCCACATCTCCTTACAAGAGCATTCACCACCACATTCTGTAGGCAGTGGGCTCAGGAGTGTTAGGCACAGAGACCCAGGAAATAAAGAGCTTCCCTAAAGCAATGAAGCAGCTCAGCCCTTCCAGAGAACCCCAGCACTGGAGGAGGGAGTTCAAGAGTGGACAGTGTCCCAGAGTTTCCCATGGAGACTTGCACGCACTCCCATGCACAGTACCTGACCATGTGTGGACTAGGGGAGCCTCTGCAATGGCTGGGAACTAACGCTTTTCCAGCACCTACCATACAGACAATCAGGAGTCAAATGTTCACACCATCCTAGGGAAGCTGCCTGGGGAACTCCCAGACATTTAAAATAGGGGTCTAGGCACAATGTGATACTCACAAGGCCCACGAAGAGAGTGAAGAGCAGAGAGCAGACATTGCCGACAGTAGTCAGACTTGACTAATGGGCACTTCCTAAAAGTAGCCTAACTCAGGAGGGACAGCCACTTGTTAGGACATTGTGGGGGCATTCAAGCGTTAGCTGGGTGGTTTCAGTAAATGACTTGTTTACTCCCTTCCAACTGAGATAATGTGAGGTTGTGCTGGACTAATGGCTAAGAGGTTTACTTAGAAAGGACTATTGCAAGACTTGGGGCTTCTTTTCTGGGAAGTGGAGGAAGGACTTCTTAAAAATGGCAGTGAATAAGCTGCTAAGTACTGGGTTAATTGTTTTAAAAGACAAAAATAAAAAGATGACCATGAGGATAGTGTAATTCAAATGCTTACCCTCACAAAGAGCTAGAGAAGGCCCTGTATCCCTAAAGCCAGGGCTGAGCTGGGTTCTGTCCCAGCCTGACTCAGCAGGACTTGGTGACCTCATTGCACAATAGGGATGATGTCTGGGAAAAGTTCCGGAGAGCCAGTTGCCTGCCACAGAGACAGGAAGGTTGGAGTTACAGGCAGGCACTGGCTGGAGGAGGGAGCATGAGAAAGTGACCACAACAAGCAATGATGAGCAAAAGGAACCTGGGTGGTGGGGGGACTTGCCTGAGCTGGAAAAAAAGGTGGATAGTTGTACAGCTCCAAGCTCTGCCAGTCCAGGAAGAGCCAGGATCTTCCTGCTATGCTAGTGGAATAGGTGGGAAGGAACCCTATCCCTGCCCCAAATCTCTCTCCTACTCTGGTCCCACAAGATAGTAAACACCTTTATGGTAAACTGTGACAGCTAGCACTTTGCCTGCTGAATATCTCTCCCCAACCCATTTTTCTAGAATCGGAACCTGCCCATCCCCCACCCCAGGCACTAACCCGGCCATTTGACCTAGGCCTGGCCAACAGAAGTTCCCCATTTCTCTAGACACAGTGATGGGTTCAGTGCACATGTCCCAGGCAGGTCCAATCAGAATCTTTCTCAGAAATTAGGAAAGAGAAGCTCTCTTTCTAATGGACTTCCCAAGTAGGGAACATGTAAGCCCAGAGTTGACCACAGTCATCTTTCCTAGCTTTATGGCGGAATCCTATCCACAGTAACAAATAATGACATCAATACCCAGCAGGAAATAGAACCAAATACAGAAATGGAGTCCAGACAATGTTGTTTGAGCTCCTAGATCCACCTATCCCTGAACTCCTAGGTAGGAGAGCCAATGAATGCTCCTCTGACTTAAGCTAATTTGGGTTGGGTTTTTGTCAAGCTGGCTTACCTTTTAAGTCTTTGAAAGTCCCTGGAAAAATTCAAATTTCCATTAGGTGTATGCCTTTAGTCAGGTGAGAAGCACCTAAATGGGAACCCAAGAACCAATAGTTGCCTGGGCCCTGGGAACTAGGAGTGGAGAATGAGTTGGGCATTGAGAGAGGAAAAATAAACACTTCCTTCTCCATCGTTCTGCTGGGGACAGGTACTGAGGCCCATGTGCTTTTCCTGGGGAGTGTGGAGAGCAGGTCCAGTGGAATTGTAAGGCAGCCATTGCTACATCTGAATAGAAGACAGGGAGTCGTGGGGTGGGCTTACGCAAGAGTACACACTTGCTATGAAGCTTGTGTGCTTACTGTGCTTTCCAGATGGAAAGGCACTGTACCCGGGGCCAGTTACTGCTGGCATCACGAGGCTCTGCTGCCTGCTTTGTGGAGTGCCTGCCTGGGTGAGGATGGCAGTCCCAGGCACCGTGTCCATCCATGACAGACCTGTTTTCCTCCACCCCAGGCTCCCAGCATGGAACATCTCCTTTGAATACTTCTCAATCCTCTTGGCTCCTCTATGGGCACAGCTGGCTCAGAGGGCTCTGAGCAGCATCTTTCTATTCTGGGAAACTACAGCCACGAGCCCGTGTGAGCAAGTTTGCACCATCACGCTCTGAGACCAGAGTCCTGCCCTTTCTCCTCCTCTGTGCCTCAAGCTTCTGCATGTAGTGTGCCTGGCCCACTGAACCCTGCCTGGGGAGGGTGGGGTGCTGAGTGATGGAATGCTAGCCAGGGAGAGATGTGACTGAGCCCCAGCTCCCCAGCCTGCTTGCCAGCCAGCAGAATCATTATCTACATCCAAGAGTGAGCCAGGCTTCCCACACTAAATTAGCAAGAGCAAAGCAGATGTCTCCCTTCAGTGCAGCAAAGGATTATGTGGGATAGAGTCAGCTTATTTCCCCTTATGTTACAGATAAGGGCAAGTGTGGGGATCAGAGTAGCTGCCTTTCCTGGCCCAGGACCACACCAGGAGTGGGCAGACTAAGGTCAAAGCTGCACTCACCCCCAGCCTGGTTCTGCTCCTCCCTGGCTACCCCAGGCAAGGTTTCCTTCCCCATAAACTTCTGACTCTCATTTCGGTCTTGGAGCTCTAGTATTCATTTCTTATGGTCTCTGAAGAAGGAATGGAGGCCGTATTTTAGGTTTCATCTTCTTTTTTTTGGCCATTTTAGAAACTTCACATTCTTGCCCTGTCTGCTCCCTTCCCCCCTGAGCCCACTCACCTGTGGGAGAGCTCTGGTCTGAGACACTAAGCCCTCTTCTCTTCTCTAGATGTTCTCCCCTGCTGCGGTGCATACGAAGTTCCTCATCAGTAGCATAAGGGAGTTAATGCGGTTACATTGTTTGTGTCCCCTCCAAAATTCATGTTGAAACTTAATCCCCATTTAACAGTATTAAGAAGTGTGGCTTTTAGGAGATGATTAGGCCACAAGGGCTCCACTTCCCTCATGGATGGGATTAGTACCCTTATAAAGGGGATGGAGACAGTGAGTTTGAACCCTTTTTGTTCTTGCATCCCTTCCACCATGTGATGACACCGAGCGCAAGGCTCTATCTTGGAGGCAGAGACTGAACCTCCCTGTGCTTTGATTTTGGGCTTTCCAGCCAACATGGCTGTGAGAAATAAGTTTCTATTATTTATAAGTTACTCGGACTCAGGTATTTTGCTATAGCAGCACTAACAGACTGAGACAGAGTGGAGGGGCCAGGGTCCTTGCTGGCTTGTCATTCTGTGATCTCCAACCATCTTCAGCTTCTCAGCCTGAGTTCTGGCAGGTGAAACCTTCCCACCTGAGATGGCCAGGTTCACACCTCCCTCTCTGCAGCACTTACACTCACTGGAGGTGGCAGAGAATAATCGAGAAAGCATAACTTCCTACACTGCCTGCCTGGGTTTGAATTCTCGCTCTGGCACTTACTCTCTGTAAGTTTAGAAAGTTACTTTCAGTTTTCTCGTGTGTAAATTGGAGATCGTCACCAGATGGGGTGGCACACCTGTCGTCCCAGCTACTGATGGTGGGGAGAGGAACTGTGGGAAGGGGGTGAGGGTGAGGCAAGAAGGTTGTTTGAGCCCAGGAGTTCATGGCTGCTGCGCACTATGATCCTGTCTGTGAATATCCACTGCACTCTAGCCTGGGCAATAGAGCAAGACCCCATCTCTAAAATAAATAAATAAATGAATTTGATATCATAATCCTCCCTACTTCATAGGCCAGGTGTGCTAATTACATGAGTGCATTCGTGGAAAGCCCTGGGATGGCACCTTCTGCTGCAGAGTGCTTCATTCATGCTAGCCGTTATTCAGCAAACATTTTTGAATGCATATCAAAAGAAAAAACCCTACCCTTGCTTTAACTTGAGTTGGTCCTGACTTTGTGTGTAAACCTCCTTTTTGGGGTTGGCACCTGCCCCGTTGCCTCTTGCTTGGCTGAACGCCGATAGGACTCTATGGCTTTGGCTCTCTGGGGCTTTGTCAGGTTGTACCAAGAAACACCTCTGAGATGAAGGAGGTAGGAACCTAACCTGCGGTGTGGCAGAACTGGGTTTAAACTTCTGTTAAACCACTTATGAGATGTGCAGCCTCTGGATAATTCCTTATCCCTCCATATCTCAATTCTTCCTTCTGAAAGAAGTGGTCATCATGGGAACCCCCTCTTGATGGCTTATCGATCAGAGGAAATCACGAATGAGTGTTTCAAGAGCAGTGTCCAAAACGTGGTGGAAACTCAGCACGGCGTTGAGGGTGAAGGTCTGCAGCACATGCCCGATCCTGCTCCCTCCCCGCTCAAATGCCACCCCTCAAAGAGGTCTTTCCTGACATCCCCTCTAAAAATGGCCTTCCCAAGGCCCTTCCCAGCACTATTTTTCTTAATACCCCCAACACCAGCTGGCATTTTATATTTCATCCTTCCATTTGTTTATTGTCAAATTCTCCACTGCACTGACCCTCTCAGAGGGCAGGCCCTCTGCCTGAGTCTCGTTCTCAAAGCCTAAAGCGGTACCTGGCTCACGCAGACATATTCAATAAATGTTGCCACTTGAGAGCGTATTTTATATCCTAGTCATTTTTGGTTCCCTCATGGCATGTTTTATGGCAAGCGGCAAGGTTTTGAATCCAGCAGAACAGGATTTAAAACTTCCCTTTTCTACCTTAAGAAATGAACTCTGAGCTCCTGTTTGTCCTTTTGTAAAACAGAGAGAATAATATTTATACCACAGGGTTATCGTGAAGATTAACTGAGATGATGGTGTCTAGAACAATGACTGACACACAGAGGTAGCTCACGAAACCCTTGCTGAATTGATAAGTGCAGGAAGGAAAGAAGGAAGCAACTCCCCCTTATCTGAGCCGCCACCTCCCCCACCTTTCTTTCCTGGCTCACGTCCTCCTTCCTTCCCCTCCCTGAGGCTGGCACACTGGGGACCCTGCTGATCCTGCAGCCACAGGCATCTGTCTCTCTGAGTTCCTGCTGGCAGCAGCAATCTGGATCAGCATTAGAAGTTATTACCCTTTAAAGAAAGGGTCAGCCACTATTTTAGCTCAAGTGCCACAAATAGGAAACAAATTTTGCCAGAGGCACCAGAGCGGCTTGAAGGAACATTTTTCCAATTTTCACAAAGGCGTCACCAATACCCATTGGCACTTTGGCTTTATGTTTGGCTTTTCTATAAGGCCATTAATATTCACTTCCTGTATCTCTTTTTTCCTTTTTTCCAATCTATGCAAAGTCATTCTCCTTCTTCTTGCTTCTATTTTTTTTTTTTTTTTTTTTTTTTTTTGAGATGGAGTCTCGCTCTGTCACCAGGCTGGAGTGCAGTGGCACAATCTCTGATCACTGCAACCTCCACCTCCCTGGTTCAAACGATTCTCCTGCCTCAGCCTCCTGAGCAACTGGGACTATAGGCACACACCACCATGCCCAGCTAATTTTCTTTTTTGTATTTTAGTAGAGATGGGGTTTCACCATGTTGCCCAGGCTGGTCTCGAACTTCTGAGCTCAGGCAATCTGCCCACCTCGGCCTCCCAAAGTGCTAGGATTACAGGCATGAGCCACTATGCCCAGCCTCTCACTTCTGTTTTTATACCTCTCCTTTTTTTCGGCTTCTGTCCTTTTCTTCTTTCCTTAAGAAGCAAGCCTCCTCACGCTAGTCTCAGTGCCATGTATTACAACCTTCTGTCACTGGTCCCTCACTCCCAACCCCATCTTCCTTGCTCTGCAGGTGGACAGAATATGGTAAGATTTCAGTATCTGGACATCAGAGGAGGTAGAAGGCCCAACATTGTGAGGCCTACATCACTGGAGAAAATTGATCCTACTGGTCTCCATCCCTTTCTTTTCAAGCTGTCAGAGTGAAAGCACTGGGTTATCCCTGCCACACAATTTTCTCCATTATCCTGTTAATAAGTAGAAAGAACTACACAGTTCGAACAAATACAAAGACAATGTACTCTGTGGGGCTTCTGAAAGAAGGCATCAGTGTTGTTGGGTCTGGGCTAGTTTGATTTCATAGTCTTCTCAGTCCCGTCCAAGAGTCAATCTGAGACTTCTGTAAACCACACACAGGCAGCTCACAGAGCACAAGCTCTAATCTTGGTGTTCAACCAGGGATCTGCCACTCTCCCTAGGGTCAGTCACTCTACCCTTCATCATTCATATATAGCCTCTTGAGTTTACATTTTCTCTTCTGTCAGATGAGAATAATAATCTCTACTCAGCTCTGAACCCTTTAGAGCGTGTTCTGGGGACAAATGTGAGGCTGCAGGCTCTAGGCATTTGGAAAAAGGGTGGTGAGGAGCTTCAGAAAAAGTCTGTAAATGCATCCTGCTTTTTTCCCTGTTAACATGGGTAAGTGGAGGTCCAGATCCCATTTTTTTTTTTTTTTTTTTTTTTTTTTTGCAAATTTGAGGAAAGCCCAGATTCAGAGGAGCAAGTCCCATCTGAGATGGAGCATTTTCTCACTGGGAATAGCACAGTTGGAAGGTGTAAACTCAACAGCTCAAGTCAGATTTTGAATACACTTGGCCTCAAGGCAAGCTATTCCTTCCTGTATCAGCATCCCAGCTTCACACATCCCATCTGAGCTGAGCCAGGGCTGGATCTCAGAAGACACACGCTCCTGGGACCTTTGCTCAGTCTGAAGTCAGGGACCCAGCCTTTGTCAGAATGTGATACGGTGCTGGGTGCCTTGAAGTGACTGGAGTCTATGGTACTGTGAACCTGAATGTGTCAGCCACTTAGGAGTAATCCAGAGAAACTTTTGCTTACAGAGAACAAGCTGTGTGGCCCTGGATTTTAAAAAATGAAAAGTGTTTTAAATGACACAGATATTTAGGCTAAAGGGGAAAGTTAGAGGAAGATATATTAGGAGAATATATATATGCACATACACAAATGAATACATTATTATGAGCCAGGCATTGTGCTAAGCACTTTACATGCTAGATTTCATTTATTTAAATGCTTAAGAAGAAAAATGGAGGAAAAGAGTTGTCTAAGTCACTGAGAGCATACATTTATCCTGTACCACAGAATGAAGATGAATGAAAAGCACTGGTAAGAAAGTCGGTAAAAGGATCCTACACAGAGACCATTTTTAGTCTGGGCTACTAGCCAGAGGTATCTAGAAGAAAGGAAATAATGAACTTGTAGAATGTCAGAGCTGGAAAGAGCCTCAAAAATGCATCTTGTCTAACTACCGTCTGTTCCATCTTACAGATGAGGCTGCCGAGGTCCGAAGAAGGGAAGTGGCATACCCACCATGACACAGTTGGTCAGATCCAGTGCCCACTCCTCGGCCAGGGATCTTTCAGAAAAATCTAACAGGGTCCTCAATCTCCTACCAGCTAGATTTTTTTTTAAATGACTGTTCTTATGTTGCCCAAGCTGGTCTCAAACGCCTTGGCTCAAGCAATCCTCCTATCTCAGCCTTCCGAGTAGATGGGACTACAGGCACACAACCCTGCACCCATCAGCCAGATTTTTAAGTCACCATATTTCATGGACCAGAAAAGTCATCTCTCCTGGAGTGCTGTACATGTCTCTGCTATTCACTTGTTAACCTGTGAATGGGTAATCACCATGTGTTGCCATTGCCATGCATCACATAAAAAAGTCTCTTTTTGCTGATGCCCAGGCTTACCAATCCAGCACTAGAAGTGATGTGCCCTCCTTGGCTTCCTAATACATCTGCTCATGGAGCCAGCCAGCCAGCTTCATCCTGGATTATGGTCCCAATATCTTTATTGAGGTCTGGCCTCTAAATGCAAGAAAGCCAGGCTTGGCATCTGCCATTTGAACCTGTTTGTGTTTCTTGGGACCTTAGATTCACAGGACATTCAAGCTGATAGAGAACCCACGTGGTATGTGGCTCAACTCCACCAATTATAGAGCAGCAAGATGACTTGCCCAAAAGTGGCACAACTAGTTAAAAGCTGTGATGCCAGTGCCTCTGCTCACTTCCTATAGGAAAGTACTAGTGTTGATTATGGTCATGTACTAGTATAGATCACTAGTACCAATGGATACTGGGAAAGTGTCACTGCTGGGACCACAGTATGAGGAGAGAGGAGTGGCAGGAAACAGCAGCATCCATGCAGCCGGATGCTTGTGCACTGCACACCTGGTCAGGGAGGCTGCAGGAGCTCTGCTGCCTTGCATTTGCCCAGAGAAACACTTTACACTGTACAACTCATTTACATCTCATTTGACCTTTAGGAAGGACACAGAACAATAATTCTCAGCTCCACTTCCCAATGAGGTTGTACAGGCTCAAAGATAAATAATTGATATCAAATAACAATATGATTTAAATATAAGTTTAATATAAATAATAAATGATAATAATGTAGTATCAAATAATTGACTATGTTCACACAGCAAGTAAGTTATGGAGACTGAGGTCCCATATCTCTAGGGGTGCACTTCCTACACAATAATAGCCATGGTAATAAATGACACTTATTTAGCATTTACCAGGTGCCTCTCACTGTCATTCTAAGCTACACAAACATATATATATGTATATATGTATGTATACGTAACTTCTCATGCATTCTTCATAACAGCCTTTTTAACGTAGGTACCCATTTCATAGACAAGAATATCAAGAGGTTAAAACAAAGTTCAAACCAAAACCATATTCAAATAGCAATACTTTGTTCAGGGATTTCAGCTCGTGGAATCTGCCCAAGACTCAATGCTCTTGAATCACCAGTTGTAGGCAGAACTTTCCTTCCCTCACTGCCTTCCACCCAACCAAACACACACACTGTCTCTTCATTCCAAAAGGGAGCTAAACTAAAGCCCAGAAGTTCCATGAACTTTTTGTTCCTGGGTTGCCCAGGATCTCTCATTTTAAGCTTAATAATAGCAAGAGGAAACCTCTGAGTGCGGGCGGCAGCACTTGCTGGGCTGCACAGCCTGGGCGAGCATGCAGCAGCCAAGCACCCTGCATGTCCTGAGAGTGGGGAGGCGGCAGGCCGCTCCAAGAGCGCCTCCAGAGGCCGAGCGGGGAAGTGGCAGGGCCCAAGGCTGCTGCAGCATGGGCGAGATGGGGATGCACTTAAACAACAGTGATATTAAGAGAGTTTGACTCGAATCTGGAAAGCAATAAACTGAAATCTTTAAACCCATATACTGCCCCACAATCAAAAACCAAATTATCTGGTATCAAGAGCAACTGAGTATATAGTAAGTACAGGCAAGGAACGGGTGGGTGGTGGAGTGAAAAATCCAGGGTGGAAAGAACATGCCAGTCAACAGGTGGGAGAGAGAAAAAGCAGGATAAACAGAGGATTTGCAAGAATGCCCAGGAGAGAAAATGAGATATTTGAGTAGAGCCGAGCTGCAGGATGGGGGTGGGATCAGCGTTTGCTTCCTCAGCACAGCATGATCAGAGGGTGCTAGCCTCAGGGACGGCGGGCTCCATGTTCTGCTTCTCCAGGTCTGGGATTCTGTTACCGCAGGGAAGAGCTTTTTCAGGAAAGGCATGCTGGAGGGACATGTGTCCTGTGATCGGTGTCAAGAGTGTGGTGCCATCCCTAAGAAGAGGCTAGAAATCAAAATTATAGCTTCAAAAATTGAAAAAAAATTATTTTCATTTCTATTTCCAGGTCACTAAGTCCAATAATAGGATCATTCACTTCTCAATCATGCTCAACCCCAGGCATCTGCTCAGTTCATATGTTTGCAGAATGGAAGAAATATGCAACCTGAATATCTACTAAAACCATGACAGGTTCTTTCTTTCCTTTTTTTTTTTTTTTTTTTTTTTTGATGAAGTCTCGCTCTTGTTGCCCAGGCTAGAGTACAGTGGCACAACCTCCGCTCACTGCAACCTCCGCCTCCTGGATTCAAGTGATTCTCCTGCCTCAGCCTCCCGAGTAGCTGGGTCTAAAGATGCGCATCACCACGCCTGGCTAATTTTTGTATTTTTAGTAGAGATGGGGTTTCACCATGTTGGCCAGGATGGTCTCCATCTCTTGACCTCGTGATCCCTCCACCTCGGCCTCCCAAAATGCTGGGATTACAGGCATGAGCCACCGTGCCCAGATGCAGGTTCTTCCTTCTACTCCGAAAAGCTCACATTCCAAATTTGTCAGTAACTGTTTTCTTGTTTTATAGAATATCTCACACAGTAAGAAGCTCAGAGCTTCAGACAAGTGAGGAGATAACACTGCATATGTAATTCTGTCAGAATCCCAAGCCAAGAGTTTGTGATGCTGAGCTGAGAGAGCATAGGGCCTCTCAGTGTTACTGTGTGTGTATGTGTGTGTGTGTGTGTGTGTGTGTTGTGCATCTGTGCATGTAACCCATGGGCAACAGGGAATATGAAGTAGTCTACAGTAGACACTGGTGGGCCTGTCCCAAAGGTGTCACATGTGGTGTGCACATGTTCATCATCATCCCTGAACCAATCTGGAGAAGCAGGGTCCTGTGACTGTCTTAGTGAAGGCTCCCACCCGGGGCTTCACTCTATGTACAGGGAATAAATCAAGCTTAAGGTAATGAACTGCTGGGGGCAGGTAACAAATCTCAGGGAAAGACAGATCCCTGTGGGCTACATTTGGATGTGCAAAGCCACCAAAAGAATAATAAACAAGGAGGGACATTCACAAAGACACAGCCCTGAGAACAAGGAGAGTGGGGGCTGAGATGTACCAAGAGGGGATCCTGATGAAGGATTAAGCTCCTTGGGTAATTTTCTTCCATCAGCTAGGTGAAAAATGGCACTGAGCTGCAGCTCTAAGTTTTCCATTCTATGAGATAACTCCATCTGTGCTTCTTTTCTAGGGCTGTGGCAGCAAAGTACCACAAACTGGGTGGCTTAAAACAACAGAAATGTATTGTCTCATAGTTGTGGAGGCTGGAGGTCCAAACTCAAGTTGTCAGCAGGGCGGTGCTTCCTCTGCAACCTGTGGAGGGGATGCTCCCTCACCTCTCCCAGCCCCTAGTGGTTGCTGCCAATCCTTGGCATTTCCTGGCTTGCGGCTGCAGCACGTCAGTCCCTGCCTCTACTGCTCCATTGCCTCTCTTTCCCCCATGCCTGTCTATGTCCAAATTTCCCTTTCTCATTAAGACATTTTTCACTGGATTAGGGCCCAAACCTAATCCAGCGTGACTTCATCTTGACTTGACTACATCTCTAAAGATTTTATTTCCAAAAAAGGTGACAGTCACAGGTAATAAACATGTCTTTGAGGGGACACAATTCAACCCATCTCATCACCTGATTACCTTAGCCTTTTGGTAAACCTCACACGGCCTTGAGTTGTACTGTGAAGAGAAAGAGACAGAACCACAGACGAAGTGTAGCTTGCCTCCCACCCCTCTCCACTGTGGCGAGAGAGAGGGGTTCTATTTAAACCAGCTTGGGAGATGCTGTGAAGAGCAATAGCAACTGCCTCATGTACACCTTGTCTTCCCCAATATAATTTAGAGGGCAATGACCCTTAGAAGGGGTGTGTGTGTGTGTGTGTGTGTGTGTGTGTGTGTGTGTGTGTCCCATTTGCACTGGTCTTATTCCACATCCATCCCCAGAAAATCATAAACCTCTTGGGAACAGAACGGTGCCAGGCTCCCATGTGTATTCTCTATATTCCAAGCTGCTGCACTCAATAAATATTTGTAGAATTGAATGGAATGAACCTAAATTGAGTTGTGGGGAACAAATTATGCCAACACTCCTTTGGCCTTGGAAAGTAAAAAGAAGGGAATTTGTTAAGAGAAAGGCAAGGGCTGGGAAAGGAGAGAAAATGATTCCCCCGAAGTACTGATGAGGCCAGCCATGTTGATAGCTCTTCTTCTAGCATGTTATTAACTTTTCAAAGGTTCCACCTCTCTTTGTCCTCTCAATAAGGACATCTGTCCAGCTCCCTATGTTGTTTGAAATTATAAAAGTGTCACCTCCACTGAAGACCCTTCTGTTACCACATGACTGCTAGTGTCCCTCAGGCGCCCCCCGCAATGATGCTCTTGTCACTGTTAGTACCCGAAAAGTAACAGTGCTGCCACTAATGCCCGGCTCACACCTCTTCAGCATCACTGACTCCCACCAAGCACCAAGGCCACCACCACTACCACTGTCACCAGCTTTCTGCAGAAGCCAGCACCACTGCCCCAAGCCTGCAACTCCTGTTAGCAAAGCTGCTGCCAAATCAGCTTCCCCCAGCCCTGAGGCTCCTGCCATGCTGGGCTCTCCATGCTTCTTGGAGGACATAGAAATATTGCTTCAGGTATCCATAATGCCTGTCTGGCAGCCCCCTCACCCTAAGGCCCAGCACAGGACCATGGGGATGAAGGCATCCTGAGCAGAAGACCACACTAGTCTCTGGTCGCCCCTCCATGCTGCGATGGCCCACTGTCCTTGACCCAAGCACAGCTGCTGCATCCTTCCTCCAGTCAGATTTAGTCCTGACCCGGATCTCAGGCCCTGCAGACCTCTTTGTGGGACTTCCCAGCAAGCCTGAATCCTGCAGCAGACCCCAATAAAACCAAAGCCGGAAATCTAATACATCAAAGCTTAATTTTTGCCTAACATGTATTCTAGGTAAAAAAGCTAAGCCTAGCGGCAGGGTCCAAGAGCAAGCAGGACAAGGTTAGCCAGCAGCTGTAACAAGGATCAAGATTTGGGCAACGGAGAATCTCTGCCGCTCCATTTTCTTTTACCCATTTGGCCTTTCTAAGAACTCTGAATGTGTTTCCTGTAGTCATCATCCTCGCTTTGGAAAATTGATTAAGAGCAAGGGCCAGGGCCTTGATACAATCAGGAATAGCCCAAATTGTGTGGGACAAAGTGAAAACTGCAATGCAGGCAGCCTGCTGGCTTTGCCACAACCATACCCAAGGCTGAGTACAATCCATTTTATCAAGCTCTATACATTTACTTTTTTAAAAAATAAAGAAGCTCCAGTATCCAGTCCCTGCCCCACCTCCTCTTATGATATCAAAGTGTTCAAGGCCACAGCAGGCCCTTAGGTTTGGGCTGTCCTTGACTGGAGCTCTCTGGGGCTGATGCCTCCTGCTTTGAGGGACAAACCACGACATGACTGAAGGTCTCTATAGAGCTGTGAAGAGCTCTAAGGGTGCATCATAATCTTAACAATGGGTCAAACACAACCATCCCTCCCCATAGCCCAACTTGACTCAGGGGCCAATGCACAGGAAGGCCATGGGAGCTGGCTGGAGGACTCTCAGGTCCTCATTCTATACTCAGAAGAGGCACTTAATAGAATGAAGTCATGTGCACAACAGAGATAGGAATGGAAAGATTTTGAAATAAATATGTCTTTTAACAAAAAGGGAGATCTCACTCTGTGTCCACCCAGTGCTAAGTTCTGTGCCTAAGAGATGCAGAATGTGTAAGACACGGCCTCCTGTCTTCAAGAAGTGCTTTCTTCTTGAGGGCATTTAATGACCAACAGTGATCCGTGGAACACCAGAAAGAATAATTTAAAAATGGATGCATAGAAGAGCCCAGCATTCACCTTTCAGTTGTTTGTGTGTTTTAATAGACCTTATGTTTCAGATCAGTGCTAAGATTATGCAAAATTGAGCACAGGTACAGAGATTTCCCATATACCTCCTCTCCCCACACATGTGCAGCTTTCCCTGCTATCAATATACATCACCAGAGTGGTGCATTTGTTCCAGCTGATGAACCTACCTTGACTCATCACCATCACCCAGGGTCCATAGTTGACATTAGGGGTCCCTGCTGGTGTTGCACATTCTATTGGTTTGGGCAAGTGTGCAATGACATGCATCTACCATTATAGAATCATACAGAACAGTTTCACAGTGCTAAAAATTCTCTGTGCTCCACCTATTCATCCTACCTTTCCACTTTTATTTATAAGAGTTTGCTTCAATGAAAACAACAACAACAACTGGGAAGTAGCTTTTCCTGTTCTTGATTCATTCTGAACAACTCCTTGGGGAATGGGCTATGGAGAGTTGGCCCCAGGAAACTGGATGCTGTTAATGCCGATGTAAAGTAAAAAGATCGGAGAGTCGGGTTTCACCTCATTTGAAGGTTTTAGCTGGTGAGAACCCTACTTAAGTAGGTACCTTCCTGTTGTGGGTTGAATCATGTCCCACAGAAAGACAAGTCCTACCCCCGGCTACCTGTGAATGCAATCTTATTTCGAAGTAGGGTCTTTGCAGATATAATCAAGCTAAGAGGAGGTCGTTCTAGATGAGAGTGGTTCCTGATCCAATGACTAGTGACCTTGTAAGAAAAGGGAAATTTGGACACAGAGACACACAGGCAGAGTGCCATGTGATGACAGAGGGAGAGCCTGGAGTGATAAACTTGCAAGCCAAGGAACACCAAAGATTGCTGCCAGGAGCCAGGCAGAGGCAAGGGAGCCCTTCCTCTAGTGCCTTCAGAGGGAGCGTGGCCCTGTCAAAACCTTGATTTTGGACCTCTGGTCATCATAACTGTGAGATGACAAAATTTCCATCATTTTAAGCCATCCTTGTCATGGCAGCCCAGGACATTCATACGCTTCCCAACCTCTACTTCCCTGTCCCTGCCCCTCAACTCCACACACATCCCCAAAGCTGGTGACGCTTCTGCTGTTTTAAAGGAGAGACTTGGAACTGCTTCCTGCCTGGCCAAGATTTCCTCACTCCTCACACAGGGCCCTTGATCCTGGAGCAGTCTCCTGTGGCAGAGAAACATGAAGATGGTCAAAGCAGCCAGAAGAGACACCTCCAGGGTGCCTGAGGAGCAAACAACTGAGACAACAGTGAGTGAAGATGCCACAAAAAACATACTGCTGCTAACCTGACACAGAGGAAAGAGACTCTTGAGAGAACAGCATTTTATTTGTTCCAAGCTGGGACAGCCCCCAGGTAGGCCTCCCAGGACCATTTTGCTTCCTCTGAGGCTAGGAGAGCCCCTGGTGAGGGGAAGTAGCACCCTTCTCCATGCCAGGGCAGACAGCCTTGGAAGGTGGATGTCACTTACAGGGAGAACTCTCAGGTGCCTCCTCAGCTCCCACTCCCATCCCACATTGGCAGTTGAGGCCTCTCAGCACCCCCTTGTGAGTCTAGCCACACCCTTTCATAAAAGCACAGGCTCAGTTGAAATTAAAGAGATCCTCAGAGCACAAAAAAACTCAGCCAGTGAAAACCCAGCCACCTGCACAACTGATAGGGCCCAGAGGCTGGGTTTCATTGTCTATGTGGAATTTATTTGCATTGCTATTCCCCTCCAAACTAATTGGCATACTCATAAATACCAGCCTATTCCCTAACTCACTAAGTGAGAATAAGAAGTCAAGGGACTCTGCATCCAATGCAAGCTCTCCTAAGACAGAGCTGCCTTCCCCTCTTCACTACTCGCAGTGCCTCACACCAGGGGAGCTCAGCAATGCTGCCAATTGGCAGGTTTGGTGAATTGAATTATGGGGAAGCACAAAGTCAACACATCCAAGGAGGTATTGCACAGAGCCAGGGTGTTTATTTACCTCCCTGGTGCCAAGAGATCTGTATCATATTTAGAAAGCCATTTTGGCAGAATAACAGTGAAAAGAAAAGAATTCACTGAGAAATCAATTAGTCCAACACCTTCATTTTGCAGCCCAGAGAAGTGACATAATTTGCTAAAGCCATACAACCACCTACAGAAAGACTGGGACTTGAACCTAGTTTCCTTGACTCCTAATCCAGTGCTCTTTCTGGAACTGAAAGAGAGAAAGGGAAACAATGTGTACTTTGATGAACCAAGGACAAGAAGCAATAGGGATACTCAGGCCCAGGAGGACACTGAGAAACTGGCACTCAATTTGCCAACTTGATAGCCCTGGCCAAGAGCCCCGTTTTTACCCTTACTAGGTCATCCCCTAGTCACCAAGCCAAATGGGGGCATTGCCTATATTCTTGTTGCCTGAGAAAGTGACTCTTAGGGGGTTAATATAGTTGTCCAAGCCACATTAAATCCAGAAAGTACTGTTATCTGCTCCTTGGTGTTATGATGACCAAAAAGGAAAACTCTAAATTTTGGGCTTTTTTTTGGCTATCTAGGCATTCAGGGCCCTCTACAATCTGATTCCAATCTCCCTATTCAATCTTGCCTCTCTGGGAGGCGTAGATGTGTAAATTGTTTTACTGTCCAGCTTTCATCCCTCTTCTTATATTCATTTAAAGTAATGCTAGCTAGTAACAGGTAAATCTCAAAATTATTAATAAGCATGTTTCTTTTTTCACCTAACAGACCAGACAGGCTGAATTGCATCTCCTCCAGGATGTAATTCAGAGATCTAAGCTCCTCTATCTTGCAGAGAAGCACCTTCAACATGTGGCTCTCAAGAACATATTGGGTAATCAACTGCATTGCAGCCGGCCAGAGGGGAAAGAAGCATGGAAGAGCAAACCTGGGAATTTGCATGGGAGTGATGCATGGAATATGGCTTCATTTCCACTCATATTCATTGGTTAGAACTCAGTCACATGTCTACACCCAAATACATGGGAGGCTGGGACATACAGTCTAGTTCTGTGCCTAGGAAGCAGAAGGAGCTTTCTTAATTAACTGGTAGTTTCTGCTACATGCCCCAAATTACTTATGTGTACTTAATCTTTTCCTTATTTCGTGGAATTGACAGAAGGATGATTTTTAGTTCTCCCTCTCATTGGCCACCTCCCACTACGGAATCCAAGGGATCCAGCAACTTCCTCTACAACATGCACAGCCCAGGACCAAATATGTGACTTAAGCTCAGCCAATCACTTATTTTCTATCAGGACATTGAATCTTGAAACAAAGGCATAAAACGTGCAACAAAAGACAGAGCGCTTGGAGGTCATTCTGATTACACAATGGTGGTGGTGATAATGATGGTTATGGTGGTGGTGATGGTGATGGTGATGGTGATGGTGGTGGTGATGGTGGTGATGATGGTGATGATGGTGGTGGCGGTGGTGATGGTGGCAATGGTGATGATGTTGATGGTGATGGTAGTGATGGTGGTAGTGGTGGTGATGGTGGCAATGGTGATGATGTTGATGGTGATGGTGGTGATGGCAGTAGTGGTGGTGATGGTGATACTGGTGATGGCAGTAGTGCTGGTGATGGTCATGGTGGTGGTGATGGTGATGATGGTGGTGGTGCTGGTGATGGTGGTGATGGTGATGACGATGGTGGAAATGATGGTGGTGATGGTGGTGATGTGGTAGTGATGGTGATAGTAGTGTTAGTAGTGATGATGGTGGTGGCAGTGGAGATGGTGGTGACCTCTAGTGAACACTGAGATGTACAATGCATAAGCAGAGCCCAGGTTTGTGCCTTTACTTCTGTTTTCCACACCCACTCCACTTATCCTTCTTGCCATGGTGCCATGTGGTTACTTCCAGCATCTAAATATCACCACCTTGTTTTGCAGTAGAAAGAAAGTCTGAGAATGACTGTGCTGGGCAGAAAGAGCTATCCCTTGGAAATCACATAATACTCGCACCACCTGTTGCCACCAATGACTGAAGAAATTCAGAAGATCTCACCTTTATTATAATCCCTTTATTTTCAAATGAGAGGAAAGTAAGTGGCAAAAATTTAAAGACTTCAAACCCAGTAAGTAGTGGGTGGAACAAATATCTTGACTACCCACTGCAGTTACCCACTCCCCTATTTCCACCTCCCTTTGCTTACAGAAGACTGTCACAATTGGCAGCCTACCCAGTGGCTGGAAGCAATTTAGTGTGAACTTGTTAATCTTAGCATTTAAAGGCAGCATCCTAGTGGCACTCCTCCCCTCAGTCTCCACAGGCTACTCCACTGTCCTCTCCTCTCCAGAGACCTGGGGTTGATGGGCTGCAGTGTTCAAGTCAAGGGAATGTTTTGGAGAGCAAGGCCTTTTAAGAGTCTTTCTACTTGGAATGGAGCTGTCTGCCCGTGTTAACTGCCTAGAGTGTGATAGGCATTAGAGATGCCAAAATGAAGAAATTCCAGTCCACACTCCATCTCTGAAGTGTATACTTAGATCAAAGTGAAGGCAATGGGTCTGAGGCAGATCGCTCCTCCCTGGAGAGGTAAAGCTGCCCTTCTGGCTGAGGAAATCTGAAGCAAGAGCATCACAGAGGGTAAAGTGGAAGCTATTACAGAATGATACGGTTTGGATTTGTGTCCCCACCCAAATCTCATGTCGAATTGGAGGAGGAGCCTGGTGGGAGGTGACTGAGTAATGGGGGTGGATTTCCCCCTTGCTGTTCTTCTGATAGTGTGTGAGCTCTCATGAGATCTGATGGTTTCAAAGTGTGTGGCACTTGCCCCTTCTCTCTCTCTCCTGCCACCACATGAAGAAGGTGCTTGTTTCCTCTTCGCCTTCTGCTAAGATTGTAAGTTTCCTGAGGCCTCCCAAGTCATGTCAATTAAACCTCTTTTCTTCGTAAACTACCCAGTTTCAGATAGTTCTATATAGCAGTGTGAGAATGGACTAATGCCTAGATACTATTTAGTCCAGAAGTTTTCAAACTTTTAAAACTGAGAAACCCTGCTTTCAAGTGAAATTCCATGTGGAATCCCAATACGTAATAGATAAAAGTAGAGTGCTCTATTTGAAGTAGGAATAGAAATTCTAGAGCTCTGGCTGCCTGGCTCTCACTCCACCCTCTTGATGGGCTCACAGGCACTCAGAGTTCCAGGAATGCCAATTTGAAAACCACTGATCTTGCCTGGGCATGTGGCTTACGCCTATAATCCCAGCACTTTGGGAGGCCAAAGCAGGTGGATTGCTTGAGCCCAGGAGTACAAGACCAGCCTGGGTAACACAGCGAAACCCCATCTCTACTAAAAATACAAAAATTAGTTGGGCGTGGTGGCCCACACCTGTGGTACCAGCTACTCTGGAGGCTGAGGTAGGAGAATTGTTTGAATTGGGAGGTGGAGGTTGCAGGGATCCAGGCAATGCCACTGCCTGGGGGGACAGAATGAGACTCCATTTCAAAGAAAAAAAAAAGAAGAAAACCACAGGTGTCGTCTAGCTGGTTGCTTATTTTACAGATGAGGGATGTGATACTAGGCATTTTAGCCACATTAGTGACTGGAACCCATGTCTCCTGATCTTCATTTCTATTCTCTTTCGACCAAGTTTGCCATTTTCTGACTCAGTTTCTTCATCTTTAAAATGGGATAGACCCATCATATCTGCTTCACCTACCAGGGGGCTCCCTGAGGATCAAGGGGGTGTAAAACCACAATGAAAAGCCTAGCCAGATGCAGTGGCTCATGCCTATAATCCCAGCACTCTGAGAGGCTGAATGGGGGGAATCACTTAGAGCCAAGGAGTCTGAGACCAGCCTGGGGAATATAGTGAGGCCCTGTCTCTACAAAAAAGATTAAAAATTAGCTGTGATTGGTGGTGCACAACTGTGGTCCCAGCTACTGAGGGGGCTGAGGTGGGAGAATCACTTGAGTGCAAGAGGTCAAAGATGCAATGGGCTATAATTGTGCTACTGAACTCCAGCCTGGGCAACAGAGTAAGACCTTGTCTCAAAAACAAAAAGAAAAACACAGTGAAAAGCCTAAATCTACTGTTATTGCTTCTCTAGAGTAAGGAAATTGTACCCAATGATGCTTCCGCAACATTCCTTGTTCCCGTTGAAACTATTCCTTCTTCATCTCCAGGTGAGCAGAAGGAAGCCAAGGATCTGGGCTTAGAAACCAATGGGAGGCACCCCATAAACAGGGTCTGCAACCCCAAGTACAGAGGGCAGGGGAGGGCTGCAGCAGTGTGCCTTGAAGGAGGCATAGCATCTGAGAAGTGCCCTTCCCTCTGTCAGAATGTCTCCTTGCTATTTAAAAGGAGCTTTAGGTTTCTCAGGAAAGTCTCAGAAGCCCCATTTTCTTAGTGTTTTTGCTGTGAGGAGCTACTCTAAGTACCTCAGGGCTGCCTGCTTAGAGCCCAGCTCCTTCATGAAGCTTTATCTTTATATCCCATTGTTTGCCTCCTGGGGAAGAAGAGCAGTTTCTTGCCTAGGGCTTCAATTAACACAGGGTAGGATCAGCAGCCCTGCACCTTTTCTTGAGGGTGAGGGTAAGGCACCTTGCAGGGACTCCTTGCAATGGAGGAAAGATGAGCTCAGAATGCTGCGGCTTAATTCTCAGGGCTGGGAATGGGCAGAGAAATAAAAGCAGATTCCTCATACTTTCGCTTGTCTGGAGATAAGGGGGCATCTAGGATGATCCAGGCACTTTACTTGTACACCCTCACCTCCAGCTCCAAAGCCTCCCAAGCCTGAGAGGGGCAGGGAGGGCATCTGCAGGGGATGGGACTAGATGTAGTCAAACCTTTCCCATTGCCCCAGAAGCCCGTACCACGTGACCCACTGTACTCAGGCACAGAACCTTCCCCAGGCACATTCTCGGATCCCGCAGATTCTGGTAGGAATCACGCAGCAAGAATATTATTAGCTCCACTGACAGATGAGCAAACAGATGCCCACCAAGGATAGGGGTTTGGCCTGCATCATGTGTGGGGACTTCAGCAGACATATGCTAGCCGGGGCTTCTACACCCCAATTTAGGACTGTTAATCGTCTGACTGAACACTGTTCCATCCTAACTCTGTGGGAGCTGTGGATGTGCTCATCTGAGATGACAAAAGGTGAGAAACCAAACATGGGGCAAGAGACCTGGAGGGGAGTCCCAGGTTTTCCAAGGCCCTAAGCTAGTTTTCCCACACCAGCCACACTCAGCATGTTTTATTTGAGTCACAGTGAATCAGACAAGTGTCAGATCCAACAGATCCAGACTGAGGTGGTATCTGAGTGCCTTAACTTTAGACTTTCCTGAAACTGTGAAGAGGCAGCACCCAAATGGAAGAAGCTATACAAGATGAGTGTGTTTACACCGCAGCAAAAGGGATTTAATTTAGATTGCAGGAGGAATTCCACAACATCAGGTACGCTGTTTCAAACGGTTTGAAGAAATGATATCTAACTCTCAAAGGCCTGATGATTTCTCTCAATTCATTCATTCTTTTTTTCTTTTTTTTTCTTTTCTTTTCTCTCTCTCTCTTTCTGTCTCTCTCTCTCTCTCTTTTTTAGACAGGGTCTCACTCTGTCTCCCAAGTGGAGTACAGTGGTACAATTATAGCTTACTGTAGCCTTGATCCGCCAAACTCAAGTGATCCTTCCACCTCAGCCTCCCGAGTAGCTGGGAATATGAGCACATGACACCACACTTGGCTAATTAAAAAAAAAAAAAAGTTTAGTAGAGATGTGGTCGCACGATATTGCCCAGGCCGTTCACAAACTCCTGAGCTCAAATGATCCTCCTGCCTCGGCCTCCTCCTAAAGTGCTGAGATTACAGGTGTGAGCCGCCACTCCCAGCCTCGAATATTTCTTTAATCTGTCCTCCTCTCTCCTAGGTTGGGGGAATTCCTCTTTCACTTAGACAGCAGAGTGAGTCCCCTAACTGCCTCTCATCTTGCTTCCTTCTAAGCTGTCCTCCACATGGGAGATAGAGGCAGCTGTGAAACCAAGCCTGACCACACCACTCTCCTCCCCAGATCATGACTAAGATGTTTGCCATGGGGTCCTACACTTTTGCCTTCCAGCAACACCAGTCTAGTCTCCTGCCCTATCCCATGCTGTTTTCAGCTCTGTGGCTTTGCATATCCTATTCCCTCTGCTTTGAAGCCCTTCTCTCCTACCTTGCTTCATCCTCTTCTTTACCTGGCAACTCTTACTTATCCTTCAAGACTCAGTGCAGGTGTTTCCACCTCTAGAAAGCCCATCCTGGCCACAGTGGGTTTGATGCCTCCCCTTCAGCTTCACTTGGCACCTGGATACACCTTCACCATTGCCCACGTCATCCACATCCTCACTGTCTGGATCTGTCCCCTGATGTGGCAGTGTTCTTTGAGGGAAGTGAGCCACATTCAACTCATCTTTGATACACAGGGTATGGCCTGAGAGGGGTTCAGTAAGTCTTGGTGGAACTCTTTGGAACTGAACTCCCTTAGTGTAGGGCAGCCCAGGACCACAGGATGAACTGAGCCCTCCTGGGGCTCCAGTCCCAGAGTTCTGTATGATCATGTGCTGTGTGTGAGGCTCCGTCCTATAGGTCTTTAGGTCCAAAAGGGAGCCTTCAAACATCCTCAAGGAATTCCTGAAGCAATGGAAAAAAAATATCTTATTAAGAACTATTAATAATGATGTGATTAAAAGAAATAAATCTTTCTGAGGGTAAAAGTGATGCATTTTGCTGGGAGGAGGAGGATATGAGATTGTTCACTCACTAGAACATTGAGAGAAGAAGTAAATCCATTCATTTATATTTGAAACAACTATTAGCCCTTTGATTTGGCTCTTCCCTTGGTCAGGTGAGCTTGCTGTGTCTGAAAGATCACCAAGCACATGCAGGGCTCAGTTTTCCCAGTAGCACCCCTGGGTCTCCAATGTGGCCAGGGATTTTCTAGTGGGGATTTTTACTGAGGTTCTGAGGCTGTGGAGCCTGCACGTGAAGGGGTGGGGTGGGAAGAGGTTGAATTTAAAGCCACAAATTAGATATCTTGACTTTGTTTTCCGATCAAGATGTAAAAAGCCCTTGTTTTGCACCTGCTTGTAGCATGGCTGATTTCACTGGGAGAGAATACTCGATAGCAGGGACTCCAGTCGGTTGGCCTCTGCTCTTGCTTCTGCTCTGTGAGCTCACTGGCTTCTTTGTCCATGTCACGATCTGGCCACCAGTGCAAATGATCCAATCACTTCCCCTCCTCCAGAGCAATAGCCACAAGAAAGGAGCCCCCAGGGTCACGTTTGAGAGGGTCCTCTCTGCCTCAACCACACTGGGGCTCACTCTCCTCAAGAGCTTGGACATATCTTTAGTGTAAAATATCGTGGTTTGGTTTTGCCTTTGTAAAAAGGCAGAGAACTAAAATTAGCAGCCTGTCTGGAACACATTCCCCAGGGTGTCTCTACCCTTTAGAGAGAATGCAAGAGAAATGCCTCCCTAAGCAAGAGCAATCCACCCACAGGGGTGTGGGGACCAGACTTCATACCTCCCTTTCTCCGACAGAAGCTGTCTGCTGGCACAGGACTTCAACAGAGAAAACAGCAACTGCATCCTTGCCACTCCCATGCTCAAGATCCGGCAGTGAGTTCCTGTTGCCTTTAAAACTCAACCTACTTAGAAGGACCTGCAAGTGCCTCTAGAATCTGACCTCTATTGACGAACATTCATTTAATAAATAGTGACTGACTACCTGCCCTTGTAGCAGCCTGATACCAGACCCTGTGATGCAGAGGCGAAACCACAGTCTTTTCCTTCAGGGAGTGCACAGTGTGGTGGGTATGATGGTCATTTTTGTGTGTCAGCTTGGCTTAGCTATAGCTACATTATTTAATGAAACACTAATCTAAGTGTGGCTGTGAAGGTACATTGTAGATTGAAATCCATAATTAGTTCACTTTAAGTGAGGGAGATTATCCTAGATAATCTGGGTGGGCCTGAATGGGTTGGAAGTCCTCCAGAGCAGAGGTGGGGCTTCCTGAAAAAGAATAGATCCTACTTGTGGACAGCAGTTCCTACACATATCAAAGAGTTCCAGCCTTCCCTTCCTGATCACCTGCCTTACAGATTTCAGACAAGCTAACCAGTCCCCACAATTATATAAGCCAGCTACTTACGATAAAGTGCTTCATGCATATCTCCTACTGCTTCTGTTTCCCTGCTTAAGTCTGACTGACACAGTGATCAGGCCATCAGAATACATAACCTGCCACTACCAGTTTGTGATCTTGGGCCACATACACCGTGGACTAAGTGCCTTTTCTATGCCAAGCACTGTACTGACATTACCCCATGTATTAGCTTAGTTATTCTTCCCAATTATAGGCTATTTAGAGATTACTGAGGAGAAAACTGAGGCTCAGAAACATTAAATAATTTACCTGATGTCAGGCAACTAGGAAGTTGCAGAGTTGGGATTCAAACTAATTCTGCCTAACCCCTACACTTGTTATTTTTCCACTACACCTCACAGCCTGGTGACCTTTTATTTCACTTAAGTGGTGACTTCTTATTTCACTTAACTGAGTGTTAGTTTCCTTGTTTGTGAAAAGAGGATGACCCCTCAAGTTCATTCAACTATGAGGGGATCACTATGCTATCTCAAGTTCCTCCAACTATGAGATAGCAAAGTGGTAAGGTTTATATTACTATGATAGCTGGGAGCCAGATTTCTCTTCAGAAGAGAGCAATCTGTTGAAACTATACTTTGAGGCCAGGCACAGTAGATTACACCTGTAATCCTGGCACTTATGGAGCCTGAGATTGTCAGATCACTTGAGCCCAGAAGTTTGAGACCAGCCACGGCAACATGGTGAAACCCCATCTCTACAAAAAATACAAAACATTAACTGGGCAGGGTGGCACATGCCTGCAGTCCCAGCTACTTACTCAGGAGGATGAGGTGAGAGGATTTTCTGAGCCTAGGAGGTCGAGTCTGCAGTGAGCCATGATAGCAGCACCACCATTGCACTTCAGCCTTGGAGACAAAATGAGACCCTGTCTTGAAGAAGAAGAATAAGAAGAGGAGGAGGAGGAGGAGGAGCATGAGGAGGAGGAGCATGAGGAGGAGGAGGAGAAGGAGAAGGAGAAGGAGAGAGGAGGAGGAGGAGGAGGAGGAGGAGGAGGAGGAGGAGGAGAGAAGAAGAAGAAGAGAAGAAGAAGAAGAAGAAGAAAAGAAGAAGAAGAAGAAAGAAGAAGAAGCAGAAGAGAAGAAGAGAAGCAGAAGAGGAGGAGGAAGAGAAGAAAAAAGAGGAGGTGGAGGAGGAGGGGGAGGAAAAAGAAAATATACTTTGATAACTGCTTATAGTAAGAAAGAGTCCTTTTTCCTTTTGTCCTGAAAACTGAGAATCAAACAACACCAGGCTGCTGAGGAAGGGGAGGCTACTCTGCAAAACAGAAGTGGGGAATTGGAGGCCTCAGAGACTGGGAGTGAGCAGTAGAGTGCAGAAGGAGAGGGAGAAGGAGGCAGCCACAGGATGGCATAAGTCCGTGTCCCTGATGGCAGCCTTCCCAGGATCCTCAGTACAATCCACTGAAAACACAGCACTTAGTAAGAGTAATTTTTTTGGTTGGGGGGAGACCTTTAAAAGATTTGAGTTTCTCCTTGTGATCAGCTTAGAGAGGATATAGGGATGCCATTCAACAAAGCTGGAATCCAAGAGGCAAAGGAAGCCAGGACAATGTAAACTCCTTCTTGCCAAAAGTCTAGCCATCAGCTGTTTCAGAGATTAGTAAAATTCTTGGGAAAGCCTTCGAACTTTCATAGTCTGTGAAACTGGGGGTTTATTCAAAGTAATTTCATCCAGATTTCAAAAGATATGGAAGCCCCAAACCAACAGCTGGGTTTCACAAGTGACACGTGATCATTCCAAGGGGGAACTACATCCTTCATGCCAGAGCCAGCTCTCACCTGGGCACTTGTCTGGGGATAGCATCTGCTCATGTATGAAACTCATGATCTCTTACAGAATGCATTTTGTCTCGGAGGGTGTGTGTAATCTTCTTAGGTAGGCTGAATATTCCTTGATGCTTTTACATAACAGTGAGACTTCCTGCTCCTTGGTGGACCCCATAATTTCCAACTTAAGCCTGGTGCATGCGCATATGGGAATCCTGTACCTCTTGGTTGACCTCTTTCCTTAGTCCCTTAAAAGGATTAGAATCAGGCCAGGATTGGTGCTCATGCCTGTAATCCCAGCACTTTGGGAGGCCAAGGGGGTGGATCATGAGGTCAGGAGTTAGAGACCAGCCTGGCCAAGATGGTGAAACCCTGTCTCTACTAAAAATACAAAAATTAGCCAGACGTGGTAGCAGGCACCTGTAATCCCAGCTACTCGGGAGGCTGAGGCAGAAGAATCGCTTGAACCTGGGAGGTGGAGGTTGCAGTGAGCCGAGATAGCACCACTGCACTCTAGCCTGGGTGACAAAGCAAGACTCTGTCTCAAAAAAAAAAAAAAAAAAAAAAAAAAAGAGAGAGAGAGAGGAGGATTAGAGTCAATGGCAATGGCTAAAGAGGGGTGTCCTTCCGGGGCACCTGAATCCAGAAAGCCCACACCTGAGACTGTGGCCCCACCTCAGCAGCTAGAGAAGACACACCAGGACTGTGCCAGGACTAGATACCCTACTATTGTGGGCCCTACAGAAAATGCTTGCCCACTCTTGGGAAGTCAGCCAAGGCACTTGGGCAAACCTTTGACATGAGGAGCTGGGACTTTGTCAGTCCTGCAGCTGAAAGGATCCTTGTCCATCCCCAAATGGCACAGTTGAACAAATCTAGCATCAGAAGGAAGTTACCTCAAGTGGTATCTATGGGATCACCCTTCAATACTTCAAGAGAAATGAAAGTTCCCCCGTCTTTCAAGTGCCCTGGGAGGACTATAGTAAAAAATAATTTAATTGTACATTTTAAAATAACTAAAAGAGTATAATTGGGCCTCACCCTGGTGCTAACACCACCACCAGAATGACCTTGCACACAGTCACCAGTGGGGGCCCCTTGGCCCCTTGAGCCACGCTACCTCTGCCACTGCTGCAAATGCCCACACAGAGGCTGACATTCTAGCACCTGCTAGCACCCTGCCATAGCCAATGAGCATGCATCCTGCTGTGGCGCCACTGCTGTTGCTGCTGGTACATGCAAATGAGAGCAGATCCCACTGCCAATGCCCCACAAAATACTTTGGCTGGCACCACCCATCAGATTGTTGTGACCAGTGGTCCAGGAGCACCTCGGCCCCAACAGTGCAGTGGGTTCTTAACCTTGAGGAGCCAGATAACAAAGTCAGAGCCCGATACTGGTCTCCCAGAGTTAGAGCACAAAGTCAAACACACTCCAGGAGTTGGAAGCTGGGCCTTGGCCCCACAAAGTCTTCCAGAAATGAAGTCAGTTGACTGAATCCACCTTATACCACAACCAAAACCTCAAGGTCATCAAATAGGACAAAAATTAAAAAAAAAAAAACTCATTCAAATAACAGAACTTTAATGATTGAAGGAACATCAGCCCACAAAGATGAGAAAGAACAAGTTTAAGATCTCTGACAACTGAAAAAGCCAGAGTGCATTCTTCCCTCCAAATAACCACAATATCTCTCCAGCAAGGGTTCTAAACCAGGCTGAGATGGCTAAAATGACAGAAATAGAATTCAGAATGTGGACAGGAATGAAGATTATCAAGATACAGAAGTATGTTGAAACCCAATCCAAAGAAGCTAAGAATCATAATAAAACAATACAGAAGCTGACAGAGAAAATAACCAGTATAGAAAAGAACATAACTGACATGAAAGAGGTGAAAATCACACTGCAAGAATTTCATAATGCAATCACAAGTATTAATATCAGAATAGATCAAACCAAGGAAACAATCTTAGAGCTTGAAGTCTGGCTTTCTGAAATAAGACAATCAGACAAGAACAGAGAAAAATGAATGAAAAGGAATAAACAAAACCACCAAGAAAGATGGGATCATGTAAAGAGACCAAATGTATGACCCATTGGTGCCCCTGGAAAAGATGGGAAGAATGGTAGCAACTTGAAAAACATATCTCGAAGATGGCCGAATAGGAACAGCTCCGGTCTATAGCTCCCAGCCTGAGTGGCACAGAAGATGGGTGATTTCTGCATTTCTGTTTGAGGTAGCGGGTTCATCTCACTAGGGAGCGCCAAACAGTGGGTGCAGGATAGTCGGTGCAGCACACTGGGCGCAAGCCAAAGCAGGGCGAGGCATTGCCTCACTCGGGAAGCACAAGGGGTCAGGGAGTTCCCTTTCCTAGTCAAAGAAAGGGGTAACAGATGGCACCTGGAAAATCGGGTCAGTCCCACCCTAATACTGTGCTTTTCCAACGGGCTTGGAAAACGGCACACCAGGAGACTGGGTCCCGCACCTGGCTCAGAGGGTCCTATGCCCACGGAAACTTGCTGATTGCTAGCACAGCAGTCTGAGATCAAACTGCAAGGTGGCAGCGAGGCTGGGGGCGGGGCGCCCGCCATTGCCCAGGCTTGCTTACGTAAACAAAGCAGCCAGGAAGCTTGAACTGGGTGGAGCCCACCACAGCTCAAGGAGGCCTGCCTGCCTCTGTAGGCTCCACCTCTGGGGGCAGGGCACAGACAAACAAAAATTCAGCAGGAACCTCCGCAGACTTAAATGTCCCTGTCTGACAGCTTTGAAGAGAGTAGTGGTTCTCCAACCACGCAGCTGGAGATCTGAGAACGGACAGACGGCCTCCTAAAGTGGGTCCCTGACCCCCGAGCAGCCTAACTGGGAGGCACCCCCCAGTAGGGACAGACTGACACCTCACTCGGCCAGGTACTCCCCTGAGACAAAACTTCCAGAGCAACTATCAGAGACCTGAATTTGTGGTCTCACGAAAATCCACTGTTCTGCAGCCACCACTGCTGACACTCAGCCAAACAGGGTCTGGAGTGGACCTCTAGCAAGCTCCAACAGACCCGCAGCTGAGGGTCCTGTCTGGTAGAAGGAAAACTAACAAACAGAAAGGACATCCACACCAAAAACCCATCTGTACATCACCATCATCAAAGACCAAAAGTAGATAAAACCACAAAGATGGAGAAAAAAACAGAGCAGAAAAACTGGAAACTAAAAAGCAGAGCACCTCTCCTCCTCCAAAGGAACACAGTTCCTCACCAGCAATGGAACAAAGCTGGATGGAGAATGACTTTGACGAGTTGAGAGAAGAAGGCTTCAGACGATCAAACTACTCCAAGCTATGGGAGGAAATTCAAAACAATAGCAAAGAAGTTAAAAACTTTGAAAAAAAATTAGAGGAATGGATAACTAGAATAACCAATGGAGAGAAGAGCTTAACGGAGCTGATGGAGCTGAAAGCCAAGTTTCGAGAACTAGGTGAAGATTGCAGAAGCCTCAGGAGCCGATGCGATCAACTGGAAGAAAGGGTATCAGTGATGGAAGATGAAATGAATGAAATGAAGCGAGAAGGGAAGTTTAGAGAAAAAAGAATAAAAAGAAACAAACAAAGCCTCTAAGACATTTGGGACTATGTAAAAAAGACCAAACCTAGGTCTGATTGGTGTACCTGAAAATGATGGGGAGAATGGAACCAAGTTGGAAAACACTCTGCAAGATATTATCCAGGAGAACTTCCCCAATCTAGCAAGGCAGGCCAACATTGAGATTCAGGAAATACAGAGAACGCCACAAAGATACTCCTCAAGAAGAGCAACTCCAAGACACATAATTGTCAGATTCACCAAAGTTGTAATGAAGGAAAAAATGATAAGGGCGGCCAGAGAGAAAGTTCGGGTTACCCACAAAGGGAAGCCCATCAGACTAACAGCAGATCTCTCGGCAGTAACTCTATAAGCCAGAAAAGAGTGGGGGCCGATATTCGACATTCTTAAAGAAAAGAATTTTCAACCCAGAATTTCATATCCAGCCAAACTAAGCTTCATAAGTGAAGGAGAAATAAAATCCTTTACAGACAAGCAAATGCTGAGAGATTTTGTCACCACCAGGCCTGCCCTAAAAGAGCTCCTGAAGGAAGCACTAAACATGGAAAGGAACAACCAGTACCAGCCACTGCAAAAACATGCCAAATTATAAAGACCATTAAGGCTAGGAAGAAACTGCATCAACTAACGAGCAAAATAACCAACTAACATCATAATGACAGGATCAGATTGACACAGAACAATATTAATGTTAAATGTAAATGGGCTAAATGCTCCAATTAAAAGACACAGACTGGCAAACTGGATAAGGAGTCAAGACCCATCAGTGTGCTGTTTTCAGGAAACCCATCTCACGTGCAGAGACACACATAGACTCAAAATAAAGGGATGGAGGAAGATCTACCAAGCAAATGGAAAACAAAAAAAGGCAGGGGTTGCAATCCTAGTCTCTGATAAAATAGACTTTAAACCAACAAAGATCAAAAGAGACAAAGAAGGCCATTACATAATGGTAAAGGGATCAATTCAACAAAAAGAGCTAACTATCCTAAATATATATACACCCAACACAGTAGCACCCAGATTCATAAAGCAAGTCCTGAGTGACCTACAAAGAGACTTAAACTCCCACACAATAATAATAGGAGATTTTAACACCCCACTGTCAACATTAGACAGATCAACGAGACAGAAAGTTAACAAGGATATCCAGGAATTGAACGCAACTCTGCACAAAGTGGACCTAATAGACATCTACAGAACTCTCCACCCCAAATCAACAGAATATACATTTTTTTCAGCACCACACCACACCTATTCCAAAACTGACCACATAGTTGGAAGTAAAGCTCTCCTCAGCACATGTAAAAGAACAGAAATTATAACAAACTGTCTCTCAGACCACAGTGCAATCAAACTAGAACTCAGGATTAAGAAACTCACTCAAAACCGCTCAACTACATGGATACTGAACAACCTGCTCCTGAATGTCTACTGGGTACATAATGAAATGAAGGCAGAAATAAAGATGTTCTTTGAAACCAACGAGAACAAAGACACAACATACCAGAATCTCTGGGACACATTCAAAGCAGTGTGTAGAGGGAAATTTATAGCACTAAATGCCCACAAGAGAAAGCAGGAAAGATCCAAAATTGACACCCTAACATCACAATTAAAAGAACTAGAAAAGCAAGAGCAAATACATTCAAAAGCTAGCAGAAGGCTAGGAATAACTAAAATCAGAGCAGAACTGAAGGAAATAGAGACACAAAAAACCCTTCAAAAAATTAATGAATCCAGGAGCTGGTTTTTTGAAAAGATCAACAAAACTGATAGACCGCTAGCAAGACTAATAAAGAAGAAAAGAGAGAAGAATCAAATAGATGCAATAAAAAATGAAAAAGGGGATAACACCACCAATCCCACAGAAATACAATCTACCATCAGAGAATACTACAAACACCTCTACGCAAATAAACGAGAAAATCTAGAAGAAATGGATAAATTCCTCAACAAATACACCCTCCCAAGACTAAACCAGGAAGAAGTTGAATCTCTGAATAGACCAATAACAGGCTCTGAAATTGTGGCAATAATCAATAGCTTACCAACGAAAAAGAGTCCAGGACCTGATGGATTCACAGCCAAATTCTACCAGAGGTACAAGGAGGAACTGGTACTATTCCTTCTGAAACTATTCCAATTGATAGAAAAAGAGGGAATCCTCCCTAACACATTTAATGAGGCCAGCATCATCCTGATATCAAAGCCTGGCAGAGACATAACCAAAAAAGAGAATTTCAGACCAATATCCTTCATGAACATTGATGCAAAAATCCTCAACAAAATACTGGCAAACCGAATCCAGCAGCACATCAAAAAGCTTATACACCATGATCAAGTGGGCTTCATCCCTGGGTTGCAAGGCTGGTTCAACATACACAAATCAATAAATGTAATCCAGCATATAAACAGAACCAAAGACAAAAACCACATGATTATCTCAATAGATGCAGAAAAGGCCTTTGACAAAATTCAACAACCCTTCATGCTAAAAACTCTCAATAAATTAGGTATTGATGGGATGTATCTCAAAATAATAAGAGCTATCTATGACAAACCCACAGCCAATATCATACTGAATGGGCAAAAACTGGAAGCATTCCCTTTGAAAACTGGCACAAGACAGGGATGCCCTCTCTCACCACTCCTATTCAACATAGTTCTGGAAGTTCTGGCCAGGGCAATCAGGAAGGAGAAGAAAATAAAGGGTATTCAATTAGTAAGAGAGGAAGTCAAATTGTCCCTGCTTGCAGATGACATGATTGTATATCTAGAAAACCCCATTGTCTCAGCCCAAAATCTCCTTAAGCTGATTAGCAACTACAGCAAATTCTCAGGATACAAAATCAATGTACAAAAATCACAAGGATTCTTGTACACCAATCACAGACAAACAGAGAGCCAAATCATGAGTGAACTCCCATTCGCAATTCCTTCAAAGAGAATAAAATACCTAGGAATCCAACTTACAAGGGATGCGAAGGACCTCTTCAAGGAGAACTACAAACCACTGCTCAGTGAAATTAAAGAGGATACAAACAAATGGAAGAACATTCCATGCTCATGGATTGGAAGAATCAATATCGTGAAAATGGCCATACTGCCCAAGGTAATTTATAGATTCAATGCCATCCCCATCAAGCTACCAATGACTTTCTTCACAGAATTGGAAAAAACTACTTTAAAGTTCATATGGAACCAAAAAAGAGCCCACATTGCCAAGTCAATCCTAAGCCAAAAGAACAAAGCTGGAGGCATCACGCTACCTGACTTCAAACTATACTACAAGGCTGCAGTAACCAAAACGGCATGGTACTGGTACCACAACAGAGACATAGATCAATGGAACAGAACAGAGCCCTCTGAAATAATGCCACATATCTACAACTATCTGATCTTTGACAAACCTGACAAAAACAAGCAATGGGGAAAGTATTCCCTATTTAATAAACAGTGCTGGGAAAACTGGCTAGCCATATGTAGAAAGCTGAAACTGGATCCCTTCCTTACACCTTATACAAAAATTAATTCACGATGGATTAAAGACTTACATGTTAGACCTAAAACCATAAAAACCCTAGAAGAAAGCTTGGCAATACCATTCAGGACATCGGCGTGGGCAAGGACTTCATGTCTAAAACACCAAAAGCAATGGCAACAAAAGCCAAAATTGACAAATGGGATCTAATTAAACTAAAGAGCTGCTGCACAGCAAAAGAAACTACCATCAGAGTGAACAGGCAACCTACAGAATGGGAGAAAATTTTTGCAACCTACTCATCTGACAAACGGCTAATATCCAGAATCTACAATGAACTCAAACAAATTTACAAGAAAAAAAAACAAACAACCCCATCAAAAAGTGGGCAAAGGACATGAACAGACACTTCTCAAAAGAAGACATTTATGCAGCCAAAAAACACATGAAAAAATGCTCATCATCACTGGCCATCAGAGAAATGCAAATCAAAACTACAATGAGATACCATCTCACACCAGTTAGAATGGCCATCATTCAAAAGTCAGGAAACAACAGGTGCTGGAGAGGATGTGGAGAAATAGGAACACTTTTACACTGTTGGTGGGACTGTAAACTAGTTCAACCATTGTGGAAGTCAGTGTGGCGATTCCTCAGGGATCTAGAATTAGAAATACCATTTGACCCAGCCATCCCATTACTGGGTATATACCCAAAGGACTATAAATCATGCTGCTATAAAGACACATGCACACGTATGTTTATTGCAGCACTATTCACAATAGCAAAGACTTGGAACCAACCCAGATGTCCAACAATGATAGACTGGATTAAGAAAATGTGGCACATATACACCATGGAATACTATGTAGCCATAAAAAATGATGAGTTCATGTCCTTTGTAGGGACATGGATGAAACTGGAAAACATCATTCTCAGTAAACTATTGCAAGGACAAAAAACCAAACACCACATGTTCTCACTCATAGGTGGGAATTGAACAGTGAGAACTCATGGACACAGGAAGGGGAACATCACACTCTGGGGACTGTTGTGGGTTGGGGGGAGGGGGGAGGGACAGCATTAGGAGATATACCTAATGCTAAATGAGGAGTTAATGGGTGCAGCAAACCAACATGGCACATGGATACATATGTAACAAACCTGCACATTGTGCACATGTACCCTAAAACCTAAAGTATAATTTAAAAAAAAGGAAGAAAAACGTATCTCAGGATATTGTTCATGAGAATTTTCCCCAAACTAGCTAGAGAGGCCAACATTCAAATTCGGGAAATACAAAGAACCCCAGTAAGATACTTCATAGAAAGATCATCCCCAAGACACGTAATTGTCAGATTCTCTAAGGTCAAAATTAATCAAAAAATGTTAAAGGCATCTAGAGAGAAAGGTGAGGTCACCTACCAAGGGAAGCTCATCAGACTGACAGCAGACCTCTCAGTAGAAACAATATTAGACAGATCATTGAGGCAGAAAAATAACAAAAATATTCAGGACCTGAACTCAGAACTGGATCAAATGAACCTGACAGACGTCTACAGAACTCTGCACCCAAAAACAACAGTATATACATTATTCTCATCACCACATGGCACATACTCTAAAATCAACCAGACAGTTGGACATAAAACAATTCTCAGCAAATGCAAAAGAACTGAAATCATAACAACCACTCTCTCAGACCACAGCACAATAAAATTAGAAATCAAGAATAAGAGAATTGCTCAAAACCATACAACTACATAGAAATTAAATAAACTGCTCCTGAATGACTTTTGGGTAAATAATGAAATTAAGACAGAAATCTACAGTTCTTTAAAACTTATGAAATAAAGAAACAATATACCAGTCTCTGGGACACAGTTAAAGCAGTGTTGAGAGAAATTTATAGCACTAAATGCCTGCATCAAAAAGTTAGAAAGATTTCAGTTTAACAATTTAACATCACAACTAAAAGAACTAGAGAGTCACAAGCAAAACAACCCCAAAGCTAGCAGAAGACAAAAAATAACAAAAATCAGAGCTGAACAGAAGGAGATTGAGACATGAAAAACCATTCGAAAGATCAGTGAATCTAGGAGATGTTGTTTGAAAAAAATTAATAAAATAGACCACTAGCTAGACTAATAAAGAAAAAGAGAGAAGATCCAAATAAACACAATTAGAAATGATAAAGGGATATTGCTACTGAGCCAACAGAAATACAGATAACCATCAGAGAATATTATGAACACTTCTATGAATACAAACTAGAAAAACTAGAAGAAATGGATAAATTCCTGGACATATACACTCTCTCAAGACCGAACCAAGAAGAAATTGAATCCCTGAATACACCAATAACAAGCTTTGAAATTGAATCAGTAATAAATAGCCTACCAGCCAAAATAATTAAATAAATAAAAGCCCAGGACCAAATGGATTCATAACTGTATTCTACCAGATGTGCAAAGAAGAGCTGGTACCATTCCTACTGAAACTGTAAAAAGTGAGGAGAAGGGACTCCTCTGTAACTCATTCTATGAGGCCAGCATCATCCTGATACCAAAATCTGGCACAGACACAACAAAAAAAGTTAACTTCAGGCCAATATCCTTAAAATCCTCAGCAAAATACTAGCAAATCAAATCCGGCAGCACATCAAGAAGCTAAACCACTATGAACAAGTGGGCTTTATCCCTAGGATGCAAGGTTCGTTCAACATACACAAACCAACAAATGTGATTCATCCCAAAAACAAAACTAAAGACAAAAACCGCATGATTATCTCAATAGATGCAGAAAATGCTTTCGATAAAATTCAACACCCTTTATGTTAAAAAAAACTCTAAATAAAGTAGATATTGAAGGAACATACCTCAAAATAATAAGAGCCATCTATGACAAACCCACAGCCAACATTGTACTGAATGGGAAATAGCTGGAAGCATTCCCTTTGAAAACCAGCATAAGACAAGGATGCCCTCTCTAACCACTCCTATTCAACATAGTATCGGATGACCAGAGAAATCAGGCAAGAGAAAGAAATAAAGGGCATCCAGATAGGAAGAGAGGAAGTCAAACTATCCCTGTTTACAGATGACATGATTCTAAATCCAGAAAACCCCATAGTCATGGCCCCAAAGCTCCTTAAACTGATAAACAACGTCAGTGAACTCTTGGGATACAAAATCAACATACAAAAATAACTATCATTCCTACACACCAACAACAGCCAAGCCAAGAGCCAAATCAGGAACACAATCCCATTCACAATTATCATAAAAAGAACAAAATACCCAGGAATGCAGTGAACCAGGGAGGTGAAAGATCTCTGAAATGAAAACTACAAAACACTGCCCAAAGTAATCAGAGATGACACAAACAAATGGAAAAACATTTCATGCTCATGGATCAGAAGAGTCAATATTGTTAAAATAGTCAAATTGCCCAAGGCAATTTATAGATTCAATGCTATTCCTATCAAACTACCAGTGACATTCTTCACACAACTAGAAAAAAAAAACTATTTTAAAGTTTATATGGAACCAAAAAAGAGCCCCAATAGCCAAGGCAATACTTTTTTGTTTGTTTTTTTTTTTTGTTTGCTCATTTTTGTTTTTTGAGATGGGCCAAGGCAACCCTAAGGAAAAAGAAAAGCTGGAGGCATCACGCTATCTGACTTCAAACTATACTACAGGGCTATAGTAACCAAAACAACATGGTATTGTTTTGGTACCATGGTGTTTTGGTACTATACTGTTTGATATATATGTAATGTGGTACATATACACTGAACAGCATGATACAAAAACAGACACATAGACCAATGGAACAGAATAGAGAGCCCAGAAATAAGGCCACACACCTACAACCATCTGATCTTTGACAAAGCTGACAAAAGCAGGCAATAGGGAAAAGACCTCCTATTCAATAAATGATACTGGGGTGACTGGCTAGCCATATGCAGAATACTGAAACTGGACCCCTTCCTTACGCCATATACAAAAATCAACTCAAGATTGATTAAAGACTTAAATGTAAAATGCAAAACTATAAAAACCCTGGAAGATCACCTAGGCAATACCATTCTGGATATAGGAACAGGCAAAGATTTCAAGACAACATCAAAAACAACTGCAACTAAAGCAAAAATTGGCAAATGGGATCTAATTAAACTAAAGAGTTTCTGCACAGCAAAAGAAACTATGAATAGGTAAACAGACAACCTACAGAATGGGAGAACGTTTTTGCAAACTGTGCATCTGACAAAGGTCTAATATCCAGCATCTATAAGGGACTTAAACAAATTTACAAAAAACAAACAACCCCATTAAAAAGTTGGCAAAGGACATGAACAATTACTTTTCAAAAGGAGACATACATGTGACCAAAAGGCATATGGGAAAAAGCTCAATATCACTGATTATTAGAGAAATGCACATCAAAACCACAATATCATCTAACACCAGTCAGGATGGCTATTACTAAAAAGTCAAAAAATAACAGATGCTGGTGAGGTTGCAGAGAAAAGGAATGCTTATACACTGTTGGTGGGAGTGTAAATTAGTTCAACCACTGTGGAAAGTAATGTGATGATTTCTCAAAGAGCTAAAAACAGAACTATCATTTTACCCAGCAATCCCATTACTGGGTATATACTCGAAGGAATATAAATCATGCTATCATAAAGACACATGGACATGTATGTTCATTGCAGCACTATTCACAAAAGCAAAGACATGGAATCAACCTAAATGCCCATCAGTGGTAGACTGGATAAAGAAAACGTGATACATGTACACCACAGAATACTATGGTATACAGCCGTAAAGAAGAATGAGATCATCTCCTTTGCAGGGACATGGATGGAGCTGGAGGCCATTATCCTTAGCAAACTAACGCAGGAACAGAAAACCAAATACCGCATGTTCTCACTTATAAGTGGGAGCTAAATGATGAGAACACATGGACACATAGAGGGGAACAACACAAACTGTGGCCTACCAGAGGTTGGAGGGTAGAAGGAAGGAGAGGAGCAGGAAAAATAACTAATGGGTACTAGGCTTAATATCTGGGTGACAAAATAATCTGTAAAACAATCCCCGGTGACATGAGTCTACCTATATGAAAAACCTGTACATGTAACCCTGAACTTAAAATAAAAGTTAAAAAAAGAATATAATTGGATTATTTGTAACATAAAGGATAAATGTTTGAGGTGACAGATACTCCATTTACCTCATGTTATTATTATCCATTATATGCCTATATCAAAATGTCTCCTGTAACCCATAAATAATATACACCTACTATGTACCCATGAAAATTAAAAACAGAAAACTTTTTTTAAAAAAAGAGCCCCGGGTGGTCTCCTGGTCTGTTAGGGTGACCAGCAGTCCATGCTCTGGCAGAGGCCCTCCCCAGCATCTAACCTGTCATCATCACTCCCCAGCTCTCTCTTTTAGGAAATGAAGAGAAACTGAACCTCTTGCCTTCTCCATGGTGAGGACTGCTTGGGAGCCACTGAAGTGGCAGCGTACCACACTGCCTGCACAGTAAAGCCCTGGCCTTTTTTCCTCCTGCCTGCTGTTATTTCTGTAGTAACTATGTTATATGCAGATGAGATCGAGAGAGTCAGAGAAAATCCACCTGGGAGGCCAGGGAGAGAAGGAGGAAAGGGCTCTAGGGAGGCAGGACTGGTCAGGCACAGACATAAACACATGGAACCTCTCTTTCCCCATCTCAGCTATGTGCCTTCTCCACAGTAACAGAGTTAGGCGACAGAGCCTCCAAGCCACGGACCCTGCACTTGGTTGCATAGACTTTTCTAATTATTGGGAGCCAGGCACAGGATCCTGCATCTCATCACTGTGTTATTATTGTCTAGCAGTCCCCACTGAATGCCAAGGCAGGAGGACAAGAGAGAAGGGGAAGGGACAACTTTGGAGGGAAGATTCATACAGGGCCAATCTCAGGTCCACTCATTCCCTGCAACTGCTATTGGCTCAACCATGCCCACTCTGCCAGGGATGGCCACAAGGGAGGTGGAACTCAGGAGACGTGGTTCAGACGTCCCTAACATGTGATTTTCCACTGCAGGGAGAATGTTTCAATTATGTAAAGAATAGCTGTTGTCAACTACCTTGAACGATCTTGAAAGGTCCATTTACATAGTATTTGTATATGATCAAGCTGACTACAAACCATTTTCACCTGTTGATTTAAGGAAGTCCCTTAAATGGGACCTAGGTTCACCTACTTTGAGTTACAGGATCTCCTTGAAAATGAAAGAATGCATCATTCCTCTCTATAATTGGTACTTCTCACTCATCTGTCTGGCCCTCTTCTGCTCTAGTAGGGCACAGTGAGCTACGCATTGTTGAATGGCTCATGTGTCTTTCTCCTTCTTCTAAATTCAGTGGGCTCTGTTTCCTGTCCTCCTGGTTCCTCTGACTCCAGCCACTGGTCTTGTTAGGCCTGGCCTGGCTGCTATGGTGAGCTTGTTTCTGGGGCAAGAGCTGCTTCAGGCCTTGAGCCTGCATCTCCAGAATTCCTATACTCCACCTCTTGGCCTGCTCCTACCCCCAGTCCCTTTCTCTGTTTTCCTTTTTCTATCAGCCTCTGCCTTTTCCCTCCATTTCCATCTAACACTTCCTTGATTCCTCAGATGCCTACCCCTCCTTTTCTTCCACACCACTTCCCTGTTCAGTGTGGTAGCTGACATGCTTTGAGTTTGCCTCTTCTCTCCTGGATTTGCAGCTCCAAGAAGACTTACCTTCTCCTCCTGATCCTTGTTACTTCTCAATGTTTGCTCCATGGATCAACAGCGCCAGCACCACCCAAGAGCTTGTTGGAGATGCAGAATCTTAGGCCCCACACAGATCTATGAATCAGATTCCCAGGTGATCTGTATGCACATTAAAGATTAAGCAGCTCTGCTCTAAACTAGAAGATGCATTCTAGTGCAGACAACACCATGATTGCTTTTGCCCCCATTGTTTTTCTAGCACCAACTACTATGCCTGGCAAATAGTAGATGCTCAATAAATATTAACTGAATGGGTGGAGCCCTCTGGGTTTTTCTCTATGACTTCGTGAGACACTCTGCCTCTTTCACACTGCCCTACGCCACAATTCCCCTTGCCCTCCCCCACTTCCTTTTTCTCCTCCTTCTCTGCCACCAGGGATAGGGTCAGACTGGTGTGTGGAAGAGGGGTTTGCTAAAGATGGATCTGAGACCACAATAGAAGATGTCACCAGGCCATAGAATTTGCTCATGCAAACTGTGGAGCAGAGCTCTGAACAGAACAGGAAAGGTATCATATTCCCACTGCTGTCTTATTCACTCATCAGCCAGCAAGCCTCAGACATAATAAGACACTGTGAATTACTTGGAGGCTCAATACAATCATGTCTTTTATAGATGACAAATTTTGGTTCCAAATAACTTAAAACCAGAGCTCCGGTTTGCTTCTGTGTTCACGTTTTTGTTAATTAAATGCACATGTATGAAATGCCAGTGACAGGGTAGGAAAAGAAGAAGATAGAAAGAATAATAAGAATAAATTGTGCCCTCAAGAAGCCTATGAAAGACCAGGCAGTGAATCGTGAGGCATTGAATCCTAAGATGCCTTAGTTGTTTCTGACAATTTTCTTTTATCATAGTGCACCTCTCATGTGAATGACAAGGAAATCAAATTGAGCTTCTGCCCAGATTACACAAGGACTGAAGGACTGTCAAAGTATGATTTAAAAGGAAGAGGAAGGGAGAGAAAACTCAGAGATGGAAGCTGACTGCCTTGGCAAAGAGGAGGATGAAATGTAGAGATAAGGGAGAGGAGAGAGAAAGAGAAAAAGAACTAAGAAGAAAAAATGGCTTTTGCTACCATGAAATTTGTGCAGTATAAACCTTTCGTATATATAGTAAAAACCCATCTACCTTGCAGTTATTTAGTAAGTGGATGAGAAACTCCAGGCTGTGAGCTTGCAGACTGTTTGTTCAGCCGCCACGGAAATGTCAAGGGTGGACACCTCTGATGAAGTCTGCTCCCAGGGGCTGCGGTGCCCTCACTTGCACCACATATTCTCCAGTGCTTTGTCTGGTGCCATTTAAACTATCTCAGGCAACAGTCCAAGTTCTGCAAGGATGTGCCAGTTGAGAGCCCAATCTGCAGAACTCCTCCCAAGCAGCCTTCATTTTACTGGTCAGGGGCTAACAGTGCTTTCTCGTCCTGTATAACCCTGAGGCAGCCACCTACCCCACAACCCAATGGGCATGGGCAGATTTGGACAAAATCTACAAAGCCTGATCTCTTGGGGAGAAACATCAGGGGCCAGTCATCCTGACTGGGCCAAGAGGGGAAGCTGTGACAGAGGGCACGTTACTTGGCCTGGCTTCAATGGGAGCATGCCAGGCAGGGCAGCAGGCTCCTGGTGATTAGCATGTGCACTGGGTGACAATCTGACCAGAAGGCATAAAGCCAAAGATCAAGTGACTTTTGCCAGTTGAGACTGTGAATGCTTATTTCTGAGAGACTGAGGAAGGGCTGATTGCTTAATTACAAGGTGGAAAGTAAAAAGAGAAACAGGAAGACAACAAACAGGGTTGGAATGTGAGAAGCTGAGGGTCATTGGACCTCCGCCCCATGGTTTCCTGGAGCATTTACTATGCAGTCTGCTGCTGCCACACACCAAGCCCTTGGCAGACTTGGTCATAGCTACTGTTTCTCTGCCACACATGGAACAATTAGCCTAGTGGACTTATCCTTCATAGGGTCTTAGGACAGAGATGGGCTTATCCTAGAGTTGCAGCATGGGAACGCTAGGAAGACATGTGCCTCAGTCCGGGTTCTAGAGGGGCTTGAGTCAGGAACACTTACTACCAAGCTGCTTAACCTCATCAACTGCCATCAATAAAGTAGGGTAGTAACATATATGTCATGAAATTGTCAGTGGAATGAACTGAGATGGAAAATATAGCATATCATTCCACACCCAGAACATAGCAAACATTAAGTGATGACTAGAACTACTTTATACTTGGTGATTATTTTGGAACATAAGCATTCATAATCTCAAATGAAGAACATATTTGTAATTCTTACATAAAAAATAATAGAATTGAGTGACAATTCCTTCTTAGTTATTTGAGCAGTGCTTCTCAAACTTCTGTGAGCATAAAGATCACCCAGAGTGACTGTTAAAAATTCAGAGTCTACAGTTACCCTCCGCAGCCCACCCCTGCCTATGACCACCTGATACAATATCTCTAAGAAGAGGCCTTGGCCAGTTAATGGAAATGAGCTGTTTGTGTGTCTGTCTATAAATTCCTTGAGGGAGGAAACTGTATCTTCATTTCTGTATCTGTATCTCCAACTCCCAGCCCAGCTCCTGGAACATAGGAGGCACCTAATAATATTGTTCTATGTTCAGAATGCCCATTTGCCCTTGAGAATAGCATCTGGGGAAAATCTTAACACGGAACTACAGTTAGGATTAATTTTACATCTTATCCAGAGGATGGGTGCTGAGCTAGAGCACAATAACATGGCTAAACCCACTGAAAATATTTCGTGCCTTCTGACAGCAGCACCTAAGATCAGATAGGAGAGAAAGGGTTGGTTTGTACATTCCCAGGAGCAGAGTTTACTGAGAAAATGTAGTACATTCACAGAAGGAACAAAAGGGTAATTTTCCTAAGGCCAGGAAGGCAGGAAGAAAGGTGATCCAGAAAATATAGAAATGTGGAAGCAGTGAGAATTTCCTTTGTCTCCCACTCCAATTCCTGGTTTGTACTCCCTTCCATCGAAGCATCAAGCCACTGAGCCTGCATCCAGCTCTGCCACTACCTAACTTTGCGGGCAGAGGTAACCTCTCAGTTGTGCCACCTATAAATAACAACAACATCAGCTAATAATTGTGAGAGTGACTAGGAATGTGTGTTCAGGAGAACAAATGGAAGAGGAGGAGGGAAGGGTCCTAAGATTACTTTCTGAGATAAGAAAAAAAGTGCCTGGCTATGCACAACAGAAGAAAGAAAGGATGACGACCTCAGTGCTCTAGAGAAGGCAGTCGAGAGAGCAGCAGGCAGCAGGCAGCTGACATCCACCACCCCACAGGGGCCGAACCCCAGCAGGCTGCTTGGTCCACTCATTTGCATAGGCCACTCTGTGAACAGAAGTTCCTTTCTTTCTCACTTCCTACTGACAGCAGTGCACAAAGGAATGGCTCATCTGTAAAACTGAGGTTGAATCTCCGAAGATACTCCTGGGAGGAGTACACCATGAGCAAGGAGGGGGCAGTTACCACCAGAGAAACCACTACAAATGATGCTCCCACGAGCATCTCCCCGCACTCTTCAGTGCTGCCTGCCCCAGGCAGACCCCTCTGGGTGGATGTACCATGCACTGATCAAGGGTCTGGCTGGTTTTAGACTGAGCACGTCTGAATCCTGCTTCCTCACCCATGTACCCGGGTCCTGGGTATCTTCCTCACCCATGTACCTGGATCCACCACTGTAATCCTATACAGTCTTGGTGTCTTTCTCTGAAAATGGGGATAAGCAGGGTTATTATGAGTAGGCTCATAACAAACAGTAGTTATAGTTCGTACTGCTTCCTTCTGCAGTGGATGTTCTTCCTATAACTAAGGAGGACACTGAAGAACTTGAGATCTTTTACTACTTTAGTTTGGTTTGACTTCTGCTGTCTCCTTCTCTGTCTCCAGTGATGAGAACTGGAATGAAGTGATGCTGCTGTTTTGGAACTGCTATTGCTGTAGACTAGGACCTGCACAAATGTGAAAGACCAGGTACATAGGTGAGGAAGCAATCATATGTGTACAACTGCATGGATTTTTGTATTTCCTCACTGGCAACAGGGAGCAGTAAGATTACCTACTGGATTTGGTGAAGACTAAATAAGAGACATATGTGATGCCCTCCGGACAGTCCCTAGCATACATTAGTGCTCCGTTAATGTTAGCAACTTTTCATAAGGACTTTTATAATGATGATGACAATGATGCTGATGATGATATCTTGTGTGTCCCAGGCAGATAGTATGCTTGTCTTCACTGCAGGTTGAGGTTCCCTGAGTGAAGACCAAGATGTATCTACTGCAAATGCAGATGTGTTAGGTCATCTATAGGGCTGCCATGACAGCTGGGCCAGGGTCTATTAGTGTGAGACTCTGAGGATCCTCATGGAGTGACAATGTTGGTAGTGGTCACCAAAACTAAGACTCCCAAGCATTTGGATAACCACAGCAACACTTTAAAAGTGAGTAATGATAGGATACATTGATGTCAGTCTTTAAGTCTTCAAATGTCTCCCCTTGACTTTCCAGATAAAAAATTTACACCTTCTCTTGGCACAGGAGGTCTCCTGCTTTGTGATTTGGTCTTGGTCCATCTCTCTAGCCTCAGCCTCTCTTCTTCCCATGACATACTCTTGGCTAGCCATACTATACTCTTGTCATTCCAAGCTTTCCTATTTGCAACCACTGCTGCCAATAGTTCTTTCATCAACTATCAAACTGCTGCTTATCCTCTAAAATAAAACACAAGCATCAGCTCTTCCAGGAAGCCTTCCTTAAACCCTTGGTCTCATTGAAGTGTCCCTCCCCGCACATGGTTTCCCACAGCACCCCACTAGAGGATCTGTCATCCTCTTCTGTATCTGTTGTCTTGTCTGCCTCCCCATGAGAGCATAAGAATTGTCATATTCATCTCTGTGTTCCTATATTTTAGCACAATACCTGGTACATTATAGATGCTCAACAAGTGCTTAAATAATTAATTGATGAGAAATAAACCTGATGAAAAGTAAACTCCCTGGGCAGTGAGGAATGAGAGGCAAGAAAGCAAGATGTGCAAATGCCCAAGGCTGTCAAACACTTGTTTCTTTTAATTCCCAGGAAAAGAGAAAGTGAAGTAAACAACCAGGTGGACGAGGAGGATTTTAACAGACTACAAGCACAGGGTAGTCCTGCTCTGTGGTCTTAATAAGAAAGCAAATTGAGAAGGGAATGTAGGGTATTTCTCTGGAAGTGTTTTAGAACAGAAATGTCTTTATACAGCCACTGGCAAAAGTCAATATCAAAACAACGGGTAGGAGAAAATCTCCATTCAGAAATCTACTTGAAGAGAAGATTTGGGTCGGGTGATATTGGTTGGAGGTTAACCCCAAGATTTCTTCACTTGTAACTGTAAGTGGACCCTGTTGAACTTTCTTCTCTGGGAGATGCCAACAGGAATGGGCTTATGGAGTTGGAAAGCCCTTGAATATGTCATTGGGGGAATTGGCTTAGATGCTGAATGACATTCTTGTTTCTCTTCAATAGTTTCCTGAATATAAATTGCCCCCAAGAAAACTGTTAAGTTGTTGAGGAAAGCACTTGTGTTTTTAAGTTAATCTGTATCCCGCACACAGCCTAAAATGAGGACAGGCAACTACACCGGCTCAGACAGAAAAGGGTTTGAATAAATAACGCCACACTCCCTTGGGTTCACATATTTTGATAAATATTTACAACAGTGCTCACTCTGTGCCCAGCTCTGTGCTAAAATCTTTACATGTTTTGTTTCATGGAATCCACATCATGAGTCTATGAGGCTGGAATATTACTAGCTCCATTTCACCAATGAAGAAACCAAGCCACAAAGAGGTTAACAAACCTGCCCAAATTCATCCAGTCAGTGGTAGAGCCGGGATACAAACCCAGGAAGTCTGGCCCCACATCCCTGCTCTCAACCACTGCTTCATGCTGCAGAGGCAAAGCACGTGTGGATGCTGACTGCTATCTGTCCCTGCCATCACCAGACCACCATCCTGCAGGGCAAAAAGCTGGAAAGATGTATGAAGTAGGCAGAATATACCTCCAGTGCCTCCTCACAGACCGTTTGAGTACAACCTCCTTCTTCTGCCTCATTCCCAGGGTTGGAGCTGATCCCCCTACCCCAAGCTCTGGCTTCAGCGCTCCTGCAGCTCGTCCTCTATCTCCCACCGAAGTTCACCTGTCCTGTGTCCTATCCTAGCTAGTGTTTAGACTAGGTTTTTAGGTGTTGTGTTGGTGCTCTCAGCAATACCACCTTGAACCCCATCACTACCCAGTGAAGCCAATAATGTAGCATCTACCTGACTGGTTGTTGTGGAGATTAAGTGCAGTGACTCACGTATAGGGCTTATAACAGAGGTCATCCCTCGGTGAACATTGGCTTGGCAGGATTGCATAACCCTCCCCACGTCCCACAGCTGGTAATTGGTAAAGCTGGGATATGAACCTTGATCTTTCTGCCTCCGAAAACCAAAGCATCTGTTTTCCAAGGTGACAGCCAGCTCATGGGATAAACCAATTTAACATATCTGTAGTAGCTCCCTTCCTTATTCACACAGTAATAGGATTTTCTTTCCATTTCTATTCACTACTTTAGGTTAAAACAAAAAAGTGTGTAATATGTGTTGTAGGCAGTGTGTGTGTGTGAGTGTGTACATAGGTGCACATTTTTTTTCAGCTAAGTCATGCCCAGGCACAAAACCACATTCTGTGAGCATTTCAGGCTGTGACAATCTGAGGGACATAGACTGACAGTCAGTGTCTCTAACAGCTGTGCTTCATTCCAGCCCTGGCTCTAATTTCTTAAAAGACAGGCAAAGGGTGCACATTTTTAGCACCAGCCTATGGCACATAGCAGGTTCTTGGTACATATTTGCCATGTTGAATTGTTGAATTGCTATCGAGGTAAAGGGAGGCAGGTACCAGGCTGGGCTGGCATGGGACACACAGACGGCCACATCCCACATAAAAGCCAGCAGGCAGGATGGCTCCTTTGTGCATGGCCCCAGCTCACATTTTGGACCTACTGATTAAGCACTCAGCAGAAATAGCTGTGTAAGTGCTGGGATGGGACTAGAATTTTAAGGAACCATTAAAAATAAGCAGTGCCCATGACATCATTGTCTGCTGCTCAGTGAAGCTGGAGGAACTGCAGTGAACCACTGGCCAACTGGGAGTTAGGCCACAAAGACAACAGGGGCAAATGAGGCCAGAGCACACAGAGCCCAGGAGCAGCATCAGCTTGAAGAAAAGGAGCCCAGCCGTTCCCATAGTCCTCAATGCCCCATGTCTCAGTCATCTGTCTGTTTAATGGAAGCTTGAATTTCCTGGGTCTCACCATTGGTGTTTTTTGCAATAGTCCAAAGTCCTCCCAGGAAGAGAAATCAGTCCAGCTATTCTGTCTGTGCTGGAGCTGATGGCTGGGAAGGACCTCTGCAAAAGAGCCACATAAGCTTGTGGGGAAAGACTCAAAGTTCTTCCCAGCCAGTGCCCCACAGGGTACAACTGTGTCTAAGCCACTCCCAACATCTCACAGGCAAGGCCACCCACCTGCATGGCTGATTCTAAGGTTTTATGTATTCTCTTTCACAGAGAAATAGACCAAATTATTAAGTTTACAAATTACTGAGACCAAATTGCCTTATCCCAGCCATCTCCCCACTTCTATTGCATATTTCATATAGATCCCCCCATGCTGCAATTCCTGTCTACTCACAGTGTCTTGGCTGCCCACTGCAGCCCATATTCCTCTCTCCTTTTCAGAACCATCCTCTTCAGTATTTCAATCACTTTCTCATTATTTCTCTCTCCTAAGTCTCCCATGTTACACCTTAGATGAGGCCATTTCACAAGATCCAGTCTCTGCTTTCTTCTTCAAACTACACCCCTGCCTGGGCAGTCCCATCCACTGTTCCCCGTAAACTCAGTGATAATTCAGAAACACAAATCCATTCACATTTTTCTCCTTAAATCCCTTCAGTGGCACTTGAGAGCCTCAGAATGAATGCCACATTTCTTAGTTGAGCACATGAAATCCTCCAAGATGGGCCTCCCACTTCTCTCTCCAGCCTCACTTCCAGCCACTTCCCCCTCCACCATGTGCTCCAGCCATATGGAAGGTCTTTCTCCATTCCTGACTTGCTCCCAATGCACCACATGCATATTGTCCCTGTCCTCCAAGCCTTTGCTCAGGCCAGCCAGTCATCCAAGCTGGAATGCCAGACCTCCACCCTCTCTCTCACCAAAACATCCAGGGATCCAACAAGCCCCATGGGCTAAACTTCATGGACATCTTTCTCATTTTTCCCCTTGTCTCCTTCATCACCTCTTGCTCAGATGATTATAGTAGCCTCTGTCATGATATCTAACCTCAATCTCACCCCACTCCCACCAACACATGCTCTCTATCTTTTTCTCAATTTTCTTTTTAAAATACAAACCTGACTTGGTTCCTTTTCACAGAGTCCTTTCTCTTTGCCCATAGTAAGTACGAGTGCTTTGCATAGTATTTTCCAGTCTCATTTTCTCCACCTGTCATCAGAAACTACTGCTAGTCAACGTGCTTCCACAATTTTGCACATGTTATTTCTCCTGGTAGAACCATCTTCTCTGCTAGCAAAACTCATTTTATCCTTAAAAATTAAACTAAAGCTCACTGCTCCTAAGACAACTTCCTACCAACACCAATCCAGGTACAGTTGATGCATTCATCACACTTACCACATTAAATGGTAAAGATCTCCTTGCACACCTGTGCCCCCATTTATATCTGAACTCCTGAGGGCAGAGCTCCTTTCCCATTCAACTTTGTGTGCCCAAGTGCCTGGTGCTGTTATTTTATTGAATGAACAACCCAAATAGAGGGATGTGTCAGCTGCGTTAGTCTCATCATCTCAACTAGATAGCAAGGTCCCTGATTTCAGAGACCATGTCTCATTACTTCATTGTCCAAGGGGCTGTCTTTGAAGGGACAGAAAAATCCATGTATGTGTCTCCTCCTACTCCATTGACAATATTTTCTTAGATCTATGAAAAGCATCAAGGATTCTAAAAGGTAAGACAAGCCACAAAATATGGAGCTATACAAGAGGGTCTAGAAGAGGAAAGACCTGCATCCTTTTCATGGTGTGGAGAGCATGTCTGTGTATAATGACATTTGATCTGTTTGGGGTCCCCACCAGCACTGGTGAGATAAGGAAGAGGAAGGAAGGGCCCCCCCTCACTGACTCCCAGCTACATGCTAAGGCCACTATCTGCCTGCAACTTGCAGATTAGACTTGCAGCTTGTTCTCTGGTTTTTCCAGTTTGCTGAACATCCACTTTGCAAAGCCACCATTAGTTGCCTAAATTTAAGCTGCCTGGAAATGTTCATTTTATGGCCAAGGATCTGGAGTCACTTTAGACAAGGAAAATACTGCAGACCCCATTGGCTCATACTCTGCCACCATTATAATATCCTCAATGAATGGTCAAATTGCTGCTTGCCTTCAAAAAGGTGATGTTCTTCTTCTGAATAGATGCATTCAAGTAAATTACTGTTTTGAATCCAAGACAAACACGTAGCTTATGTCATGGGAACACTCTGAAAGAGGTCAGTACACTAAGTTCCAAGGACCCACAAAGGGCCCTGGTCACTGGGTCTTTTAGGGAAAATCACTTCCAGGGACACAGAGGTGAGAAACATTCTGAGCCCACTGCCACTGTTAGGTGTGTTAGGTGTCAGAGGCAGAAACCCAAGTGGCTACCAGCCAGCAATACATGATTCTAGGGGAACTGTGCCTAGGGATGTATGTCCTGTCCCAGCAAGCTCACTTCAGAAAGGTACAGGGCCCAAGAGCAGGGACAGGTTAAGGCGGCCAAGTTCCCAGGTGTACACAGTTTTGAACTTCTACAATGTCCTCACGGTTGGCAGCAGCAGGGAATCCTGGCAAGAGAGAACTCTCAGAGACATAGTGGCAGCCAGGCTGGAGTAATCAGGAATGAGGGTAGTGGGGAAGAGGCCAGAAGAAGCAGAAGATACCCCAAACATAGGAGAGCGCTTCTGTACAGTGAGGAGGGCGATGGGGGGATATTTACCACTACAGTTTTTTAAGGAGGATGTGTCTGATTAAATAAAAGCTCCCAGTTCTGCTGAGCATCTGATGGATATGGATAAACCAAGGTGGGAGACCTCCTTCCCTAGGCACCTTCTATCTGGCTCTGCCTAAATAGAGCAGGAAGAGATCAAGGTCCAGGGGCCCATGCTAGAGTGAGGGGAGAGATGAGCATAACATAGAGTCAAAGAAACCTCTGAAGTAGCCTCAGGGGCAGGTGGTCAATGAGCTTTTCAGAACAGAAATATCTAATGTTGAGTTGGAAGTCGTAGGATTGCTGTAGTATAAACAGCCCCCTCCCCCTCCCCATTCCAAATCAACATCAACATTAGCTTTACACTCAAAGATCACAAAACAAAGAAAATAGGTGAGATTCCCATCTGGGTCAACGTGAGACAGAAGACAGGCAGCTGATACGATGGGACAGTTGACCATCCATGAAATGAGCCCAGTCTTCAGAGGCAGGCATTCAGAGAACTCGCATATGCTGGGAAAGGAGGGAAATTGTGATGTAGGCACTGCAGTTCCATGGAGCATGCAGTAGCAGCTGGAGGAAATCTGATCCTGATCTCAAGGACTGGGATACTCGCCAGGCAGATTAGAGACATAAAGGCAGACATTAGGCAAGGGTCCAGATAAAGTGGGGCATATGGGGGCCCCTGGGTTGAAGCCTCATTATCGGAGGAAGACACCAGGAAGGAGCATGGTCTGTAGCTCAGAGACCACCACGGAGGCCCTCATAGCAGACACCGCTTCTGGGGATAGCTCAATAGGAAGAAAGCTTTAGTACTTGACCCTGAATAAAGGAGGGGTTGGAGCAGCTGGTATCTTCCTGTTCCCCCAGGTAGGCGGACCCCAATAGCCTACCTCTAAATAGCTCTCTAAGGTGGTGTCCTTGGGAAATCAGGTGGAGAAGGACAAATAGGAGCTATGAAAAGTTTGGAGTGCTGACATGATGAGAGATGTTCCATGAGGATAATGTGGGCAGAGGTCAGGGTGAGTTGCTGGTGAAAAGACTGAATGTGGGTAGAGGTGCTGGTTGGCATCTGTGATCATAAGACAAGA